>NW_027279016.1:0-361514 GCF_046629955.1 Centroberyx affinis | reverse complement strand
CTGTCATCTACTCACCCTCATGCCAAATGAAACACAGGTGAAATATAACATATATAGTCCATATAACACACAGGGAGGTTGCCAGCACAACTTCTTAGCAGCCTTCTCCAAAACAACTGAAGTCAATGGGGACCTGTTCTTTAGAGTTCCAAAACAAAAACAGCCAAACAATCACACTGTGAATAGAAAGACCTATACACCATTATTTGTTGCAAATCAATCAGCTGTAGTTAAGATTTGCACTAAATTATGGTGTAAATATACTGTAGGTCTTTTTGGAACTCTGAAGAACTGGTCCCCACTGACTTCAGTTGTTTTGGAGAAGGCTGCTATGGAATTGTGCTGGCAGCCTCCCTGTGTGTTATATGGACAAACTTCACCTGTGTTTCATTTGGCATGAGGGGGAGTAGATGATGACAGAATTTTCATTTTTGGGTGAACTATTCCTTTAAACTATACACATCCCTCCCACTCTGAATCCACTCCAAGAGGAAGGAGGAAGGAAAGCCATTTGGCAATTTGACTGATATATTTCCCTCAAGCAGGAAAAACATAAGATACATTTTTCATTCTAACTATAGACACATGTGGCTGTGGTTGAATGATTGTTATCCTACATAGAAGTGTCAGTATGTGCCAAGATGTGGGGAATGGGGATTATGGAGGCGGCTGCATCCTCTATAGATGTCAGGAACTGGCTGGTGGATGCCTCCCTCCTGTAGCCAAACTGTCCCTGAGGTTCACCGCCAGCTTCTGTTTGGCTCTTCGCCTAATATCTTTGAACCATTCCCTACATTTTGGAACAGTTCTCCTAGGACCAGAGCAACGCAGTAACCAAAAAATGTATTATCTCTTCCCAAGCTAACTTAACATCGTCTGCCTTCGGCGGATTATTTAAGGTGCCATATATTCGTCCGTGGTGATTCTGCACCTCCCGCACAAGGACATCAGTCTCCTCTTGGGAGAAGCGGAACCTCTCCGGACTGCGTCGCGCACCTCTGGCCATGAAATTACCAAAAATCTGTCGCCACGCCCTGTGCGTTCGTGACGTGTGCCTTTGACTGCGCTTTGCACCATGCGCCATTGATTCACGAAGATAGAGTCCTTAGTGTCCCTGCTAAACACTACCATTCCTGCCACCTCTATTCTTTTAAAAGATAATGCCTAATTCTAAATGTAAATTTAAAAAAATCTAATTGCGTACGGAATGCGTTGCAAAATGACTGGGGGAAATTTCAGCTACATGTACGCAACAGTAAATGGGCTTCAACTCTAAACGACACTGGTGTCCTGATCAGGCCTGTTGATATAACTTTTATCAAGCTCTTAAGCCATTAGCTGTTGCCTAATTCAGATGAACCTGTGATGGGGAGCGTTGAACTTGCTCATGTTGCAAGACATGGATGTGACTACAAATGAAAAACAATGACAATAATAGTCTTGTCACTATTTAATTTGTGAAAAAGTCCATCCCCATCCTTTTAGATGTATTCCTATATGTCACACAGATGAATAATCAGTCAATCAAATAAGTTATTTACTAGTTAACTAGTAAATAATATGACATCCTCTGAATACCTGTGTATTCACTCTCAAATGTGAAATATTCTCACACTGGGTGCAGAATTTTGCTTATAGCACCAGTTCCATAAGGAATATTACACAATACAGCTGTAACACACGTTAGCAATGCTCTGCAGAAGCCCCAGTTGTGGTGGTGCTGTAATGCAATGCTTTTAGACTCGACAAAAAAAAAATGAACACCTTTTACCCAGGCGGCCCGAGTCATGCACATTACAGGAAACAAAATAGATTTCACTCGTAGCTTCTTTTCTCTCCTCCTTTGTTCCGTCTTCATTTCTCATCTACCCCCTTGTTATCTGCAGCCCGCATCTCAGCCTATTTTTTCCAGGTCGTCTTAGCAACGCTGGTGCAACACAGAAATTATGCCTGCCCCTGCACATAACACCAGAGTCGAATTATCTCTTCATCTCGTGAGGCCTCTTTATGCTCGTATGGGCTGAAAGAGCCGGTGCGTGTATGTTCTCTGTGTTCAATAAGATGTGAAGACATTTACAAAGCCTCCTAAAACAAGTGCACTATTTTAGCATCTGTCATGGTTTGAAAAAGGTGCATGAAAAAGAAAAACTGTTTGTATTTTTGACAGTTTACCAGGTTTAGTAAAGTTATGTTGACATTAATCCTTAAGTGATGCATCTATAAACCTATGAACCTATGAAACTGACATCAACAACTTACCAGGCAGAATGCCACTATATGTAATGGGACTGATCACTTTGTGGTCATGTGCTGCAGGTGAGAGGAGGGTTTGGTTCAAGCCAGGTGGAGGGCAAGTACCTGCCAATGCCCAGTGACATTTGATTACGTACATTGCCTTTTCAAAATTGGACACTGAAGAGAAATGAACAGCAATAGCGTAGACATTGTATTGTCTCTAAACACTGAAGTCTGCGGGACTTTTTTTTTTTTTACCCTCGTTTAAATTGCAGTCACAAGGCTGCAAGATTGTCAGCATGGGGAAAGGGGAATTCCAAGCAAATTTCTCGACGTCACAGAGAATGCGTACGTCAGATCTCATTACACTGTGTCCCAGAGTTGGCATGCACAACTTAATTACTCATCTGCAAGGTTATCAGTTCAAAAGTTGCCTGCGGAACACTTGGTCATTCATTTGTAAAGTCGTTGTTGCTCTATCGTAATATACATGTAATCAAATATCGAAAAGAATGTAGGCAGAAAGTAAAGAATCGTATATCAAAGTCATTTGTAGGGAACTTGAATTGATGTCATCGGATGCAACTCAAGACTTCTATGCACATAGATTTATGTAGATATGCTCTCAAAAAGTTCGCTTAGCCGGAAATCTCAGCATTAATTTGGAAATTCCATCGATCTAAGTGTGTGGAAGTTTACCTCTATCGCCTATGTGAATCTGTAGCCTGGCAAACAGTACAGATACAGACCAGGTCTAACATTCTGATGGGGCTCGCTCCACGCACCGCTTGAATCTGAAGTCTGACATGCATCAATTATCATGACAGGATAGATGACTCCAAAAAGAGCTCATGTGTGAAAGCCTGGTGAGTGTTTCCAGCCTAATGCATAGTAATGTATTCTCACTGGAGAGAACGTGCTTTCTCTGAGCTTTTACACAATGGGAAAGGGGAAGAAAGGACTTAAAGACCTCAATTTTCCTGCAAGAGAAAAATGTCTTGCTGGCTACCATTGGTTTTTAGCTGTTATTGTGAATGTTGTGCGGCAGAAAAGGATGGATGAATATTCCGTTGCCGTGTCAAGTGTGTGTGAAACAGACAAAGAGAGCGGCAAAGGATGGAGAAAAAAGAGAGAAAACCTCAACCTAAAAGTAGAACCTCAAAATAGAGGATAAACAGATTTATGTAACATCCCGAGTCGATGTTTATGACAGCTTGACAGCCCGCTCTGCTTGGTTTCCTGTCCCAGTCGCAGGGTAACAGGCCGACACTTGTAGCGAGGACAGGAGCCTGATAAGGCTGCTGAGAGATAAGTGAGGCTCCAGTTGTCATCTGCGAGGTTTTTCTCGTAACCATCCGCCATCCACACCTCTATCCGGAGTAGCAACAGGCGGCCTCACAACATGGCTTACTCTATTTGTTAGCCCTTCTCTCTCCATCTGTCTCCCAATCTCTTGCTTTGTTCTCTCTCTCTCTCCCTCTCCAAAATACACACAAAGATGCATTCTTTTCATCCACATTTCTCACCACCCCTGTTTCATGCTATAGCTACATATGCTTAAGACTTATTTAGCAAGCCATGGGGTAGATTTTTAACGCTACTATGAATGCAAGCCCCCCCACCCCCCGCCCTTTTGCCACACTGTACGCTTTTTCAATGAGGCCCATTGTGCATGGCGGCTCTTAACATATTTTTGGAAACTTTTTTTTGTGGAAGGGTCGCCTACATTCTGGCGTGAGAGCTCGGAGGGCGGGGGGGGGGGGGGGGGGGGGGGGGGTAGACGGGCACTGTATCGCCCTTATGTGGGCTCGCTGTTACAGTAGCAGACTTTTTGGAATGCGAGTCAAAGCTTTCCGTCTGAAAGAGACTCAGTGTTGCATAGCCACTTGCTATTTGCCGAAGTTGTGGCGGCTGTTGTCATACACCTTCTCCTATCCTGTTAACATGAGTGAAGAAGAGGGCTCAGAAATGCCATTCTTCCTTTCAAGTGTACAACCTACACATCCATTTCCCTGAAAGCTTTTGTTTGTGTTGTATAAGAATAGGTTACGTTTTCTGAGGTATTTGAGAGAGGTGACTTTTGCTTAGCTTCAGTTTTGCTAAGGCGGCACGCTGCATAGGCAGGTGTGATTTCAACATGCAAGCCTAAAAACTGGGTGGGTTTGTGTATATACTGAAAGCCACAAGATCAAAGTGTACCGCAGTGAATCTAGTTCAGACAAAACCAACCTTTTTTTTCTCTTTGTTCTGCTTTCCCTCCTTTTTCCACTAAATGTAAGAAACATGTTCATGCAGTGTAATAACATTGAAGATCAGCTTAACTGCAGTTAGCCTGTTTTCTTAGTCTGCAAAATAAATTCAGTTGCCAGGTCAACATATGACTCTTCATTTATATTTAAATACATTTCAGAACATTATAGATGACTTAGAAACTGCTACAATTAAAGTTTTGGATTGTTTGCCTGTGGATGAGTTTTGCAAGCACACTAGTACACACACACACACACACACACACACACACAGTCTGTATTCAAGTCCCACAGATCTGTTGCTGAAGTCTGAAGGCAGCCCCACTTATTTTAAACCAGTGATTTCATCAGTGTGGAACTCATACAGACACAGACTCTGTAGACTCTAGATTCACATACTGCACAGGGCAACTGGCAGACAAGGGAATACATGATGAATGGGACTGTTGTATTTAGGGGGACATTTGGTTCCACTGCTGTACTTCAGTCTGACCCAGATTAGAAGGTTTACTTTGTCTCTCTTCAGACCTAAGTGAATAACTGGCATGAAGATTTAAAGTCTTAATACATAGTAAAAGTATACACTCTTGCCATGTATTCCTCCTTTTGACCTGAACTGTTCTCCTTTCCCTTGTATACAGTAACATCCTCTCTGTCCTCTTATCCTTGCAGTGCATTGACTGTATGTAGATTTGACATGCTTCTAATGTGTCTCACTATAAACTCTTCTAATACCTCATAACTCTTCTGTATCTCCCTCTGTTATGTAGGAATGTGTCTCATCACTCACTCAACATCTCGGGTTACATTTTTTCCCTCATCTTTGGATCATGTATTGTAGTATTAATGTATTCTGGATGCATTTGAGTATTTCAAAGCATTAACAGTCACAGGTTTCATCCCCACAACAGTAAGATGTACAATCATGTGTCTTGTTGAAGCGGCCTCGAGCAAAACACTGAAACCCTACCTGCTCACTCATCGTAAATCGCTTTGCTTAATATGCAGATGTTCTCTCTCTCCTCCATCTGTTCTACAGGCAGCGGTCCCATCCAGCTGTGGCAGTTCCTTCTGGAGCTCCTGACTGACAAGTCCTGCCAGTCCTTCATCAGCTGGACAGGCGACGGTTGGGAGTTCAAGCTTTCTGACCCAGATGAGGTGAGAGGTCACGACCCCACATGTGCTGGGAGGTCCTAAATAGTTAGCCAGATGAGCTAGATGTCTTCTTACCTTGTCAAAACGTTTGCATGGGGGGTGGGGGTTGACTGTGTTTGTTACACATTTGTGGAATTTCATTTCAAAATACCATAGTATAATACCAAGTGCCAAAGTGCTGTTACCTGACGTTTATTGCTCAATATTTAAAAAATGCAGATGATTACATTCTCTCAGATGGTGCCATTTTGCCAGCAGGGGTCTTATGAGGCCTATTAATTTAGGTGTCCTTATTTTTAAATGGCATCTGAATTTGAAATTGAACTTTTCATTTGCTGCACACCTACTCGTTATTCATTCATCATTATTCTAATGTTTATGGCACAGCATGACCAGGAGCCGTTTCCATATGTTTTTTTATTAGGTTGCTCGGAGGTGGGGCAAGAGGAAAAACAAACCCAAGATGAACTATGAGAAGCTGAGCCGTGGCCTGCGCTACTACTATGACAAGAACATCATCCATAAGACATCGGGGAAACGCTACGTCTACCGCTTTGTCTGTGACTTGAAAAGCCTGCTGGGGTACACTCCTGAGGAGCTGCATGCAATGTTGGACGTTAAACCTGATACGGACGAGTGAAACCAGAGATGAGAAAGAAGGTGAAGAGGAAAGTTAAGGAGCCGTGTGGACTAGGGCTCGTAAAGTGGTCTTAACTGTTTGGTAGAGTGGGTAACCGTTTTTTGGGGACCAAATGTTTTTAATGACTAACTGTGGTCTTGAGCTCTTGTCTGTCAGGCCGTGTTTTAAAAGGAGGCACATGCCAAAAGTGCGTATTCATACTCTGTTGCATTGGAGATGTGTGTGTGTGTGTGTGTGTGTGTGTGTGTGTGTGTGTGAGTATGTGTGTGTTTGTGTGTTATATACAGGTATTACTTAGCAGCTCAAGGCAGACAGAGCGCTATGTGGTAGAGTACAGGTTCCATTCTGCCTAAGTAGCACGGGGGGGAGGGGGAGGGGAGAGGGCCGAGACGGACGGTGAGAGAGAAAGAGCAAAATAGAACGATTCATTGTTGGGTGAACAGAGAATGGGCGGAAAGTTCCCGCTATAAAAACTGTTGCCAAAATTAAAAATTGAACTAAGGAGGATATAATGTCATATTTACATGCTCACTGTTTCTCTGCCTCACTGCACACATTAAGCAAGGGTAGAGTTCTCAGCTTGGACCAAAAAGTGTTGTGTTTTTTTATCTATTATTTGAGAAGCATATGCTTGTGCCAGTATTATATTATCGTTGTGGAGAACTCCCAAGGTAAACCTACCAGGCGTATATTGGAAAGTTCAACTTTGGTATTTTTTCGTTTTGTTATCCATGAAGGTATTGCAGTGAAACCAAACGTTAGATGCTTTAAGTTTATCCTCTCTTTAGAGACCTATAACTGAAATGTGCTGATTTGGTTATCAAACAACACTATAGACACTGGCCATGTGCTTGTAGGGTTTGAGGACCTGTTACTCATACCAAGAGAGTCTGAGAGACAGACAACTGAAAGTAGCCGTTGCTTTTGAAACTGTCGCTTTGACCTTTGCATACATATTTGCCACCTTGTTAGAGAAATATATTCTGACTGAAACTTATGCATTTTTGCATACATTACGTACCACCAGTATTAGCAAACTGTAGACAATCTATGTAGGGAATTTCAGGAGTATTTGTCTGATGTGCAGATCAATAAGTACAATTTAGCGCTTGAAATTTTTCCCAACCGGTCCACTTTAGTGTCGCTTTAGACGTGTTTGAGTAGTGTTCTGTCTGTTGTCCACACAATAAAAATCACACGCAAAGTAGCTGAGGGACTGATTTTACGAGAGCACAAGAATGTTGTCAGAGATTTTTTTTTCATTTGTTATGCAGTACAGTTTGATCGGAGGAAGGTAACTGCAGTAAAGTGTAAAGGTACAGGTTAGGAAAAAGGGACAAAGAATAGAAAGAAGTTGAATTTAGAGGGAAACAGATGCTGAATGGGATAGATGGAGTTAAAAGAAAGGAATGTGAGGATAGTGCAGGTAAACGATCACTTGTGAGGTCTGATGGAGAATGATTGACAGAAATGATGCAATTGTAATTGGTGTGGGTTGGCACTGCTTGGAGGTTTGCATTACGTGGGTTGTATATTGAGGGTATTATTTGCCACTGCAATCAAGGATGCCGACAGCATTCACCTGCAACATTATCACAAATGATAAGACATACAGGACTAGTGGTAGACATCTGTATTTACTTTCTAAGTTTGTGCGTTACTTATCCGTAGACTTGGTTCATCGAGTGACATGAGTAACGCAAAGTCTTTTGTATGATTCTACTCATATTTGTGCAGCTTGCTCAAAATACATAGATATACAGTGGATTCACTGGTTACATTTTGAGCAAAATGGCAACAATTTCCTCCCAAGTTAACAGTGGGAACAGTGGCTGTACACTGGCCTTATGGGAAAAGCCAAAGTCAAGAAATATCATCTTAGAATACAAATGTTATTGTTTACAGTGGCTGAATGTTACCCATATGGATGAGAATAGCTTTTGAAATGTCTATTTGTACAGATTCTATTTCATAATGCTTTATTGAGACCCAGATTAAACAAATAAGCAAGAGACAAAGCAGGAATAATAACCAAAACCCATGTGAGGTCTTCGGCCATGGTGCTTTGGGTACCGTCCACAGTGCTGGAAGACAGGGACCAGAATTCTCTCACATTTTTTGGAAAGTGTTGACTTTACTTTCATCTTTTGTTAATATGTTGGAAAGCACACAGCTTTAGGACAAAGAAAAATGCCTTTGCTGGTCTAAGTTTCCCACTGATTGCAGAAAAGAGATATTGTATATGTTCATGATGTTTAATTGGTAAGGATATTGTTCTGTTCACATCATTTAGTACTGACTCAAACTCTCACTCATGCTGGTCATCCTACATAGAGAACTGAAGGATCTCCAGCAAATCAATTAGTCATTCTCTGTACTTCCATTCTTATATGCATATTGAAGGTAAGGATTCGAAACACTGTTTTTGTAATGTTCAGGTTATGTTTTTTATGTAATGTCCAAGAATGTTTTATGCTAGAGAAGGCTTCAGAGATATTCAAACATATTCATACTTGTTGTCGACAATGCCCTGGAAGCCAGTTTTCTTTTTTTTTTCTTTTTTTTTAATACAAGGTCAATGTTAGTATTGTTGGCTCAATGTCTTAAAAGTGAAACATTCTGTAACCTAAACTGTTAAGAATTTGAAACTCAGTTTTGTCAGGAAAAAAGACTATTGATGAATGTCATAGATTACAGTGTATTGCAGGTCTTACTAGTGAACCTTACTTGGGCAAGTATATACATACCAGTAGTTGTGACATATGCATATCTCAGAATGGATTCAGTAGGAAAACCTTATCGTTTTGGATGTTTATTGTTTTTTTTTTGTTTTTTTTCTTTTTGTATATTTTATAGTGTCTCTGTATTTTTGTTAATGAGATCATTTTTAATGTATTTAGTTCACAAACATTTGAATATTTTTCAATAATTTATATTTTATAAAAGACAAGTGACGCAGACAGCTGGTGCTTTCATGGGAATTAAAAAGCAGGACAAAATAAATGTAGCGATTTTTTTTTTTTTTCCGTTCTTTTTTTATATATAAAAAATAGACCTGTCTGCTAGAGAGAAAAAAGGCTGATGCTGGCCCATCAATGATTTCTGCTGGAAAGTTTTATAAACTGTAGCTTCTATTTCTAAAATGTACTTAACGTACTTCAAAATGTTATGTTATAAAAATATATGTGAAAAAAGATTTCATAATCTTGTGTGTGTGTTGTGTCATTGTTTAGCAGTACTATATTATTATTATTATTATTATTATCATTAGTATTATTATTATTATATTGTTGTCATTATTGTTATTATACAGTCGCTCAACAGAATACTGTTTTTTTCCTATAGGATAAGGGAATCATTTGGTCCAAGATGTGATGTTGGCTCTAGCTCTCAATGTGCCTACAGAGAAGTGGCTGTTTGTGATGCAGCACAACATGAAAGCCGTCTACAGAACATGTAGTATAATATTAAATCAGTGAACACCTCTGAACACCTACAGTATATCATAAATAGAATTTTAACAAACCCTTGCTTCTGACTTTGATTGCTTTTCAGGCCTCAGCCTCCCCCTTGTTTCACACCTTTGCTAATGCTTCTAACTCACCCAGATACACCTAAAATCTATTACAGCAATTAGACATGATAACAGATAATAAATTATAATAGACTGGTTAATTCACTGATGATTGGTGCTGTAATAGCCCCTAATTCATAGTGTCACAAGCAGCAAAGGATTGGTCAAACATAAAAATGCCTCTTGTTTCAAATCGGCTCAGCCTGGCGCTGAGAAACCACACCAGGGACACACCATGTCCCAGCATGCATTTCAAAGGCGACCAAGGTCCCCTTTGAAATGCATGCTGGGACATGGTGTGCCTCTGTTTAACGAGCGTGTCCCTTGCGCACTGATGGGGTGACGTCAAAACAGAACCGGCACACTGGGGCCCATTCATGTGCTTGTAACCCCAGGCTCATATAAATTCCAGTGTAGATAGAAAACATACAGGGCCGTGGCCCGCTGCCCTCAATAGCACAGCTGTTTGGCCCGGTGCAGCAGTCTGGAAATAAGGCCAAAACATAGGTCCAATATAGACCACCGATTCCTCTCATTGCTTTCAATTTCAGAAACTGGCAGCATTGTTTGAATATGTAAATGAATCACAATGCATAGTATGGGTGTATATGGACACTGAACATGTCATGGATATGGCACTATTTTAGGAATGTATAGTAACAGAAAAGATTGCAATATTCAGTCTGAGTATAAGTATAATTGTTTATCACATGACATTGTATCCATGTACAAGGCAGTCTTAAGAAAATGTAAAATCAAAAGGCATTGAGTAAGATCAGTTAAGGCAGTCTAGTGAAGGAATAGATCCCCTATGAGTAGAAACGTGCTTCACTTTGAATTTTTTCATTAATAGAACGTGTCTGAAGAGTATTTCAAAACATACCAGCGAATACACACACACCTACACACATGTATCAGCACAGCCAACTGGACAGAGCTGTCTTCAGTCAAAATCAGGCTCATATTGTGCTGTTGGACTTGGTGGTGGTGTTCTTGGCAGAGGGCAGGCTGAGGTTACCCAGGTGGTTCTTCTCCCATCCCACCTCCCTCCCCCTGACTGGGTCGATGATCCAGACCAGACGTGATCGCTAGGCAACACAGTTTTTAAATACTTGACTGGACGCTCCGAGTTCCAACAAACCTGGAACAAAATCCAAACGATTATGATACCACTCATACCCGCTTATTTCACATCCAAACGCAGACACAAAGCTGGCGCACACAGACAGGGATTTTACTTGGGTTTTTTTTTTTTTCTCTTTGTGTCTCATTCAAAGAAAAGTCTCCACTGCTTTTAAGCACTGTTTAAAAGTGAGAGAGAGAGGGTGAGAGAGATGAAGGAAAGAGAAAGTCTGCGCAGAAAGTGAGAACTGTCACACCTGGCAGTCATAGAAAGATGTCAGAAGATGTCTGCCTCTCCTGACAAAAAGTATAACCTCCTGTCATCAGCAGCTTACAGCTCTCTCGACACTGGAGTGAGGCTCGTTTGTCAGATTTCAAACCTAAATATTTATCTAAAGGGTCTTACCAAGCTACATCTGTCTCCTGCATGTAGTCTTAACATGACTGAGAGAGACAGGGAAGACTGGAGGATGGACTGGTGTGGCTGTGAGGCTGGGATATACTCAGGGTGTAACATATTAGGAACACCATTCCAATATTGAGTTGCACCGCTTAAGTGGATTTATTAGGTGAAATCAACGTCCACCTGGATTCATCTTATCAGTCTATTTCATGGAAAAATGTGTGTTTTTGTACAATCAGTGGAACATTTTGTTATGCATTAGTGGTTAGGGAATAATAACAATAGTACTCAGGTTTGATATTAAAAGGAAATTCATGTATTTGTGTCCTCATGGCAGAAAGGGCTGAAGAGAGAAGAGCTTTCTTCTTGTCCACTTAAATAATTTATTTGAACCCTCCCCTAATTGGCTTAGATACAAAATAGGCATTGCATTATGTTGCTCTGTGCAGTCATTCAACCCCAACAACATCCAGCCATGACTGGTCCATCAAGTCTTGCATGCCTGTAGTGGTAAACAGAAAGGTAGGCTATCGTAGCTATCTAGTATCTGGTTAGCTAACTATCACGGTCCTGTTGTTAACACATGTGATTTATATACTATAACGTATCTAGTAGCTATTGTTAGTAGTAGTACGTAGTCACATGTTAACGCTGGTTGCTTTACTGAATTAGCTGTTGGTTAGTTAGCTAACTAATAATGGCAAAAAAGGCTTTGCTAACTCTTCTTAAGCTACAACTAGTGCATTGGAGTAGTGAGTAGGATGAGAAGGGCTGGAGCTAAAGACAAGACAGTTTTCTGTGTCACAGTAACCTAAATTTCCTTTTTTTTCTTGCGTGGGGTTTATATACTGTAGATTATATTGCCCTCATTTGCACACAGCCAATTGTGCACTGGACCTCTATGATGGTGCCAGGCTGTGCAGTAACTCTCTAATATATTCTGATTACTTTCAGTTACTTTCAGTTTACTTTGCTATATTTGTGGTATAAAGGTACAGTACAGATGACATTGCTACATTCTTATTCATATTCTATTTTGCTGTATCTTGTTAATATTTGCTGATGCGACAGCCCGATTTCCAGACGGGGATCCTTGAAGCTTCATTTTCTCTTATCTTATCTTGAACTGTATTTCACTAAAAGTAGTTAAACTGATTCTATGTGGGTTCACCCTCCACTACATCCCCACTCGCTGCCTCAAATCAGCCCCCTCTTCACAGACAGAGAATCCCTCTGACGCACGAGAGTCCAACTCAGTGATTCCATTACGCAGAGGAGTCGTGAAATATGACCAACACGTCTCTGAGGTCCTTGATGGCCCAACATGAGACACAATTGCCTGGGGATCTATTCTTGTCTTATTGTTCTTTACGGTTGAGTCTGGTTGGGTCAGTATGGACTCCAGGCAATAGTGTCTAGGGAGTAACATAAACACTGTTGCATTCACAGTGTCTACTCACATCTGACCCTTCTCATGGATCCTGCAGTGAGAGAGAGAGAGAGAGAGAGAGAGAGAGAGAGAGAGAGAGAGAGGATTCACAGGGGCGAACAGCATTGCTTCTAGCTGGGGGTGGAGCTTAAGGTTTAAGGTTTTTTAAGGTTTTATATAAGCTTAAGCTTTTTTGAGCACTAGCCCACTGGCTACTACTAGCCTGGACAAATTATTACTAGCCCAGTATAATGGAATATTCAAGCTTAATGGGTAATTCAAGCTTCAAATTGTATACATTATATTACAATTACATCGGCAGGCTGAAAACCACATAGTGAGTTTCTCTGTATGTAGCCAGTCCCTACCGGTGTTCCAGCTCTCCACAAACACCCTTATTCTCTTTTCTTGGTCAGTTTTGGAGAACGGCTCCTTTTCCGGAGGTGCTGACGGCGGTGGTACATTTGCAAGAAATCGATACATTTTGTTTTTGGATGAGGTTTGTTCAGAATTCTGCTGCTCGTTTTGTTTACGTTAGCTAGCTACTTCTGTCATTGAGCTAAAGAGCTGCCTGTCTGTTAGGCAGCGGCTTGACAGAAGCATATGAAACATTAAATTCCTATATAGACCAATATGTTGGTGTAGATTTAGAATCTGCTGACCAATCTCCAACTCAATCTCACCAACTGGGCTAGTTTTCTCTTTTCTGGACTTACTTTCATGCCGTGCTTCTACCTAAATGCATTTTTTGTATTTAAGCTTTTTAAAAAAATGACAAATGGTGGGTATGATCCAGTTTTGTTCAAGGACATACATTAACTTTACACCAACCAAACTTCATGTAGGCTATTTAACACTGAGCAAACAAAACAAACATGTCTGTCACAGACAGAAGGCAAATTTCTTACACCACCCACAGTCTCAAGGTTTGCCACCCACTTAATCTTACCTCTCCTGTTCCTCCTTTCCTCTCATTCATCGTATTGTTGTGGTTGAGATGTGTTGAACCACATGTCTTGGCAGGTGTGGCGACTGTATTATCTTGGCTTATGAAGGGCAGATACAGGCCATCCCCTGCTGTGGCTCATAATTTGCATTTTTATTGCCGTTGTCGCATCTCCAGTTAATACACCATTGACTCCCAGAGGCACCCCTGGACCTGACGGCATCACCTTGCTATCCCACCTGAAATGAGAGTGCCTGCTGGCTGCCGGATCTGCATTGGCTGAAGCTCAGGTACCAGTCGACCTGGCATTCTGGGACGGAAATGGGGTGTCCTCTCATGTTAATGTGGACTTTCCATTAGGAAAGATGATTGATTTGTGCCGTGGTGCTGCTGTGAATAGGCAATAGACTGCCACAATAAAGAGTGAGATGGGGCTTTGTGTGCAGGTGAGGCTGCATGTGAACTAGACTGTGACTGAATCAGGGTGGGGAGCGAGAAGAGGTGAGAGGAGAGGAGTTTTGGGGGATGGAGACGAGGAGAGATGGAATGGAAGGTTGAATATGGGGGGGGGGGGGGGGGGGGGTTAGGAGGTGAAAAGGAGCAAAGGAGGAATGGAGGGCAGAGAGGTGTGGAGGGATGGGGGGATGAATGGTGGGGTGGTGGCAAAGGTGTGGAGGCACTCGGCTACATTCTTTTCAAATGTCTTCTCCAGACTAGACGAACAAAGACTGGAGAATGGAGAGGGGGTATTTAAGTCAACTTCCTTTTCTCACGAAAGATTATTTTCAGGTTCTGTCCTTGTGAGGCAACTGCATGACTTAACAGTTAAAAGACATTCCATTTGAAATTTATAGGTCTATATGCACAGTTGTGGCATTCAGAACCATGCATGTGTTCTTGTGTTTGTACAAGCAGAACGAGAGAGAGAGAGAGAGAGAGAGAGAGAGAGAGAGAGAGAGTTCAGCTGGATTAAAACAGGTTTTGGTCACTGTCCAGTTGAACAAGCAAATGTTTTCACTTCTCTTTTACTGTGAGTCGACTGGGATTCAGCAACTTTCCCAGGACATCTGCTCCCGACGCCCACGTTTGAATCTTCAACCAATAGGAACGCTTCAATCACCCCTCAGACCAGTGGGTGCTGCGCAGTGATTGGCTGCCTGGGCCAGGGCCCAGAAAGGGAAGGCAGAGGCTGAGAATTTTCCGAAACATTTTTTTCTCTGTCTTGGCTTTCGCCAACATCTGCTTCCAATCAACGTTAGTGAACAGACCCCTTCTCCTTCTCCTTGCTGTCTGGGTTACACACACCCACGCACACACACTCACACACTTGCACACACACAAACACACACCAGGCCACCTTTTTCCTATAGCTTTCTTCTTGTAACTTTCTTGTCCTTTCTTCTCCTTACATTCTTTTCCTTACATTTACATTTTACATGGTGAGGCCCATTTAAAATGCAGCACGTCCATTATCTCACGCATTACTCTCCAAGTTTATTTTACTGCTTTTTGAAATAGCGCTTTTATAAGATATTTTTTTATGATAGATAGCATACTTTACATGCATGTAAACATAAACATTTGAATAAAAAGATTGAAATACATTTTATCTTCCGTCATTCATGAATCCAAAGAACCAATTTTGTTTACAACAGTGAGAAACAGCAGATATGCTAGATCTGCTTTCCTTTGACTGAACTGAATGGGAGGCATGTGGGTGGATAAAGAGAGAGGGAGAGAAGAATAAGGTTGATTAAGGTAGAAAGAAAAGTGTTCACACACACACACACACACACACACACACACACAGAAAGTCCATGTAACTGCTGCCCTCAGCACTCCATCCCACCCTTTCCCTGAGAAAATAGGACTAAGGGTCAACTTTCTTCACCACAACCCCTCAGTTTCTGCTATTCTCCCTCTTTCTTTCTTTCTTTCTTTCTTTCTTTCTTTCTTTCTTTCTTTCTCATTGTTATCCCATCATTTGCTCCTCCATTCTAGATTACAAAGCTTTGCCCTCCTGTGTGGCCATCACCATTGCCCCTCTTGCGTGACTTTCAACTACAGCAAGTCAACAAACAGCAGAAACCCTGCTTATTATAGCAGGTACTTTCCACAGATATTCAGAAATAAGCATAGTGAATCACTGTAGGCAAAGGGAAACACACAAAGTAAGCAGCAGTTACTCCAATTCTTAGCAATAGCATGCTATTATCAGTAAGGCTGACTGTGTTGTTTCTGCCAGCAAACCGCTTTAAGGTTTGGGGCCCCCGCAGTTAAACAATCGTGGGAGAAATAACTTTGGAGTGTGAGGTTGGTCGAGGGAAATTCAGGACACATTGCCAGCATTACTGTCCAACACCTGGACCAGAGGCTAGTCCCCAGCATATCTAAATATTTATCACAGGCCACAATAAGGGGAAATAAAGGGGCTAACTGTAATGCTTTGCTTTATAGCATAATAAGCAAGATCTAACATTACTGACCTTCCAGCATATTGTGAATTGCACAATACTATTTACCATATATTCTAGTACTGAATATTCAGGAGTGTCAAGACCAGATAGTAACCCTGTAGCTAATGGAAGAACAATGACTTCCAGAGTAGATAAAGATGCTGATAGTGGCTGCCTGATTTTGAGCTTCCGCCCCATTGACCTTTAACCTTTAACACAGTTGGTTTTCTGGTCCTGCTCCTGCTGAGCAAGGCCTGATTTACAGCACAGTAGTGCTGACTAGCCTTCTGGAGTAATCCTGGGTCAGACCAGGCTAATAAATCTATAGTGTGCCACTACCACCAGGAGAGGGTCAAACTGACCTGAAGTGTCTCCGAGAGGTTTCAGAAAGAATAGTGTTTCGATTGGAATTTTATAAGCTGAGTAAAGGAAGAAGTCTCAGAGGATGAAAGCATTCATAAAAAACTATCTCTTTCTTTTCAACAAAAGTGCATTTGTTTCTTATCATGCTTTTATCCTTAAGTTCCCTTTCCCAAGGGTGGAAGTACTGATTTACATTCATCTGTCATCATGTAATTAAGTAGCTTTTTGTGCATTTATACAGTATTTTTTCAGTCAGTAATCTTGAGAATGTTTTGACATTCTACATTTTAAATCACATCTATTAGAGAGGACAAATTTTGTAGCAATATATCAGAAACTGGCCAATTGGAAATTGCATCTGCATCAAACCTGCACAAACCATGTCATCCATGTCATTAAATGTTCATATTTATCCATGATTGTAGCTTTATTGACATTAGCCAAACAGCCATCCATCCCCCTACAGTATTATTGGTTTGTGTTTGCCTGCTTGTTGTCTTGTTAGTTCGTCAGCCATGCTAGCTAGTTTGACAGTCAATAGCAAAAGAGACATCCATCCAGATTGCATAATGACATGCATTTCAGAGTCCTATTTTGTTCAACATAATCTTTAAAATATGTGCAAAATCAACAATGAATTTACAGAGAATAAACACCAATCAAAGTTGATAACAGCTGTGGGCGGAGATATTCATGCTTCAACTGACTCTCCATAATGCTAGTAATTATCATGCCAATTACACATTTTCACCTGGGCTCTCTATCTTTGTTATTCTGTTTTCAGCCTGCATTTTATGTGGGCTACTACACACTTTAAATTAACTTTGCCCACGCCAACCTTTTTTGAGTGAATGAGGAAAGATTGAGGGGGTTGATGAGGGAGGGAAAGTGAATGGAAAAGTACAAACGGGTAAAGGAAACAGGGAGCTGGTGAGTGAGGGAAAAGATGAATGGGCTTGGGAAAGTCAGTGAATGTCATCAAATCCAAATCTGTGACCCAGTCCTCACCCATGGCCTTAACCCGTTTAGATTAAAATTTTTAGCTCTGCCCGTTGTTCTTTTTGCATTGCATGGGAAAGATCATATGTAACAATGACTGGTTTTTTTTGGGTTTTTTTTGAGTAACCAAGTATCTTTTACACTGAGAACATTTTATATGAGCTCCCTTTATACTTTTACTTGAGCATATTTTACACCAATAATTTGACTTCCACTTACTTAAGTAAAAATTCAACGGTGTAAGATAACCCCTACTTGAGTAGGATATTTTGGTACTCTTACCACTGCTTTCCCCACCACTCACATCAGCAGTCTGTGGGTAGTGCAGTTTGCTGTAGGCTGGCTGTCTGCAGGCTGACTGCTTTGCACTAGTATGACTGGCTTAACCCTATATACTGTACCTCTGTTACTTCTCTGAGATATCTCACAGCACAGAAAAACATAAAATAATGGTCAGTGCAAATAGTGACTGAGGAGGAGACTGTGAAAAGCAAGAGCTCAGCACCTGCTGTCCCACTGTTTGCAGTGAGTCACCGGGAATGGGTGGTTTGCTTCATGACATGTTGCACACTCTTGACTCTTTTTTCCCTCTCTTACCTTGTATAGCAGATGACTTAGCAAGCACTCCATACAGATTAGCTCAACTTGAGACTTTGGTTTTTATTGTATGTTGTTTACAAGGTACAGGGACAAGGTATACATCGTTGTGCGTAAGGCATGGAGTTTCTCATGAAAGGCCAGATATACAGGAATAACAATTTGGGTGATAGTCAAAAGTCCTTGAGTGGTCCAGAAAAAAAATCCAACGAAGCTCCTTCTGATTAAAAACACTAGAGAGCTACCAAATATTTTGTCCCCATGAGGAATTTAAGCCCGTCCCCTTCTCCAAAGACTGTTGTGAGTGAAGTGAGCTGTTACAACCTTTGGCATTTCAGAGGTTAAAGTTTTGTGGGAAAGGACAGAAACACCCAGGGTTTGTGTGAATGCACATGTATACAACATGAATGAACTCATTTTGCAATAACACAGTAAATATCCTCCGTTGGCCTTGAGCCATGAGCCATAACAGCACAAATTAGAAGTAAACATTCCCCTACCCTATCGGACTGCTGGCTGCTGGCCTTGCCAGTGAGAAGGGCAGCTCCCCTGGCACTCAGGGAGAAGGCCACTGTGACCGGAGTGGTCCTCAGAGAAGTGGCCAAGTCAGGAGAGGGCAGCTTGACAGACGACTACCAGCAGAGGTGCAAAGTAAGTCATTACATCTCCTCTCGTTACTGTACTTGAGAAGAGGTTAAGAGTAAAACAACATTTTTGAGTTTTTTGAGTGTACTTCAGGTAATTGTCTCCTACTATTTCTAGGGTAAGCTTTTTTTTTTATAGACATAAGTGTAGTTATACTAATGAGAACAGAGATATTTAAGTTGTTCTGGACTCTGTTGGTGTGAGCTGAAAAAAAAGAAAATTTTCTGCAAGCTGATAATGGCCCCATCAAATTATTTGCAAGTACCATGCCAAAGCAGGTGCAGCAAATTACCTTTTCAGTTTTCAGGGGAGGATTTGGAACAATCAAAAAATCATGATCATTTTCTCTCAAACGTAACTTGAGAAGCACTTAAGAATTTCTTGAGGACTCCTTGAGGAGTTTTTAATTGAATAATTTTCCAGACAAATACTGAGACAGTGAGTTTGAGACTTATGCTTGAGTAAAATATTTAAATACTGTATCCACCTCTAGCTAGGAGCCACACTAGGATGGAACAGTGTGGTGCCAAGAGAAGTGTGGCCACCTTTATGTGGATAAGAGGGCTGTGTGGCTTCAGCACCAGGCTCACCTGTCCAGCACCATGGCCAGCTCCGCTCTGCTCCACCCCACCATGCACACCAGACCCAACTGCTAGTAATCCAGAGTCACACTACCTGAGTGCCTGAGCTGCATCAGCATCATCAGCCCCAACCCTTCAAGCCAGGAGGCTGAAGAGGGACAAGGTGGATTCCTGCTTTGTTTTTTTCCTGAATTGTGTCTCGGAGACTTTGGGTTTGACAGGTGAGGGGGACCAAAGAGGCCTGGAGCAAAAAGTAGACAGCCTGTGACTCTATAAAAGTAGGCCGCCCCTGGCAATCAAGCTCCCCGGGCAGGAAAAGTTTTTGAGTTTCTTGAGGTGAATTTATTTTTATGTGGAAAAGGTAGAATATTTCTGTTGGACTTGGACTGCAAGAACAGTTTTGTTTGGTTGTTATCTTTAAGTATGCTGGCAATAAAGAGCCTGTAAATTTCATTGAATCAACAACCTTGTCTCCTGAAATTTTGTGAAATGGGCACAATGCCTTACCAATAGATTATTAATACATTTTGCCACCACAAAAGGATTATGTGACAGACATGCATAAAGAAATAGGTAGTAGGCTGACATTGAACTAGTGTGGTGGAAAGTAATGGCATAGTGGTGGATGGGCGTACCTTCAACTTTGAATGCCCAGGTTCAATTCCCAACTCATGCAAAGTTTTCTACTGAATTAAGTCTTAATTAAGTGTTTCTTATTTAGCCATGACCAAACAGTTTTAGTTGCCTAACCCTAACCCTAACCCAAAGTTGTTTAAGTTGCATAAACTCAACCGTTAGCGACATTTTCACATGAACAAGCGAGACAAAGTCACATAATAGTGTTATTGTAACATGATTCAATTTGTGGTGGAGGAACATAATGTTCACATAATTTGTGTCCACAACACGTAATCTGGGTTTTAGAGTTTGCGCTCATTTCATGAAACTTTATGAGGCCGAGTTGGTATGGAAGTTGCCTGTGTGGTCCTTAACGGGTTTGGCCTCACATAGTTATGCATCATGACAGGCAGGCACCAAGAATGTCCTGCTAAGTGCTAGAGCTTGTGTAAGGAAGCTCTGAAGGACCAATCTGTCTGTATGTTTAGTTTAACATTCCTTATGTCTTCTGATTATCTATTTGATAATGTGAATGTGTGGGTGGGAGGTAACGGAAAATTGGTTTTGGTTTGACAGAATCAGTGAAACTCGCTGGCTTCTAAGTGCAAAGGTCAGTACTCTAATTTTGGAAAAGAAGTTCCTACAAACCTAAGGATAAGTAATGAATGGATTCTTCTGCCTTCTTTGAGCCTCATCTAGCACATCAGCAGAATATTTCCCTGTTTCCCTAACTCATAACCCCACTACAAAATCATCACTTTATTTTTAAATGAATGGCAACTATCCTACAAACCCCAAGTCAATGGCACCTCACCTATATTTACATAAACTCGCAAAAAAAAAACTCGCTGTGGTTGCTATGTAACTGTGTTTACTGTGACTCTGCAACAGTAATATTTTTCCACAATAAAAAATTCTCTACATGTTCACATTGCCTCGCTCTCACCGTGTGAGAAAGAATAAAGTCATATGATGATATGCCAAGAAGGACTTGCTCACATTAACCACAACCCCCCCCCCCCCACACACACACACACACACACACTCATGACCCAACTGTGGCAATCCTTGTGCTTACGCTGCCTCCCCCCAGACACTAACATAGCGTGTATCTCACAAGATCCGAAAAGAAACTCGGAAAAAAAAAAAAAAGGAGAACGAGTTTCTCCTGGCTGTCTTCCCAAGCATGCTTGTCTTAGGCAGTATAAACAGGGCTCTCCTGGTGACTCAGAGCTAATATAAAGCAGATACAGGGTGGTCTGGTGCCAATTGGGCACCACCTCACTGAGTCAATGAAACCTAAAGATGACAAGAGAAAAATACAACGCCACGTTTAGCGTCAGAAGTGGTCGAGGGTGGGAGCGTGGGGAAAGGGAGGGCGGAGAGTGGATGTTCACACGCTGCGTAGGAGACCAGCTCACCTCAGGTCACAGAGTTTCCCATACAAAGATCCGCTCCCTCGCATATGGACATTGACTTAGTGTCATACACTGGCTGGAAGAGTATTAAACTCTCAGTTCGGAGAAGGGCGGACTTGTGCGTGTGACTACGCGAGCATTCGTGCTTTATGTGTGTGTGTGCGTTGTACTTGGCGCTCCAGAGTGGTTTTGCTCTACTTAGGGTTGAGCTCTTCTTTGCATGGCAGCTCTGTGACAGAGGAGGTGTAAGCTATGGAACAATCCCAATTCCCATGGTGAGGAGTTCTGCTGGAGACATGCGAGGATGTAAAAGTTATAATAAATACTCCCTAAGCCTAGATGAAGGTCAATGATCTCTCTTTATTTTACTGTCTCTTTCTGTCTCTCTCCATCTCTGTCTCTCTCTGTCTCTCTCTGTCTCTCTCTCTCACTCTCTCACTCTCTTTCCTCATAGTTTGGCACCCACGTTACTGTCGTTCTCCCAAGGGTGCAAAGGAGGGAGGTGTGTACATGTTTGTGCGCTTGTTCCTGTGTAGTTGTGCGCAAGCATTTGTGTGTGTTTGTGTGTGAGTGTGTGTGTGTGTGTGTGTGCACATGTGTGTGCATGTGTGTGTATGTGGCTTGTTATAAGGTCTGACACTATGCAGATCCTCCTGCTTTTTATCAGTGTAACACGGGGGACTTAGCCAGAGATTACTCACCAAGCCACCACACAGTCCCTCTCCTTTCACACAACGGTTGTGTAATCCATAATGCTTACTTACTATAGCCAAGCAGTTGGATAAGAATCATAACACTGTAAAAGTGACTGTCATGGAAGTAATAATTTAGACAGTTGTTTGTTGTAAAAGCTGTAGGGGTTATTAAGAGGCAAAAAGAAACAATGGTGACAGGTCGAAAAAAGACAAAAAGCAGAAACCAAAGAGTTGAGGCTGGAAAACAACTGTCTAAGCGATGTCAATCAATAGCCCTCTCGTGACCGTTTCTGGCACAACCCAAACAGACGTTTACACAGATCTTTTTAAGTGGTAACAAAGAGGTCACGACTCACTGGCGCGATTCAACCTCGGTGACTCTCGCTGCAACTTGTGTGGCACTTTGTGTTTGGTCTGAGGCGAGGCGAAACAACACGGCAAAGAAAACACTCATGAGGCAAGCTATCTTTAACAAGCCCGGCCTGGGCTGATTGGGGCTGCGACCGGGGGTGTAGTGATATAGGTTTTGAGGCTGGGACGGCTGCCTAAGCGCGCTCAGTGGGACACCCTCCCAGGCTTTTCCCACATCATTGGGGGGCCGGGGGCTGAGGCAAGAGAGAGGTGGGCTCCGTGCTCCGCAGCAATCTTCTGGGCTGCGGCTGGGAAAGGCTAGGGCCCACTGTTCTCACCATCTCCCCCTGTAGTTACTAACTGGAGGAGAGAGAGAGAGAGAGAGAGAGAGAGAGAGAGAGAGATACCCAAGGCAGATGTGTGGTTAGGGCTCAGCGCTCAGTGTCCTGTGTATTGAGTCAGAGCTGATGCATGATGTGAGGGGACTCAGTGTCGAATGATAATGGATGGAAACAAAGCAGAGCTGAGTGATTGGTAACTGTCAGCGGACTTGAATTTGGAATTTTGGATCGACTTAGTGACTTAGCGACTAAATGAAATTCATTCATGTGTTGCATGTGTTTATTCCCATCCCCAAAGCTAAACTGTAGTAATCACTTTCAAATAAATCATCGGACAACTGCATAACAGAAAAGAGCAAACAGTTAACAAACAGCATGCCTACGCCTACACATGCTGTTTGTTAGCTCTACATCATGTTTACATTCTGCATGCCATCCTTGCTTTCTGTGTCCAAAGCCAAGTGATTTTTGAAGAATGTATGACAGCATTTTCTTGTTCAACTTATTCTACTGTGTGGCTGCTGTTTTTTCACCCTTTCAGTCCTTATTATTGGCTGCATGGAGTGCTGTGCTTGTGACATCCATGAATGTTGGATAAGAGCGCCCACTAAATACCTAAAATATAAAGTATTCCCATTTTCACAGATGCAGAAAGAGTCCGTTAGTCTTGCTCAAGTCAGAGTAAGAGTGCTTGTCTGGAAAGTTATTCCAGTATCTCACTGGAAAAATACTTAAGCACTTTGGTGTGAAAAACAAGACTGGGTGTGTGTGTTTCAAAATCAACCCCCCCCCCAAAACCCATTTTGGCGTGACCCTTGCATATAATCTTATGGGTCATTTTCGGCCCACAGTTTGGCAATAGATTCCCTTAAACTCAAATCAACAAACAATGGTATCAGCACCACTACAACGGTCCAATTCTAACTGCCAGATTCCATTATATTCACTACTCAGGGCTAAAAATAAAACCCAGGGAAAAGTAGTGGTAAAAAAACTCACTTACAGTAAGTAGAAGTACCGACTCACTCTAGAAATCCGTGCACTAAAAATCGACATAAGTGCAATAACTAAAGCAGTGTTAGCTATTTACTTTTCCAATTCTGCACACTCCGTCACCCCTCCCTCTCTGAAGACGAGAGCGAGTGGGCGGCAGTGGCGGCAGAGATAAGGCCCGGGTGCGCAGGAAGAGATGGAAGGGGAGGAGGGCTGGCTCTGTTTTTGGGGTCATTGACCAGGCAACCATTAGCAACTTACTTTACAGTTGTAAACACAGTGCATTAGGAGTGGAGTGGTCACACACACACACACGCACACACACACACACGCTCGCACGCACACACACACACACACACACACACACACACACGCACAGGCACAGGCACATACATTCAGGGACGCATTGGGCACGCACACACACACACACACACACACACACACACACACACACACACACACACATTCAGACACGGGGATGACCAAGAGGATATACTCTGCTGATTTGACAATCCTCTGCACTTTCCGTTTTAGCTGTGATTGCTCCCCCCAATCTCTCTCTCTCTCTCTCTCTCTCTCTCCCTCTCTCTCACGCACACTCTCACTCACAAGTAGAGCAAATACAGGAAACCACCTTTATCAGGAACTCTACCCCAGAAGTCATTTTTTGCTGCACCCGCAAAGCTGAGCGCTATCAAGCCGTTTGAACTAAAACAGCAGCGCTGTGTGGGACTTGTCCCACAATGCTCCTCTCATCACTTGTTCAGCAGAAAAACACAACTTTTCATTTGACTGAAGCTCATGTGACTACTAACAAACTCACTATCACTAATGGTTTTATGACAAATGGAGTGGTTTATTTCAAAACCCCATATAGGCGTCCTTTGAAAAAGCAGGGAGCATTTTTTTTTTTTTTACTTTCATTTTGGGACAATTTGCCGTTGGTCTGATCTTTAACTGAAGAAGTAATGGTATCCTTCTCTGCATGAGGCTTTCAAAATAATTCTTTCTCCACATTCTAAAAATTCAAACAGCTGCATATTCATTAGCTGCAAGTTCAATAGCATGGTACACTGCTTGTGTAAACACGATGTCCCTACCCAATCTTCCCCTCCCTCCCAAAAGAGGTTGGTTTATAGCAACGGGCCCCTCAACGGTAATAATGGCAGCTGCTATGAAAGCGAGCTCTTGAGCTTAAGGAGCTGCAGTGACACTACAGAGTGCATTCATTAACTTACTGTTACTGATGACTTTCATTATGATTGTAGACACGGCTAAAACACTGGCTTGTTCTGTCAGGCCAGTATGCCCTGCTTAGGTGAAATTTCCTATATGAGAGTATGTGTGTGCTTGTGTGTGTGTGTGTGAGAGAGAGAGAGAGGGAGAGAGAGCGCAGGTGGTGGGAATAAAAAGTGAACATTGCTCTGAAGAAAAATTCAAAACCCGCTTGGGCTTTCCAATGAACTGACATAACACAGTTCTCACATCGCTGCATATTTCGTACCTTGTTAAATATAATTAGGACAAGCTTTACAGGAAGAAATCCGCACGAAAATGCATTCATTACAGCCGAGAGTTAATGTTTACAAAAGAGTGATGAATAATAATCACTACGTTGATAGCAGTTAAAATAGGGGATTTGGTGTCGAGGAGAGAAGACCCAGGGTGCGATGCTCTAAACAAGTTGTACAGCTGGACCCAGACCTGTGAGAAATAGCAAATACTTTTAACAGTTTGTTTTTAATCACACTTAGATGCCAGACATATGGGCTTTAAGCTAATACAACAGTTACTAAAGACACTTTTTTTTCCACAGTTTTTTAGGTATGCATTTGAAAGACAATTTTATATTCTCCTCTGTGATTTGCAAATTGTCTGATCTGGTAAACCCTACCTTTCTGGTTTCCTAAGTTGGTTGTTTTTTTCCAAATACTTTTTGACCCAGGTCTGGCTGGAGCTCTTTATTGCCAGCAGTTTGTATACAATTTTTTCATTCACCAAACTATTTAAAATCCCATTATCTATAATAGCGGGTCTGACTTAGATGATATTCTAACACAAATGACTGGTCCACACACACACACACACATACACTGACAGACGCACGCATACGCAAAGAGTGCAGCAGAGATAAGGCCCATCCCTGGGGTCTGCATGTAGAAGCAGTTTATAAATTACAGTGCTACTCCGAGGCCAGGAAGACATTAATGTGGAGCATCTGTGGGGTGTCAGGCGGTAGATCCATGTATTTTTAAGCACGGCCATGTTTTTTTATTTACCTGTGGATGAATAAAGAGATGATTTATTGTTGCGCCTCTTGTCTTCCCCGCTCTCCCTCATTCCCTCTCTCTCTCTCTCTCTCTCTCCTCTGGGGAATTAATCAGCTGTCTGACACATGCACCAGGCAGACAGGGAGGCAGACAGAGGGAGGGAGATAGGAAGAAAGATGATGGGGGGGTTGGGTTGAGGGGGGGGGGGGGGGGATAAGGGTGGCACGAGTCAAATTGGAAACATATCCTTTCAACATGTCCTATCTGAGCATTTTATCTGTGAAAGGGGCACGAGGGGGGTGGCCCCCGTGGTTCAAAGGCCCCAACTCAATTCAGTGATGAGACCGTGGCGGACTCCTCACTAGCCACCACAGCTGGGATGAGTGTGGAAATGTGGTGCAACACTTCTCTCTCCTGCAGCTCATTCTGCACAAGCAGGAAGAGAAGGGCATGGAAAGAGATGCAGGGAGGTATGGAGGTAAAACAGTCCCACTCCCCTTTATTTCTCTATCGAAGATATAGAGGAAATTGTGGGTCAGCAGCAAGGACAAACGTGGACACACACACCACTCCACCCCCCGACCTCCTGCAACCCAAGCTCCCCACCACCCTCCGGCCTCATCCTCCTCCCTCTGGGGGGCTTTGAAGCAGAAGGGCTGGTGTGCCTTAGCTACGGCCCATCACCCTGCCTCTATTTTTATCTGGGCCCAGGTGGGATTGGATCCAGATGGGGCACCTGATCACCTCTCTCTCTTTCTCTGCTCTGCTTGGGGGTGGAGCCTCCTGCTTTCAGACCTAACCCTTTCACTGCCGGCCACACTGCAGCCCCTGGGGACCGAGGAAAGTGGCGGGAATTGAATCAAGGAGTGGAAGAAGAGAAGTGTGTGTCTATCTGAGTGTGTGTGATTCCTTTTATGATATGGAAATCCAATAAGTGTCTGACCGGGCGCCTTTTCTCAATCCTTCTTTAACGCGCAACACAAGACATTAACAGTGACACCGTGACCCACCTGGAATCAGATCCTCCCAATCCACCTCACAGGTCGACTCTTCTCAAGCACTAGCAGCAGTACTGATCACAGGATTAAAATAGCTGAGGTTTTGGTGGCTTGCATTACTGGAAAAAGTAAAATACAACAGCTACAACCTTTGAGACCTGTTCAGTGGTGACTTTGCAGCTTCACCGCAGTATGGGCCCATTCAGTTTAAGTGTCGGGGCTAGGAGGGTCATGTCTTATGATCCAACGGCAGGGTAGAATACCCCAGGCCCATTGGGTTAGCCTAACAGGAAACCTGGAGGATACACCCTATTAGGCCTGTGCTTCCTGCTACTTTGAGGCATCTACAATTTATGAGCCCAGAGGTACGGTGTACCACTGCAGATCTGATGGATTTCCTCTTTCCCTCTGCAAAAAAGACTGAGCTGAAGCATTTTATGAAAGAAAAATGAGAAAAAAAAAAGACAGATAAGGTGAATAAAAGAACCATCTGCAGGGCACTCTGCAAAGCCTTGTGCCAAACGGTCTGGAAAGAATCACACATCTTGGCGGTACAGCCTATAAATATGCTCTGATCCTTATAATTCAAATGAAACGTAGGAGGATATTAAATAGATCCCATTGCATGAAAGCCAATGCATATCAGTGCCAGTGGTGTAAGTACAGTAACTCACCAGGAATAGACGCTTACTAGAAATAACTCAAAATCCATCACAGATTTATACAGAGGTTCTTTAGAAGGACCACTATTTCCTTTGCCACAAGGGAAAACTATATGGCGTGACGGGCCAAGAGAAACTTATGATCGACAACTCAAAGCATTCACTCGCATCTTTGTCACAAATCAGTCACGCACTGTCAACCACTTATGTAGGTCGGCAGCGTACGGTATTTATCAGTACATTTCCATGTGATACAACCTTGTTGTTATAATCATGCATCGCATCATTTACCAGGAAATGTTTTCAAATAAAAAAAGAAAAAAAAAGAAGAAAAACAGGACAAATGATGTAATTGATGCTCTACAGTGACACAAAAAAAATGAAAAACCACATACAGCAAAGCATTGCAAAACCTTAACCCCATGGGAAAATTATAGCACTTAAAAATTTAGAGTGAACAACCACATCTCTGCCTATCATGGATACCTGCCAATGTTGTATTAGGGCAACA
Organism: Centroberyx affinis; assembly: GCF_046629955.1. Lineage (NCBI taxonomy): Eukaryota > Metazoa > Chordata > Actinopteri > Beryciformes > Berycidae > Centroberyx > Centroberyx affinis. The sequence goes on along the minus strand of NW_027279016.1, from coordinate 333,263 downwards.
ACCTCCTTGTCACACTCATAACAGTCACTCTTCTAAAAGTTGTTCTGATCTACAGAAGGAAAAAAAAATCACCACGAACCACTGTCTCTTTGGGGTGTGTGGAGCTCTGGGTTTGTTGTTGTGTGTGTGGGCGAGGAGAAGTGGTGCTTGCACATTCACCAAACCATCAAACAATGTCTCTGCTATCTGTCTGCAGGCTTCAGAGACCCATTTCACGATGGGATGTGTGTTATGGCTCCACGTCTTCAGACTTTGCCTTGCCTTGCAGCGCTGCAGCCTAGCGTGACAGCCACCTTGTGCTGTGCATTCCACCAGATGTTATTTTCCAATCCTAGAACAAGCTAAGTGCATGGTGTTTTACATGCAAACAAACATGGCATGGCTGTAGAAATTAGCAAAGGGATTAATATGGGTTTGTTCTATGGGGCTGTTTGTGTTTATAGAGTATGCAAACTGTGGCGCTCCATTTCATCAGTAAATCGTCCTCATGATGGTGCAACTAGCCTGGTGGGCAGCCAATTTGAGTCAGCCAGAGTAAGTAGGGTGTTTACTTGTGCAGTATGCATGTACTGTATGTTTGTGTGTGTGTGTGTATATTTGTGTATCTCTGTGTAAGACATGATACTGTATAGTTCTAGCCATGAGAGAATAAAGAGGCATGATCCCATTACAGACGGTCCCGCCCCAGCCCCCACCGCCCCACTGCAGGCTCAGCCGAGCTAAGAGCAGGAGGAGGATGAGAATGCGGGTGAAGAGAAAGAGAGGAGGGATGAAAGGAAGAAGTAGGAACAGGAGGAAGAGGGTGAGGCGGAGGTGGAGGGCGATACAGCGAGGAGGAGAGTCAGGAGAAGAGGAATAGCAGGAGAAGGAGGATGAGACAGGAGATAGGCGAGCAGGCTCCACCGCTGTCAGAGATGATAGAGTGACTCGGCGTCTCCTAAGAGCCTGTCTGCCACTATCATCAAACTGCAGTAAAACACTGATCCCTGCGCTGTTCAGAGGCAGACCCAGGAGTTCAAAGCCATGGTACTCATGACGCATTAACTGGTTTACCATCAATGGTGATTGAGAATTCACATGAAGAGTGATGATACAAGAAACTTATGTAATACCGGAGGAACTAATGATGAGTGAATGTAGATGTAGGGGTTAAAGTTATGCTGGTCTCCTAACAGTACATATATTATTCAACTAGACATTTAGTTTTATGGCATTTCTGCTTTATTAACGCACAGTAGAGAGAAATAGGGAAGATATGTGAAAGATGTGAGAAAGAGGCTGGATTTGAACCCAGGACGTCACTGTGGCACGCTATGTTTTCTTGCCAACTGAGCCACCAGGAAATCCCCATGAAGCTAGAACTTGAAGTAGACATTGTCTTACTGCATGGCAACATAACATACGATTCGGTGGACGCTTTTATCAGTACGATGTGTGCTTACATTTTTCATATGGGGGCCCATGTGGGAATTGAACCCCTAACCCGCTACTCACAAGATGACCTGCTGCTTGCTGCTCTTAAATGAATGGGTTTCTGTCCACAGGCTTCTGTCCACACACATCTCCCCTCACGTTAGCTACCAAAAGACATGATTCTCCAATGACTCATGCTCATGAGGCCGTGTACGTGTCTAGACTCTGTATAATAAACCAGACACAAGAATGTTAGTCTTAGTTTGTATCAGATATACAGGTAATGATTGAGTTATCATTCATATTTCAAGCTGGTAATGTACTTAGTGGAAAGGTGACTCTGGCTGTCATCCAATATATAGCTCTAAAACAAAACAAAAGGCATTATTAAGTAACAAGCAGTGTATGGAGTCACGTAGGCTTTCATGGCTGGGCTGCACTTGCCAGATTATCACATTTGATTGAACCCTAATATAGCAGATACAAAGAGTACAATTACATAATGTCCTTTGGATAAGAAAGCATCCCAGTAAAAAATGGTGCTCCTCCTGTTTGCGCCTCTTGGAGGCCTTAACGCTTGCCCTGTATCAAAAATAACTTGCCTCTCCCACTAACAGATGATGACATTTGGAATTTTATTTAGCCATGTCGCCAAGTTACTATCAGCGTGGGGCCTTAGGTAAACACATTTGATGGGACCCAAAGGTCTAGCGCTCGCACTGGGCTGGGAGGACAGGCAAGTGTGCAGGCTCTGGGCCCAGCAAGGAATTAGCAGAAGCCAAGCAGGAAACATCTGGGAGACCCGGCGCAAACAGATGTCGGAATGAGATAAGAGCCCAGAGTTAGAGTTCAGCCTCCCATCGCTGTGTGATGGGGCTTTTTTAACATCCAGGTGGGCTGTAGCCTTGGCTCCAACAGCTCAAAGGTCCAAATAATCAAACCACGCATATTTTTTTCTCACACTAGCATCTGGTCGAGGCTGTGAATGTTGTCAATAACTTGTGTTTCCATTGTCCCTGGTCTGATTTTGATCCATTGTCAGCCAGACTCTCATGAGACTCCTTTAATACAATGTTTTTGCCTCTCCAGGTCACCATTTACATCATTTCCTGCTATAGTTTTAGCGTCGGCAGGGCAACAAAATGAAGTATGCATCAATGGTCAGCCATTCACGCATATTACCCATTCTTCAACTCATTGTTGTGTTGGAGGCTGTTTGGTATTGAATTGCAGTGTCAACTTTGCATTGTTTATTTTTCAATTGGTCATCTAAACACTTGTGACCATAGTTTGTGAAAAACACAAGACTGGCATCCCCTGTTTGCTTGTGACCGTAATTTGGAATTAAAGCAATTCCACTTTTTAACCCTTCGCCTCCCCATCGCCACAACAAAATATTTCCTCATTTCTCCCATATGACTGCTGATTACTTTGCATGAGGAGCTTGAAACAGTGGAGAAAATAACAGAGATGAATTATGAAGAAAAACTATGTCATCCGCGCAGATGAGATAGAACCCACAGGGGAGGGTTGGTTCCTGTTAAACTATAAAAAGGTCTCTCTTGGGACATGAGATCTGAAGTGGAACTCACAGATTGTTCTGTAATCAGAGACGACTACACACACGCTAGCCTGAATCTTCATAAATTGATAAATAATGGGCCCTCGGTGGCATGGAAAAGTTACAGAAAAGTTATTAAGTTTTATTTTGAACATGCTTCTGAAGAGTGAGAATGTAAATAGATATATAGCCATATGGATGGTCCAAACAATGTCATTTAAAAAAACCCCACAAAAAACCACACACAATGAAACTATTTACCACAAGTAATTGCGCTGATTACATTTATCTGACTCTAGAGGGTGACGGATGATGAATTTGTCATGTAACTTCACCCTTACTACTAAGTTCACACTAGTTAGAATAGGTCCACCTACTTGTTCCACAAACAACGTTGGCAACTTCTCAAAAACAATCAATGTTTTCAGCGGCATTCTTAAATAACGATTCCGTCAAACGTGAAATTGACTCTGTTATTGCTATGATGGCATAAAGCACCCAGTGCCCATCATGTTCTATTCTTATCTTACTACTTCAGTTTGCTCCAACAGGAAGATGTGTGTCCACACTAGGACGCACTGCAGTGGATCCAGACATGACTCAGTCTTCCTTCACTCTGTGCCGCCTCAACCACACCCTCATTTTACCCTGGATAATTAAGAGGTTTGACCAAACTACCCCTGAGATGACCACCGGCCTGCCAGACAAACAGGAAGTAGAGAAAAGGACAATGAATGACGAGAGGAAGCGCTGGACGTGGAGAGAGGAGAGCGGTGACAATACAAGAGGAGGAAACCCCCCATTATAAATAGGAACAGACCCCTGCAGTGCGGTGTGCGGGGTCACGGCTGGGGGGACGGGAGACAATAGGGGAGCAAGGCCGCTGGCTGGCCCGTGTTGGTGTGATGCGTCTGCGTGAGAGAGATAGTAGAACGCCAAGGGTCATGGGAGACACAGGCAGGGAATCATACGACAAGAGTGAAGCGCATGATGATGCAAAAGGTTTGTTCAGAGCAAAATGCTTTATCAAATAACTCAACAAAACACTGTTGTATTAGGAGGAATGTGCCTGTGTTTTAATCACAATCAGTGGCAAATAGGCCTTATCATATATGAAAAAATATAGTTTGAGTTACAGAGCAGATTGATCACAATGAAGAGTTTAGCCCTGAAATCAATAAGACAAGTTAGAGAAACGGTTAAAATGTCCACATTAAATGCGCATTATATGTGTCTGTATGTTAGAGAGAAGTTGCACACGTGAGGCATCAATCATCCAACTGTCTCCTCGCTCTGTGTGTATGTGTGTGTGTGTGTGTGTGTGTGTGTGTGTGTGTGTGCACGCCCACCTGTGTGTCTGTGTGTGTGTGGGGTGATACTGCTCTTCACCTAAGGGGCCTGTTTAGACGTTTAGCAGTGGACCTCCGCCCAGTTTCAGTGAAGCATCATCACAACCCCAGCCAGACACTTCCCAGAGGAAATCCTCAGCCGGGCCAGACACAACATATTATACACTGTAGTTTTAACCACAATGTACCACCTACCATCGCTGATTTACACACACTGACACAGTGCATTAAGGGAGTGCATTTTGAAAACAAAAGGAATATATGTGTTTATGTTTTTGCGCATGTGTGTATGTGTGCATTTATAAGTTGCTGATCAAGAGCCGCTGTTCTCTGCATACAGACTACTACTAACCACATCACTGTGCTACTATCTGTCAGCTGATTCCAGCTGTTAGTTGTAGCAGCAATGGTGACCTAAATGGTGACATGAAACAGCACAAGTGTGGGATTCGCTGATTACAGGCATTGTCACCCAAAAATTTAGCTGTGGCCAACTTTTCATTGCTGACAAGCCAAGGTGACCATGGTCACAGTGACTGGTTTCTTGACTTGCTTTATGTGTAAACATGGTCAGTCTGATTCCACTCAGATGCATTTACAAGGTTCAAGCTTATTTTTGTTTTAGCAGTAGAGCAGACACCAGTTTTGATATTTTTCAATGAACAGGGGATTTTCACAGAGGAGCTTCACTTAGTGATCTGTCTTGATTCATGATATTATGTATTTCCATTGTTTTAAATCTTAAAAACTAGTAGTTTTCCAACCAGAGATTTTCTTAATATATGGCTTACATTGAAATAACTGTGATTAACAGAGAGAGAGAGGAGCTCAAGAGTGGAAATGGCAGGAAAGACAAAACACACCTGTGGAAAAAACACAGTTGTTATCTTGAGAGGCATGTCTTCAGATAGGAAATGACAGGTGTAATTTTGACAAAAAGAGCAGAGGGTCTTTAGGCCTGCAACGGTTCACGCATCAATTACCACATTTCAATTGACTCTGACAAGTTTAAATATGGTACATAAGAAGATAATGGTTTGCGAGATAATGGAAAATTTCACTGAGTTGAACACTGGCGCACTGTCAAAAAGATAAATGGTCAGGTCAGGAAAGGGGTTGAAACAAAAGCTGAATATTTAGTTGACAACCATGCATACATTTGAATGATTAAATGTTCACTTTCTCTTCTGTAATCCATCATCTTCTGAGGGGAAACCATATTGGGGTATGATCAAAATCACAGGGTATGTTTTTTTTTTTACAGGGTATGGTCAAAATCAAGTAAACACTTCCCTCAGAGGAAAAGGACAATGCTAATTACTACTAACATAATGATTTTGAATTATCCTCACCTTCCAAAATGCAATATCAGAATCTCCCGTAAATGCTCAGCAGCAAACCTAAATGATTGCAAAAGCTTTAGTGTACGGCTGACATTGTTGTGCTTAGTGTTTTCAAATGTGTCCAAAAATGCGTGTGCCAAGTATCTTGTAAAAAAAACTGGTAGATGTCTTACGGTGTGCAGTTACCCAGGCAGTATAATGATATCAAGGGGACTGTAGAATGGGATGCTGTTATTCCCCTACAACACCAACACCATGGATTGCACTGAAGTACAAACTAGACAATACTCACCTAGAAGGGAACCCAAAGGACCAGTCTAGGTCTCCAAGGAGTTGACTAAGCCAGGGGAGTGAGTCTGTAACATGTAGGGCTTAGGGCAGCGTCCGAGGCCTTTCACCTTGGAGCTGTTAACAGTCGGGGTCGTGATCCCAAGGCCCCCATTAAAGACCCCCTTGGGTTTTGGACCGTAACCAGAGAGTTGGAATAACAGAGCAGGGAATCACCAGCGGAGCCTCATGTGGAGCGGACCCAACCCTGCTCCCTACCCGGCCTGGGGAGAGGTCACAGAGAAGAGAGCAGTTTTCCCTTTCTCTCTCCCCCCCCCCCCCCCCCCCCTCTCTCTCTCTCTCTCTGAAGCATAGATGAGCCAGGGAGGAGGTCATGGGGAGGTGGGCTCCCTGGGGTGTGTGGTGGGTGGACGCGGTGGCAAGGGTCAAAGGAGTTCCCTGCGTGCGAGACATTTATCAGTGGATGTCTTGAATGTGCGAGGGGACCGACAACAGTGAGGTGTATCTGCATGTGTGTGAGAGTGTGTTTGCATCTCTGTATATGTCTATGTCTGTGTCTATGAGAGCTACAGCCCCAAGATCATGTCAAGCCTTGAGGAGGACACCAGGGGTTAAAAGGTGGACGGCACACATGGTCTCATAGGCAGAGCAGCACACAATATGCTAAATATTGATGGGTCTCATACCCAACATGCTCCCTCATACCTGTTGTCCACTAGGTATCTCTTTTTTAGTTAGCAGCTCTAAGCAGAAGTTTGGCTGTGGCATTATTCTATGCTGAAAGTCTGAAAAACAACATGCAACAGAGCGTCACACATCGGCATCGCAACAGAGTGTTCAGAGCAGGGAACATGCACTGTAAATGTTAGCTTTAGATTGGGCCTATCCACAATATACATTTAGTCTCTGGATTGTAATGGTCTCTGAATAACCTGTTATCAGTTGTTGGTTCACTGAAAAACTGATGAACTGCAGCTATTTCTGCAACAGAATCATCAGCACACCTACTCTCAAGTCTTGCCAGCTGACCCAGTTGATGAAAATGATGTCTGCAAGCTGTGAGTAAATACAGTCTGCAGCAGCAAACATATATATTAGTAGACCACAATTTCAAGGTCAAATGATTGTGTTACTTCACAGCAAGAGGTTGATTTCTCAATTATGTATTTTAAGGTCTGTAATGTGTTTTAAACTTTAAACAAAGAGTGCGCTAAATTTCATTTCACAGCTGAATGGTTGTGAATTCTAATGCCATACCTAGCTCTCTAGTCATACTCCCATGCATGAACTTAGTTAAACAGAGCAATGGAAACATTGAAAGGTCAAGTTGAGTGGCGGTTGATTCAGAGCACATAACAACATTGGTAACCTGGGTTTTTTTTGTGCTTGATGTGCTCGTGTGAGCTGAAGAGAGGTTTTAAGAACTTTTTTTTTTTAAATCTCACACCTTCAAGGGGAGCTGGTAAACAAATGCTGTCGATCCCTTGGGTGCGGAGCTCGGCGAACCGCAGAGCCTTATTTGCTCCTTCTTGTCTCAGCTTGCGGGTGTGTATTTCTGTCCCTCTGAAGATGCAAAGGTAGCACGGTAGGACACACACCAGCACACAGACTTGTGTGCATACACCGTTGCATGCGCGCACGCATGCACACACACACACACACACACACACACACACACACACACACACACACACACACACACACACGCACATAAACATACACACACACACATACACACAAATGTACTTAAACACACAACACCTTGCAACAAAGCAACCAAAAATAACAGGCACCTGTTGCTCAAACCACAATGTGTACAATGAAGCCAAATTAGAGCGTTTCCCTGGCAACAGTAATTTCAATCACCGGTTGCATCCGCGGCCTAGAAAACGACTCCACTTAAACAATACTGTTATGTGAGTCACCAGTACGTGTGTGTGTGTGTGTGTGTGTGTGTGTGTGTGTGTGTGTGTGTGTGTGTGTGTGTGTGTGTGTGCGTGCTTATATTCTCCTCCTTTATGAAAGTTGATTTACAATCTAATATTGAAAATAAAGTGTGATGGAAGACCTCCAAGGCAGTTACAGTAAGCAAAAGTTTTTACCCCCTGGTTGTTTGAGGGTTAGAGGGCACAGACCACATTAACCATTAGTGGGTCGGAGATGATTGCAAAGTTGATTGCAAGGATTTCACTGAAGTGGAAATGTGACAAATGAAAAGGCTCCCTGCTAGACTTCTGCTTCCTATGCCCTGTGCGTCTGTGTTTCCGTCTGTCATCGGACAGGCTGCACTCTTCTGGTGAGGTAGGGGCTCCTCTAGTGGCCACAATCGGAACTGCATAAAGTTAGTGAGGCTCTCAAAACTATACCTCTAAGTGGGCTGCTGTTCAATCACAGCATCCAAATGAAATAATCTGAAATCAAAAAACAATTATACATATAATTAATTCATAAAAATGACACCTGTAATTACAAGGAAAACAGCTTATACAGTTAAAGATGTTAAAAGATACAACTTTGTTTATGAGCAACAGAGTTCATATGGATGGGTCACTGGTGTGCATACATTAAGCAAGTAGGTAATTGCCTGTGTGTGTGTGTGTGTGCGTGTGTGTGTGTGTGGCGTCGTACACTTCTGCATTTCCTCATCTACTTTTGTATGTGAGCATACGTATGTCAAATATGATTTTACACTGATACAAATTAGGGACATTAGCTTTTTCCATGAAATAGACTGACAAGGTAATTCCACACAAACGCTATGATCGCTCATTAATTTCATCCATTAAATCCACTTCCAACATTAAGAGGATATTTATGCCTTGAGACAATTGAGACGTGAAGTGTGTCAAAGGAGACGCAACTCAATATTAGGAAGGTGTTCGTAATGTTTTATACACACACTGTGTGCATGTGAACTAACGTGGGGGTGTGTGAATGCAGAAGAAGGAGGCGGTGGTCTGAGGAGCCTCACGTCTTCACAAATGAAAACCTAATTGGAAGCACATGTGTTGCACTGTGCAGCAGTTTGAGTGGGGGGGTGGGGTGGGGCTGTGCGTGGGGGGTGGGGGGGGTGGAGGTTACTATTGTGAATGAGGGTGTTACTGATGAGAGAAAGAAAGAGAAGAGAGGAAAAAAAATCTGTCGGGGTGGGGGGTGCGAGGTGGGGTAGTGGGGGTGAGGGGTGGAGGGTTGGGGGTTGGGGGTTGGGGGTTGGGGGGGGGGTCTGGTGGCTGGGAGGGCATGAGAACGTAAACCTCTACGTAAGTCAAGCGATTTACTCGGCCCTGGGAATGCGGGAGGGGGATGGCGTGTGTGAGTGGCCTCAATGGAAACCATATTGTCCAATAAACAATACGCTAACATCAGACCATAAATAAAGACATGATCTGTCTCTCTCTCTCCCTCTCCCTCTCTCTCTCCCTTCACCATGACCACAGTGATGTACTGCTATCCAGCGTCCGTCAGTCAAAGCAGCCTGACACTCGTAAACACACGCAGATGGCCCGAACATGGCCTATAATGGCCTCTTCACCAGTCATGTTTTTTGTGTTTTTCTTTTTTTTTTTTAATGGCCGCCATGGTTTTCATTTAAGTTATTGGTGGCAATGTACATTTATGGCTCTCCTCATGTACAGTATTAAAGGCTGTGAAGGAATATAATTCAAAGATGATGGGATAACATGGATTTATGCTGTAATTATGTTTCATAATGATAGTAATCTTGTAACTCCTATTATTCTCCCTAACAAATCTACCGCTAAGACTCAGACATGCATGAAATCGGTCTATCCTTCCTTATTTGGATGATACATGAGGCTACTGTGATACAATGGGCTCTTCATTTCTAACTGTTTTATTTCAGTTCTCAACCCCCCCCCCCGCCGGAGCAATAAGGGACCAACATGAGAACAAAAGGCCACAGGACTTAGCATATATACCTCCCCTCTGCGGCTCGCTCAGATTTATACACTTTCATAAAAATGGGCCCAAAATGTCTGGCTTGGGGCCCAATTTCCCATCTTTGTGTTTGGACCTTCGCCAGGAAAATAATGTCTACCAAGAAAAGACAACACTTTTCATTTATTACTATAAATTACGAAAAGGCCAGGCAGGTGAAAGAAGAAGAGCGGAAAGGCAATGAAAGAGGTGAGTGATGTGAATTGAGGGGGGGAGAGGGAGGAGGAGGGGGAGGAGGAGGAGAACGGCTGGGTGGAGTGGAAGCAGGAGGAAGATGAGAATGAGGAGAGGGAGGTGGAGGACAAGGATGAGGAGGAGGAGGAGGAGGAGGAGAGAGAGGGAGACGGAGGTCTTGGAGGTTGAGATGGACACCCTAAAGGGCCGGAAATGAGGGTTGCATCTCTCTTCTGTCCTTCCATCCCGTCGTCCCTCGTTCCCTCCCTGGCAGCACCTGAATTCTGGGTCTCATCAGAACTACCTGCCATGGGATTAACCAGGACCTGTTCCCTCTCAGCGTCAGATGACTGAACTTGCTCTCTCTCTCTTTCTCTCTCTCTCTCTCTCTCTTATACACCCACACACATATACACTCACACATACCCAGACTCTCTCTCTCTCTCTCTCACACACACACACACACACACACACACACGCTGAGAGTCTGTAATAGGAACCAGCTGGGCTTTCAAGGCCATGCAGCGGGCCAGACAGGCCCATTCATAACCCTCTGGTGAGTTTTAATGAAGGTGGGTTCTGGGGCAGCAGTGGGGGTGGGGAAATGATGAAAGGGGTGAGGAGAGGGTTGACTCCCTCTTTCTCACTCTCTACCTTTCAACCAGTGATTGTACCTACGCTTCCATGGCCGATACATTCACCTTTAATCCATTTATTTCCAGCTACACTGCAAAAAATGACAAAATTGTTAAATTATTTTATCTTGTATCCAGACTTACTAAGCTTATTTTAGGATTTTTTTTGTGTGTAATCATCTTAATGGACTGGCAGATAATAACTTTTCAGGATATTTACTTGATAAAAAGTTAAATTGTGTTGGAGAAAGTTTCTTGTTTCAAGATTTTCTTCATTGTTTTATGATGATTTCTTGAAAGAGGTCACATTGGCATGTATCAAGTGAAATTTGCCAGTGCAGTGAGATCATTTGACTAAAAATATTGCATAATAAGCTTGATTGGTCTGGAAACAAGACAAAAACACTCGACAGCTTTTCATTTTTTGCAGTGTAGCTTCTGTGCTGTTATCCAGTTTCCCCAATTGCTGTCCTTTGAACAGGATATCATATATAAGATCATACAATGCTAGAGACAGAAACAGAGATGCAGGACTAAGTGAGGAAAAGCAGCAAAAAGAAACACTATTGGGGTAAACACTTCACACAATCCTCTGCACATAGACTCCCATCTAGCTGGTAGTATTGCTAATGAGTGAGCTGTGTCCCATGCACCTGAATGGCCTGTGTGAATCTTTAGAGGAGAAGAAGTGTGTCATGGTGAGGGTCACAAACCAGGCATATAAATACTAAGTAATATAGGTGTCAGTAACATTCACAGACCTTGAAAAAGGCCTATAGAATTTTCATTGTTGAGCTGAAACCCCACACCACAGGATACCTTTCTGACAACTGAACTCTGGGCTTTTTTGGGGCTGTACACACACTCAAGGACATACACATTTATGGCATTTATTATAGCGTCAAGTATCCCTCCGTCTTAACCAACAAGTGGTGACATTTGATCTTAACACAAAAAAGATGTATTTTCATAAACAGTCTTATTGTGTTTTCAAGTCCACTTAGGCGGGAGTCAATGGTGAGGCGTCGATGTTAGCAGTTGTTAGAAGATCAGTTCCAGATCTCTGTCTCTAAAGTCACCGTGTGTATTATTCTCCAATTTTCATTTCAAAAAGCCAGCTGATCCTGAGTGTCACCTCACCCTACCCAAATGGCCCCTGCATAGTGACATCTAGCTGCCATTTTGGCCCTGGGGGGTTTCAATTTTGAGTGTGTGTGTGTGTGTGGAGGGGGTGGGGAGTAGGGGTGTCTTGGGTGAACAGTGCAGTTGGGATTGATATAAACTTTTATGTGCTTATACATAACAATCCATAATGGATGCCAAATGCTGCGTTGTGTTGTGGAGATTTGGAGTATTTCTTTATTTGCAGGACTGTTCCACATGCCGGCCGCCTCCGTTTTGCTCTCTCTGAGGGGGGACGGGTGTTGATGTAACCCGAGCTGGTGAAGTAACGGTGGAGAAACAGCCATTTTACACCCCGAGGTCAGACTGATGTGAACGCCAATAAACCAGGCCCGCAGCAGCACTGGCACACATGCGTGTTCTCACACACACACACAGAGGCACAGATAAACAAAAGCACACTTCATTTCCAAAACGCTGTTTACTATTTAACCATTTTTTTGGGGGGGAAATATACCAAGTTCATTCTATAATATCTCTAATTTATAAGATTTATATCCAGCTCTGGTGTGATTTTGTCACAGTCTTACCCACTATCCTCATTGCCAGAATTTGTTTTCATTTTGTGCTATCAATCATGTTTCAAGAGGAGGTGTCAGTTTTCTTTTTTTTTTTTTACATATTAGGTATCCCATTTTAGAAAAAAAACTCTTCATCTGTGTAAAAACAGCAGGGGCACATATTGCACATTTTGATTATTATTGTACTGTGCGTGTTTCGTCGGGCCAGGCTGAGGATTTCCTCTGGGAAGTGTCTAGCTGGGGGTGTGATGATGCGTCACTGAAACTAGGTGGAAGTCCACTGCAAAACAGCTAAACCACCCCCTTAGGGGCAGAATGGCTCCCCTCTCTCAGCCACGACAGGCACACGAGCGACATGCCTGTGCACACACACACACACAGATGCATGTTTTCGGTGGGCAGATGGAGAGGAATTGGGGGTTTGTCACAAACCTCCCACGCTCTCCACTTCAGCCCTGGTGGCCACTCAGCCTTTGATATTTCCCACATAGTAACTATGTGGTTTTCAAGCTAACCCCAGGAATGTTCATACCAAACAAATAGCACAACACATGACTGTATTATGCAGTGTCTTGCCGCCGTACTGTAATGATCCAGGAAATATCTCAGTCATCTAGAGGCTTGATTTAATCTTAATTTCAACTCCTTAGACCGTTGCAGAGTGGAACCATAGTTTGTACAAGCGTTAGGCCATAAGTCATAAGGTCTCATAAGGAGAAACTGTAAAATACGCTTATGTTATAGAGTCCTGTATGCTATAGAGTCAGATGTATGCATGTGGCCAGGCCAGACATTGTGGGGTTATGTAGCTACTATTTCCACCTGTCTCTGTATGTGTGGTGAGCCAAACAGTCTAGCGAAAATACAACATAGAAAACAGAAATCGAAATAGATTTGATTCACATACTTAAAAATACATGGTTCGGATAGGAATCTATGAGCAGGGGAAAATATGTACCACAATGTCATGTTTTTTCCTACTTAGCTCCTTTCTCTCTGTGAGTACCTAAAAGTCAAACTAAATGTAATATTCAGAGCACTTTTAACAAAACTGGCTAAATAAAAGGCTTTACTTAGTGTACATAAAAATTACAGTTTGTGATTGTAGAGCATATAGTGGGGCATAAAGAGGCCTTATGCTCGTCTAGCCAAATGTATGTATGATTGTCGTTGTTGTATGTGCATATACTGTATATGAATGTATGTACGTCTTAGCATGGTATGGAAGTATATATGTGTGGGGTAGGTGTGTATGAATCTAAGAAACTTGTATTCCTTGTATAAGTTGCATACTTGGCCAATAAAGCCTGATTCTGATTCCGATCAACACATCGTATCATATAGTGTGCCTGAGCTCCTGGGATGTGGTCATGTGCTCATGTCACACAGGGCTGTGGGTTTGATTGTGGAGATTACAGTGGAGGGGGAAGAGGTCATCCGGAGTTGAAACGAAGATGGCTCCCTTGTTCTGCTGGGCTTTCCTCTCTCTGATCGGAGCCTGCATGGGGGCCGAATCACCAACCGACGATCAGTCAGTCAGTCAGTCAGGCCGAGGGCCAAGAACGCCGGAGCTGCTGGGTGGCGCGATGGGTGATTTCCTGTCTGAGGGGTCTTCTCGTAGTCGTAACGCGATCCGCCCTCGCTCCAAAAATAACCGCTGTCCCTGCAGGAGATGGCGGTGTAAAGCTTGCGGGGCACTAATGCAGCCTGCCCCGCTTCCTTCCTAAGAGGATGCTAAGAGGATGGAGCTGATAGCGGCTCGGAGTTAAGCTGTAGCTGACAGCAGCTGGGGAGGTAGATGCGACACACAAGGCCGTAACTCTGTGTTGTGTGTGGGATTTGTATTGAGCGGGTGAGACTTTTAGAAGCCCTTCGTCATGTGCCAGTAACAATAATAAACAACACTATTACCACTGTTTATTTAGGTCTGTTCATGACTTATTGCCATTATCTGAATGTTCTGGAATACAGTTTTGAAAAGGAACGGGAGTGAAAATCAGAATCGAAACAACCTCTCGAGATTTTTAATGAAACTGGCATGCCTCCATGTTTATTTTCACAACGATGTCAGATTCGAGCGATGTGGTTTCACAGTTGCTCTGCTCTGTGACCTCAGCTCTGCACCGGCATCGCAAAGTCAGGGCGATAACAAATCAACACTTTTATCATTGCACCAAGTACTAGAGAGAGAGAGAGAGAGAGAGAATTAGTGAGGGATGTGTTTTATCATACAGAATCACAGCCACTGGGGGACAGAGTATGGGAACTGTATCAAAGACGATAAATGAGGGTAAAGAGGAAAAACAGATAGCGTACTTTGAAATATCTGACCTTAATAGGCCGATTATTTCCATGAGGGCTTTGCTTCTCCATAAACAGAGAGGCATATTTGTGCAGGTTTGTCTGTGTTGTTTCAGAGGGATCAGGCGCTCCTGGTAGGGGACATTTCACAGGGTCATTATGCAGCAATTTGGGTGGCTGGGCCAGCAAGTTTCACAGCACCTCAAAAACCGCAGCACAAGAGATAGCATAGAGGTGGAGACACAAAACCAATACACTGCTCCCCTTTGAAGAGGATCCACCGGAGAAGCATGGCTGAGGCCCTTCTACTCCGCAGGGGGCCGATGGGAGTGAGATGGAAGATTAGAGTGAACTTACTGTACGTGAGGAAAAAGTAGGCAAAAAGCTAAGTGGACACTAAAAATGAGAGAGACTCAATAATGAAATAAATCTGCCCACAGCTTTTTTGTTTAATGAATGTGGAGCTGATTTATTTTCCGTATGGCTCGGCAGATTTGTCTGGGCGCAGAACAGAGCGTGCTCTGTTCAGTGCCACGCTCAACGACCAGGTGTGGGGCAGACGGGCTGAAACAGTTAAAAGTAAACTGAGTGCAGTGGAAATGGATCTGCTTCTAAATTACGTGGCCTATTTTTTCTTTTTTCTTTTTTTTTCTTCTTTTTTACAGGTTTGCCAGGGGAACAGATTTGCTGCTGCAATCTCACACAGTCTGGTTTCTGTCTCTGTTCACTGCACAGTCAGAACAGCCAGCTATGTTTTTGTCAAATGTTTGAACTGCTGTCAAAACAAGTAGCCCATCATCATATTTAATTGCAATCACAGAAATGTAGAAGCACATATTGGATGTGATACAATGTTGTCTTTTTGAGATTGAGTGCAGTACATCTCACTGAAGAGAGAGAGAGATAGAGAGATAGATAGAGAGAGAGAGAGAGAGAGAGAGAGAGAGAGAGAGAGAGAGACTGAGAGAGGGAGAGAAAGCATTAGTTGAGAAGAAAGAACTACAAACAAACAGCGAGGGGGAAAATATCATAAACAGATCTACTGAGACTATCAGGCAATGTAAATATGAAAAATGCCAAGCTCAAGTACATGAACCCTTGCTGGAATGAACCCCCCTTTGCACCCAAGTAACCTCTGTTTATGAGGACAAGTAAGAGTGGGCCCTCTACAGAGCCTTGGGGGACGCCAACGAGAACAGACAGTTCCCTGACTATTTTAATGTCCTGCCCTCCCTCTCTCCTCTCCTACCCATTTTGGTATACAGGCACCACAGCATCCATCTTACTCTGTTAAGAAGCCCCCCGCTCCCTGTCACAGAAGGGAGGTGAGGATAAAGGAGGCAAGGCCTTCTCAAAAAACTTGGCCAGAACCATAATGACCTACATACCAGGTCAGAGGGGATGCTAGTGATGGCCGTGGATCACTCAAATAGCTATGTTGATAGATGACAGTTTTTCCATGAAGCTCTATAAAAAATGATGGATACAGCAGAGATGCCATGGCACATATGGTGGGGTCCCATTGTCTATTGTTACAGCTAAATAATTTGCTTGAAGTAGTTGTTTTACACTGGCATGGACAGTCCTTAACAGATGTGATACGATGGACATAGACATACTGTATAGTCATACTGTACGATAGATGTATAACTTTTACCTTTATATCTAAATTGCAATACTAAGGTACAGATATAAGAGTGCTACAGTTAGGTGTCAGTGTATAAGGCCTCTAAAACCTTGTATTTTCAACAAGTCAGCTTCTCAGGAATTCAGAAAATCAAAACAATTGACACCCATGCATGACAGTATCCAATGGGGTTCAGATATGCTTCATGTACAAGCCATCACATGTCAGTGTAAGCCTCCATTTCTAGTAA
Organism: Centroberyx affinis; assembly: GCF_046629955.1. Classification (NCBI taxonomy): domain Eukaryota; kingdom Metazoa; phylum Chordata; class Actinopteri; order Beryciformes; family Berycidae; genus Centroberyx; species Centroberyx affinis. Next base: position 316,662 of record NW_027279016.1, on the reverse strand, counting down.
AAAGGTGAAAATTAGTCAGGTTTTCAACTGACAGCAGCAATATAGTGTCTTGAATCTACACCACTAGTGAATTGAAGTTCAGCTTGAGCTGCGTTCAATAGTCTGGTGCTCCAGGCTAAGGACAATGATATAAAAACGGAGCACTGTGAACGACTCAGTCTTTACTACTTGTCATAGAGAGGATCACCTTTCACAGCTCGTGTCTATGGGGTGATGTAAACTCTACAGGTGGCTCTGTGGACACATAAAGACTAAGTCTCTGTTATATGGAAGGCTGTGGTAATAAAAAAGGCCTCGAGAGGCCAACACAACAATCCTAACGATTTCTGAGGACAAAAATGTTATGAAAAAAAGATTGATTGTATCTTTTAACCCCTGCTACTCCCCCTTGTCAACAACATCGGGGCTGTTGCACAATATTGAGATGGCTTATCCAACATATTTGCTTATTGCTCAAATTAAGTTGTGTTCCAAACTGACATATTGTTTCATTGCAGTCATGTGTATGCAACCCCAAATATGGCTGGCAGACAGTCAAATATGCTTGGAGATGGAGCAAATGGTGGTTTGGCTCTTCTCTGAGAGATGATCCTAAACCGATGAATCAAACAAGCCTAAATTGGACAAATTAGTAAGAGTGTGATCAACTCAAGTTCATGGCTTGTCTTTGGCATGTGGCTCTGGTTTGAGACCAAAACTGAGCACGTTCCCCTTTTTTAGCAGCTTACTGCTGCCCTCTGTCAAAGAATTACAGTCACTGCAGCGAGACTTGAAAGACAGACACAGTAGCTAAGCCTCCAAATCATTCAAAAAGAAATAAATACTCTAATATAACGATGAGATGTGCACCAAATAATTCCCGGAATACCATTTCACGGTCAAGCGTGACAGTCAACCCTCCTTTGTCAGCCTGTGAGTCTGCTTCCAGGAATGCAGCTGCAGACGCAGCACTTCTCCGTCCCAATGTGTGTTTCATTTGGGCCCTCTGTCTCAAACACACATGTGGCTCAAATATGTGGCCCAGCGCTCCAACAGAAACAGACTGTGCTCCAGCCAGGTCCTAACGTGCACCTCAGTGGAACGTGCCTCAGTGACACCAAACCAAGTCAGACAGGGCCACGTGTTCCAAAACTTAACACACATTCTTCAGAAGCTCTGTCACAGCCCTCTGCAGATGAATCTACAGTGAATCATGGCTGTAGGACAAAACACTTTTTGAATTAACACAAATAGTTTGACAATTCATTATGATAGCAAATATTTTTAAGCCATTCTTTGATATAAGAAAGCACACTGAATCAAAGAACCACAAAAAAGAGGATTGTTGTTGAGTGAATCTACAGTAAATTGAAATAGCATATCCAACAAAATATACACATAAATATAGATAGAATTCTACATGTCAGATATGTGCATAGATACAAAAAACGGTATTGACTAATAACTCTTTGTTTCAACCCACATAGTTTCAACCAGATAGATGGGACTCCAATTCAAATAGCTTCAGGTAAATTGTCAGTCACAGAAAAGTATGCTAAATTACTGACACTCATTTCTGACACTCATTGTATTTTCCTCGATGGCAAATCCCACCCAAGTCACTCATAAATACTGTGAAACAAATCAAGACTAGTATTTGCTAATACTTTTTCATCAACTGGGCAATTTGCAATTGGGCAGCCAATGTATCTGTAAGTGTATATGGTACAGTTGGCAGCAAATCATACAGTCAAACTACAGAGAAATGAAAAATGCATATTAGATATGCATATATAGTGCAAAAGTTTTTTATCTTTTGTCACTGGGGCAGTACTCTATAAAGGTATGCTTATTTGTACTGTGTTGTCTCCACTAAAAAGCTACATATTAGTACCTTAATGACTTCTGATGGACTTTACAGGTACATTCATGTCATTTGTACCTTTAGAACTAATCTGCACCACTAAGGCACAAATGTTTCTGAGAGTGCTGGTACTTTATGTGTCTCTGTATTCGGTATGGTCAGGTCATCTCTAACAGCCTCATCCAGGCGGAGACATAACAGAGAAGGGAGTGGCATCCCACAGATCTGGGTGTAGCGTGACTCTGGGGGGATTCAAACAAATCTCCTTGGCCAGATTCACCAGACAGACAGTCTGTAAATATAAGACCCATTTCAGTATGGCGTGTTTGCATCCTTGTGTGTGTACGTGTGAGTGTGTGTGTGTGTGTGTGTGTGTGTGTGTGTGTGTGTGGGGGGGGGGGGTCTGTTGGAGAGAATAGCACATGACTGGGAAAAGTGACATTATGCGAAACGGGTTCAGTTATTTACATTTGTGGACTCCAAACTAAATTGTGTGTGTAGGTGTGTGTGTGTGTGTGTGTGTGTGCGTGCATGTGTGAGTGCGTGTGTGTGTGTGTGTGTGTGTGTGTGTGTGAGAGAGATACATGTGTGTAAGATACACAACCCCCTGGAAAGCTTTTATGTTTGTCTTACATCCTCCTTGTTTATAGCCTCTGGGAAATCAAGTTCAATCAAAGCTCTGGGAAAATCCACCCAAACCCAGAATTCACAGTTAAATCCACGATCCTGGACCATCCAATCCATATAAAAACTTTCTCCCAAAGAAAGAGAAACCAAAGAGTCTAGACTGCAGTCTGTGATGTCTTCAATAAACTGTGTGATCAACAATAGAGATTGAATCCATAGACACTGCATGTTTGTTTGAGTTTTTACACCCAAATAAACCACATTTTAAACTGGTGCTTACAGTTCATACCAAGAAAATAGATAAGAGTCTCAGCTATTTTGTCTCTAGGTCTGAGAGAGACCTTTTCATGTTTACTGTCCCAGGCTGAACTGCCCACCATAGCTATAACACATGTGAATTCTGTTTTTGCATGGATTTTCGCTTTAAGGTAGTCTCTCCTATAAAACTGTGACACAGAGCCATGAGAGAGCCTCCAAGTAAACCCTGGAACTGGCAGTAGAATTTACAGCTGGGACATAAATAGTTCTTTAGGGTGTCTGCTCTTATGACAGGACATAGACGAGGATCTGAATGTACGTAACATGTTGTTCCTGGAGAAAATTACGGCCTGTGAGACGCTTAACAGAATAACATTCACATCTAGAAGGTTTACATTTGTATTTTGCAACAGATACACAGCAACAACATCAGTAGTTACATTGAAGAATCTAGTGCAATATGTAAAGTAGTAGTAGTACTGTAGTAGTATGACAGTAGTTAAATTCCTTGCTGTAGTGGTTGAAGTATTGTCAAATTGTACTACTGTTAATTTCCATTAAGCCACTTTATCCAGGTTTACAAGTGCAGCACAAAAATTGCAGCAACAACTGGTGCAATCCTTGCCAAACCTCACCTTGTTTCCTGGAAAGCCAAGTGGTGGAACCTTGCCATTTTATGTTCAATCATTTCTTTTTTTTTTTTACCAACAAAAGTCAGTGAGAGATAAAGAGAGCAAGCGAGAAAGAGAGAGAGAGAGAGAGGGAGAAATGGCGCTGCTTCCAAGGTATAGCAGGCTGCTTGCCAGATGCGCTCTCGGCAGCTGGATAACAGATACAATGAAATTTCAGATCATTCTATAAATACCGCTACCAGCTGCTTCCAGTTAATATCAGATGATTATTAAAAAGTGCCACAGAATAACCGTTTCTTATCGGCCGTTGAGTAATCACTAACCTTTCTCTGGACAAACCCGAGTCATTAACAGCGAGAGCCGGGGGGCACAGGGTGACAAAGAAAGGTCTGAGGTAACGTATGAGCGCTTTAAAGCGATCCGACAAGAAATGGATTATGAGGTATTTTGCCCGGCCGACTCGACGGGCTCCCCTGGGACACGGCTTTTGTTTTTGTGGAGTCTTTCTTGTTGCGTTAGTTTATGTGGAGTTTTACAAGGAATAATATGCTGAGGTCATGGATGTGGGAGCTGACAGCATCTTTCACTGGTCTACCCATTGGCTCCCTCTCGTCGTCCCAGAGGGCCTTCTCCTGTTACCTGCTAACGCCTCCCAGTCTCCCAGCCTCCCCTCTGGACCAGCAGCCCCCCCCCCCACACACACACCAGGGGTTCAACATAACATGGAGAGGTTTGAAATTTCACCTTTTCTGCTCTTGCTCTCACACTTTCTGTCCATCTTTCTTACCTTCACACATCACGTGCAGGGATCCTGAACACTTAACATGCAAACAAGTATACAAACGCCTCTCCTTTCCAACCAGCGGGCCCAGGAAAGGAATGTGTCTTTGAATCAAAGAGGAAAAAAATATATTGTGTATCCAGACCCAACATACATTGATGTAAATATAATACCAAATGAAGTGCAAATTAAGTGAAAAAAGACAGTTAAGCACCTTGGTTGGGATATTTAAAAATTGGGTCTAATAGTAGATTTACTCCTATTTGGAGTTTTATGTCTTTTTATTTTCTCTGAAGTAAATTATCTAATGTCTCAATATCAGGCAGTGGACCATGATTCACTGTTTTTTCCCTGATGCGCTGCCATCTTGGACCGAGCCACCATGAGCCAGGATTGATTCTTTTGTTAATACATCACCTCTGAATACTGGAGCTGCCTACAGGCTTGACACAAGTGTCACATTACTTCTGACTGGCAGAGCTGACAACAGGCTCTTGGGACTCGCACACCCAAAATGCCACTGATTTGGCAGGAGCAAGCTACAGGTAGAATGGCGCTGAGAACACGGGAATAGTAATGAGATTCGCTTCAGGCTGCGCTTTAGGAATGAATGACAGAGGTTGTGTCTATTTTCTTTATAAATATCAGTGCTGCCAGCATACAGATGAACGCACACACACACACACACACACACACACACACACACACACACACACACTCACACACACTCACACATTGTAATCCATCAGTTTTCAGGGCTATGGTTTTCATTAGTGGAGGACATGTTAAAAAGCCACAGAGAAGCCACCCAGCCACGGGGCTCGGCTGTGGTGATGTGGCCGGCTGGGTGAGGGGTGTGGCTGATACACTCAGAAAGTGACACGTCCTCACGACCAGCTGTAAAGCTCACAAGGACTCCAATGACTCTATCCTCAGTTCATCCATTCATCTTCTCTTTAACTCCTCATCTGCTTGATATTTTGGTCGCACTACTGTCCGGGCTACTTTCAACTTGAAAACAGACATAAATCAATTCATAAAACATTTTGCAAACTTGCAAAGTTGCCAAACTCTCACACACATTGAGTTGGGAAGTAAAAACAGACTTGAGAAAATACCTTGAGACTCCATGATTGATTCTACTAGAAATTCCATGAGTTTCACCTTCATCGGGGTGGCCACGAATTTTCCAGGGAGATTGACAGTGTGCTGGAGCCCGTGCCTGTGAGAATGCGCTAACATGGTGTGGTTTTCTAGCACAGTAAAAGCTCAGCTTCATTCGACTTGATTGATATTGGCTAGCAGCGAACTGTTGTAACCCTCAACGGCTGTCTGCAGACTCCTGCCCCTGCCTCCCTCTCCACAGCTGTTTCCTGCCCCAAACTGCTGAAACAGTGGTGCAGCAGGGCCAGGGCTAGGCCAACATAAACCAAACCCTCGCTCCTGCACACACACATGCACAAACTCACACACACACACACACACACAGGCACATATCCATACGTGCATACACCCTCCCCCCTTCCCTCCCTAATTGACCGCTACTGGTCACCTTGCAGCACTTCCTGTTTGAGTTGGGTCATTTCCTCTTTCCTTCTGCTTTAGGAGGGGCAAGAGCTTAGGCTTCTCTGAGGCTGAAGAAAAGAGGGGATAAGGAGCGGACTAGGCCATGATTTCCTCCCCCTCATCACCTTCAACCTACCTCTTTCTCTCGCTCTCTCTCTCTCTCCCTTTCTCATTCTCTTTTTCATTACAATACACCCACACACTCAGAGACACAGACACACACATACATCGGTCTCTCTCGCTTTCACTTCACATACGGAAAAAAGAACAAACCGCTGTGTTTTTTTTTTTCTTTCTCCTCGTCAGCCCAAGCATCTGTGTACCAGTAGTGACATGACTTGGAAAACCACATATATGTCCCATGTAGCATGTTTCCCTACCTTCACATCTGGGCAGAATGAAGCCTTGTGAAACTGTGGGACTCATATAACTCTAAATAGGGGCTGGCGGTATGAAGGGTTGAGATGCGGGCCTGTGACAGGAAGGTTGCTGGTTTCGCTTGGGAGAATATGGCTGGGAAGAATGCCTGAGTAATGCCAACCTTTCCTCTCACCTCTGTCAACAGCTACTGTTAATGTGCCATTGAGCAAGGCACTTAACTGATCCTCAGTGGCCAACAGCAGAAGGCTGTGGTTTCTTGGCAGAATGCGTAGCAGTGTGTTGCTAAAGTCTTCCTTAGATGTAGAAAATGTTGTACAAATGATGGTTGCTAGAAAAACACAGAAAGTAGATGGGGAGGCATCAAAAATCGAAAGAAGAATTCGTTCACAGCATCCTGGGAGAATAACATCAAACATTACATTTTGTGTGTCATACATATGGAATATTTTTTCCCTCCCTCTCTGATGACGAATCAAAACAACTCTAAATGGGGGCTGTTTATCGCCAGAGTCAGACTAAAACAACTGTTTAGAGACAATCCCAAAACGCAGACTGATGAAGACAGGAAAAATCGGTTGAGAAACGCTGGAGCACACTTCAAAGTGGTCCCAAATGAGCATGCTCACAAATGGTTTGCCCCTCAAGTGTGCTCGGCGCAATCACTCTGTAGTAGCGAGGGCAAAGAAATGAGGCAGATTGTTTGTGACAATTAGGCTGATGCCAGATATTGCCCGCCATGGCCTCTGCAATCACTTGTCCCCATCAGCCAACTGTGTTTATCAGAAATTGCAATTTGGAAAGAACTCTGCGGCGATTAGGCCCAGGGAGTGGTCAGGCAGAGAGCTCGCCCAGCCCTAAACAAGAGAGCAGTGTTTGGGAAGAGTTTGCACGAGGTCCCACTGAGGGAGGGTAGAGGGGTGAGAGAGAGTGTGAAAGGAAGGAAGGAAGGAAAGAAGGACGGAAGGAAGGAAGGAAGGAAGGAAGGATGGAAGGAAGGAAGGACGGATCAGACACAGAAAGAGAGAGGCAGCAGTGACCCCCTTCTACACCAACTACTATCTGATCTCCAATCCATCCTGCCTGATAAGGAAACATTGTTTTGTCAGAATTTGATTGATGCTTTTTATCTGAGAACAGAACCTCTGACAACCACAGTCGAACCAGGTTGGTCGATAAGAGGAGACTCTCCCTCAATTCACTATTCGTCTGCAGAAATCCGCTGTTTCAGCCCTGCATATTCTAAGACAAACGTTTTCCTAGATTTTGTACCGTTTGGAGGCTATGATAAAGAGCAAATTAAATTAATATCTCTGGCATGCATGCCTTGAGTAATGACACAAATTGCTTTCAGGGTTTGATTTCACACAGAGAATTACAGAATGTTAATGCACATTTAAATTAAACTTCAAACCACAGATTTTGATATCAGGATTAAGTTCTTATCACAGCTTTGGCTTTGATTTGATCATTAACACTTAATTTGTGCCTAAGAACCTTTGAGGCTCCAGTGGTTTTACCAAGCAACTTATGTTACCCCCAGTACTAAACTCACATACACTCACACGCAAAGAGACATGGACACACACACACACACGGACACATACATATAGGCCAAGCAGGTGCCCTAACACACCTAACACACCATGTTGTCACCGTCTCCTCAGTCCTCCCATGAGGCTCTTCTCTCTTTTCTCTCTGATCACAAAACGCTGTGGACATCTTGTGCCCCAGGGAATTAGCTTCATGTGTAAATATCGCATTTGGTCTTTGATATTGTTTAATGATGCACGACACAAATAGTCTGGCAGGGAGAGGGAGAGGGAGAGACAGAGACAGAGAGATGGAATGAGAGCAGCATCTGTTGAAGTCATTGAGCAGCCATGTGCAGGCACATACCTTTTCTTGCATCGCTCCATCTGCATATGACATCAAAGACAGCCAAACTGAAATAGGGCATAGTGTTACCCAAATGTCCTAATGATATGCATTCAGATCATTTTTCTCTAAGTTAATTTTCCTGAGTATAAGATAGACATTTGAGGATCTTGACTGACATCTAGTGGATGTGTGTGGTAGCTGCACGTCACCCCTAACTGGGTGCAAAGTGGGGGGTTGCTAATTGTCATTTCCCAGGACTCACATGGCGCGTTGAGACAGGCTGCGGTGCATTAGCGCACCAGCGAGTGTGAAGCGTGTTGGATTTAAGTGCTAAGATCTCACATGACAATCTGAGGGTGTTTCAAACACCCCACAAACCTGTTATATTCCCCCCCTCTGATTCTCTCCCTGTCTCTCTCTCTCTCTCTCACACACACACACACACGCACACAGACACACCTTCATCTGTTACCTAATGCCGCCTCAGCTTCACACTGCAATTGTCATCTTGTAATTTATATAATTGCAGCACATGGTACAAACACATTACATAAATTTAGAATACCCTTTTGGCCAACAGTGAGCAATATCAAAACCACTCATAGACTTCTGATTTGATGCATAAACTGTATTACCGCAGAAGCATTACAAAAGGCTGACACACCAACCAGTTGGTCTTCTAAGACTGTATTATGAGGCAGGGCATGGACATGTGTGTGCATGTGTGTGTGTGTGTGTGTGTGTGTGTATGCACATGTCCATCCTGTTGTCTTCCTATAATAAAACTCTGTGTGATTCATAAACAACAGTTGTTCTCTTCCCCAGGCAGATAGATAGATAGATAGATAGATAGATAGATAGATAGATTCAAAGAGGTGCAGGAGGAATAAGAGAAAGAGAAAATACAATTCTGGCGGTTATCTGTCCTCTCTAATTGGTTCCAAGTGTCCCAGATTCAGCGGTAAGAAAACTCCCTTGGCTCGCCTGTGCCTTTAGTGTCCTTCCAAAAGAAACACTTAAGTATGGTTTTCATTTTGCGTCATTTTTGTTTTTGTTATTAGAGCATTTCCTGGGAAGGTGGTTCATGTCAGATTTAAATCAGATCGTGTCCCACCTGTGATGGGCGGATATAGCTTAAGGCCTTCTGGCTCCACTGCTGCCCCCTAGCTTATATCATTAGCACAGTCAAATATCAGGAAGTGATCCTGTAGATCTTATAGAAAACTCCCTGCTCTATAAGGTGAAAAGGTGATGACAATTAATGTTATTCCATTTCTATACTTTATTTGGGTATTTTTGCTCTACTGGACACCAGTGGAAAGTGACAGAAAGACATGCAGCATATGTCAGCAGTCAGACCTGAACTCATCCATCCACTCTTTCTTAATCCTTTCAGAAACAAGGCGTTGCAGCTAAGAGTCTCTGTTTGATTAGTGCAGCTAAGTTAGTGCAGGTAACTGTGTTTATTTAATTTGTAAATTTGAGTTTCTTTCCAAGATGAGGTATCGGGCATTTTAAAAATGTGACACCCACTCTTGCTAAATGATTGCTTACATAAAATGCCCACTGTTATTGCAGTTCACTAGATAAGGACCTTTGTTTCTAAAACAGTAACATTTCAAGTGATATAATCTGTTGTATTCATTTGTTTTAATATTAAGCAGTAAACATCAGGTCATACTTTAATTTCAAAAACGGATATGTTAGGATTTTGAATAAAACCCTTTGTTCTGACATGACAGAAAAGTACTCCAGAGATCACTTCACACAACACAATAAAGCAAAACAAACAGTTAATCTAGGGATGGGGGAATTTAGGTTATTTCAGCGTAGAAAGTAATTAGGTAAACTGCATTTTGCATCGTGCATTGGAATCAAAATGAATTCATTTGAAGAGAATGGCAGGGAGCTGGCTGCCTGTTTTTAGTATATTGAGCACTCTGAAAAATTCATAACCCACGGCACATTTAAAACTCCAACCTATAGACAGCTCCCATTTTTCATCCTTGAGACTAAACCCAGGGGCTCAAGAGGCTGCGGGCTCTCGCTGCTCCTGATTCAAGTAGTGCCAAGCTTCTTTGAATTTGACTTCTTGTCCCCAAACCCCTGGAAAAAAAAACTCCCCATAGCCCTTTCTAGGGCTTCGAAGAGATCTCTGCTCTCACACACACACACACACACACACACACACACACACACACACACACACACACCCACACCCACACCCACACATACACACACACAACAACTCAATCTGAAGTTTGAGCTACGGCAAAACGGTGAACTTTCTGTTTCGTTCACACCTAAAAATCAATTTGATGTCAAGTTATGCTTCGGCACCAAAGCAAACCAAAACAAACAACAGAAAGACATCAGCGGAGCACTGGAAAGTAAAATAAATCACCCTTATCAGTTTCAAACAGAGGGAGCCAGTGAATCATCCGACTGACAAACAAGAGCATGTTTTTGTGCCTTTAATTAGACATTTGCCTTGTAAAAGTCACCGGCTGGCAGCCACGCGGCCTTGAAACAGCGAAAACAAAAACAAAAAAGAGGAATGCTGCCCTTAGATCTGGCAGCCACAGCCGACAAAGGATGAGCTAGATTTTCACTCATTCATCATGTCAGAGGAAGGTATAAGTAGAAACAATGCAGAGCCCTAAGGACCTCCGCTTGGACAGCCGACTTCTTACAGTATGTGCCAAATGACAGACTGCTGTGCTGCGGTGTGCCTCCTGTCGAACCACACTCCACATTCCCTTCCAATCGGCTCTCACATCTATTCAATACACGATGTTGCTCATGTAGATTATGCTTCTATTCACCTACAGGGACTGAGGATGAAAATTAGCTGTCTAGCTGTCTAGCTACAGTATATCTCCACTGTATTTCTTTGATTTTCTCGCACATGGCCTCTGTCACATAAACTGGAATTTTAGTAAATTGAATTCACGCCTTTAGCTTCACAGCGGCTTTTTTTTTTTTTTTTTTTTTTTACTTTTTTCCAGCCCTTCAACTCCCTCTCTGCCTCCACCAAGCCCTTTTTTTTGTATTCTCTCCATCCCCATCCTGTAGCCTTTACCCTCTCCAGCCCTCCCTGTCCTCTCTCTCTCTCTCCACTCCCCCATCCTGTCTGCAGGCTGCCAGGCACAGATAAGGTGTCTTGGCAGGGAGCTGGAGTGCTGGCCTTCGCCTCGCTGAGTGGGAATCCAGGAAGCTGTGTTCACGCCACGTCGCTGGAACAATAGGACGGGGAGGGGAAGCAATTGGGATGAAAAAGTAAAAAAAAAAAAAAAGAGAGAGAAGAGAAAAATGAGAGTAGGATTATCAAAGGCTTAATGCCAAAGATAGATACCAAGCCAGTACAACATGAGACACAACTCAAAGCAAAAAAACGTTTTCCTCCCGGATTTTAATTGTGTTTTGCGATGCCTTCTCTTAAACGTCACACAAAAATAAAAGGAAATTCTCGACCCCTGCTCCATCATAGGTGGATACTGTTCTGACATCCACCCTCGGACGCTCCAACACTGTTAGATATCATCAATCTGTGATGTCCAGTGCATTCCAGGAGTTCTTTTGTGATGAAGTGTTGTAATTTACTTTTTTGATGTACCCACTTCCCCCCGGCCTGCCTCCTATACTTCTACTTCAGTTAGTGAGTTCCTGCTTTACCCAGAATGCTTTTCGTCAGTCCCTAAACAACGGGTGTGAGCTTGTTGCATTCAGCTGTGGGTTATATACGCGTAGTTGGAGAGAGCGATCGCCTAGTAAGAGTAAAAGTGAGAGTCGTGTCCCTTACTCAAAACACAACATGTCTTGTGGTTGCACTGCATTCTGGTCTATTGAGGCTTCTGTCAGTGGAGAAATTGGTCTCTGTGGAATGCTGTGCAGGACAGCAGAAAGAGAGAGTTGCCAAGTGCATCCAATAAACATGAAACATAAAGATAATTTGAACTGTCTCTAAAATTGCATTTGTCTGTGTGCATGTGTATGTGTGCGTGGGTGTGATCTCTCTGTGTGTCCGTTACAGTGTAAAGCAGCTGCGAAGCCTAGATGTGTAAAGTGTGGCTACACACACTGCCATCACCAGTTCCGCTCCCTGTCTGATTTACAGTCAAGACGTTAATCAGGCACACACACATACACACACACTGTGGTGTACCTCTTTCACACCGTGTACACATGCCAGCATGCGTACACACACTTGCACAATTTTAATCCTTCACCTTTCTTTAACGTCTTTAAATGTATGATGTATGGGTCAAACAGTATTTCCAAATAGTTTTTATGGTTTGTTGTAGTCTACTTAGGACCTGGAATAGGTGGATTTTGCTACATAGAGCGATATGAGTGGAAGAAAGTTTAAACAATCACAAGAAAGTATTTTGAAAGTCAATCTACTACAGTTTTCTGTGACTGAAAACTTACATGACACTATCTGCATTGCTGTGATGTGGTAAAAGCCCACCCATCTTGTACTCCAGGTTAAAATAAATGGGAAGAATTATGTGCAAATCATATCTGACACACGTCTGGGTCTTATCATTGCTATCAGCTGTCTCTTTCCCTACCAGCAGACCCAGTCCTGCGAGCCAGATTAGGCCTCTCTCCCCCCGCTTGATTCACCGCTCCGACTGCCCACCGCTGCCCCAACACAGACTGACGTAATGTCTCTACTTTATACTCTGCTGTCTTGGGACCAGATATCTCACTCTGTCTCTATTATTTGCAAATAGTAATTGACCCAGGTCTGCACCCGGTACCACATGAAAACTGAACCACCCTCACGGTCTGTTCTAAGTGGTTCAGAACTACATAAACAACTGGTCAGCTGTAGAGGGCATGGGAGGAAGCCACAAATTTGGGGTTGGAGTATGGGGGACCGCAGCAAGTAAACATTATAATTCAAAGCATCGTCCATGGTGGTTGGGTGAAGAATGGATGGGTCAAAGTTATGCAATACGTGTTGCTGGCATTTTTCAGTAGTTGAACTGTAAGGTCACTCTCTCCAGAATTTTTATGATTTCATTTTTTTTCTTTTTTTGGCAAAATCAATACATCCCTGCAAATGTTGAAAGTTCTTGCAATTTTGACTAACCGCCACACTTGCACTACTCAAATGTATTTTCCAAAGATCAATTTTTTTTGATGCCAGTAAACAAAAAACAAACAAACAAAAAAAAAAAAAAATCATCAGCAAAATAATCCTGGAAGTTCGGTAAAATGCATTGCTATCAATATGTTGTGTCATAATATTTACTCCTCATAGACACTCCACTCACTTTAACTTTTACACTGATAAGAATCTTCATTCTTTTTGAAATAAAATATACTTTACATCAAGTTAATAACTCACCGACTCCCCACTTCAAAATAAATTAAACTTTTTTGTTGCTTTCAGCTGGCACAAATCTTCTTCGGTAATTGGACCTTTTCTGCTTTTAAATAAATCACTTTGCCTTTCGTATGTTTCTTCATAGCATTCTTATCAATACATTTCAATACATTTGAAATGCATTACACACATCCAACTCCAGTGCCTCCTCCTAGCACATGTCAGAGGAGGGAGGGAGTCTCTGCATACCTTATATATTCAGTATTGCTACCGTCAAGGAGAAATGAAGAGGAAAAAAAGGCAGAGGATGGGAGTGCTGCTTTCCTGGAGCCTAACCAGAGAGGCGGTAAATCATAATCCCTGAGCCGAAACTGCATTCACCACACCTATCAAAACTCATTTAGGATCACAGGCCAGAGGTCCAACTATTTACTATCTGTGAGCTCCCCCTTTTTTCTCCAATCCTTTTCTTTCAGGGGAAGAAAACAGATAAATGAAAGCCAAATACACATTGATAATCCCCGGCGTCTTTCCAAAAAGGAAATTATTATATTTGAAGTTATGAGAGTGCTTCCTGAAGTGAAGGAAATGCACTGGATTTTTATGCCTGTGTCCTGATCTAAGAAAAACACAAGCGGACGTAGACTGGCAGACAGACAAATATATGCCCCTCCACATCCCCTCCCTTCCTCCTGCTAGCTCAGCCCCTCAATGTGCATTGCGATTTACAGTATATCTCAAAGCAGAAAGACTTTAAAAAAAAAAGAAGAGAGAATGAGCTGGAAAACTCCAAAAGGTCCTTCTGGCCAGAGACGTGAAGGGAGGAAATTGCATTGATTTAAGCTCAGCTTCTTTTGGCATCTGTCCGCCCTCTTCGTTTTTCTTTCCCTAAGTGAGAGCGTTTGTTCCACAGACGCTGGTTTAGATACAGTGCTCTAAGATGTTTTTCTTTGTCTTTCATTATATCCACAGTGAGTGGATGAGTGGATGTGAGTGACAGCATCTCGCCGCTTTAAAACATAAACTTTAAGCCGCGACTGAAGTAAGCTTTTTCGTGGAGAAGCCAGAACAGACTTTAACTGCTTCTTTCATTCATAAAATGAAGCAAAGTAGCAGGAGCAGCCACCTCTCTGCATACAAGGTTGAAGGCACATGTATGAATGGAGCTTTTCTCCATGTATGTAAAGTGGAATATCACTCAAAACATAAAAGCTCAGATGTCATCCCCATGACCTTGGGAATTTCAATCAGTGTTGATAGAGCTGCTCCATTGACAATAGGAGTGCTGCTATCACTTCTAAGCAACTGAACCAGAAAAAGCCTCCATAGTATCACAGCCATAGCGATCAATAGTAAATCACTCACACTAGTATTCTTTTCTGTGACTGACAACATGCCTGGATCTGAATGTGATGTGGTAACAACACCGATCTGGTACTCCATACAGCTGAAAAGGCAAGGCAAGGCAAGGCAGCTTTATTTGTATAGCACATTTCATACACTGAGGCAATTCAAAGTGCTTTACGGAGTAATACAGAGAAAACAAACAGTGAGAATGATTTCCAACTGCTATCTGACCCAAGTCTGTAATACAAACTAAACTGACATTGGACAAAGAAAAATAAAAGGTACTTGAATGCTGAAGTTCAGAGATAACTCCTTTAAGTATACTATCTTGTGCCCTTGTCTGTGGCTTTTGTGATGACATTTAACTATCACTTTTATTCAGAGCATCCTACAGTGAGTGCAGCTAATTGTAAGCTTAAAATCAACATTGCAAGCAATTAGTAGCAAGGAGTTTAAGCGTCAAGACAATAGACATAAGAAGATACAAAGAGGAATAGGAGATACATTTGAAGAGTGGACACATTTAGTTCCTCAACCAAAGCTTCTATTTACAACTTGCAGATATTTCCCCCTGGTTTCTCCATGTCCTCACAGCTTGGGAATGCTCAGTAGGACAACACATCCATGATTCCTTGGCACAGTGGAGGGCTTCAGTCTGGGACGATTGATGGTCCCTTCCCCACTGAGTTCACAGTCCGTCAGCCTGTTGCCCCACAGTCTCTTAGGTAATCGCCTAATTTCCTAGTGGTGTAAATCCTGCCGTTCACAGCTTTCAATCGCCACAGACCAGGGGACGCCCTGTAGAGCTTGTTTCGCCACAACCAACCCCATTGCCCTATTAAACATAGCCTCATGTTGAGGCATCCATTCCTTTTGTGTCTGTACCACATGCGGGTTATGTAATGGGGACAACCGTGAAAAGCACTGTACAGGATGCTGCCAGACAACAGTGCATTGATTTAATAGTTGGGTAAACAATGACGCAAAACCAAAGAGAGACTTTGTCTCCCTAGAGGAAAATTCTGTTCGGAGAGGCTTATCTCTCTCTACACATTATGATGAGCAATTATCCATGGAACATTCATTCATTCATTCATTCATTCATTCATTTCTATTCCCAGACAAAAGAAAACTATATGTGTCCTTGTTGCATGCACTTTCCTGTGGAGAGGTTTTCAGGTTATATTCAACTGTCATGTCATGGCTTTCTCTTTTCCCCCTCGATAAAACTGTCTTTTGAAACATTAGCCTGCTGTTGCAACCATATGGACTGCGTGTGACAGCTTTAAACACATTGGAACACTTAGGATGGGCCTGACCCCCTGTGACCTGTTGACCCTCACTCCAGTGACACGTCTCCACACAGCCTGGTAGAGAGATGCCTCCCGGGTAAGACGAAGAGGAGGCAGGAGAAGGTGGCAAGGCAAGTTTGGATGTCCAGAGGGCTCCTGTGCCCATGGTTTGGGACGTCTGACTGGCCCAACAGTTACACAAGACTACTTAAACATTCACATGCATACATAGGGTCATGCATATACGCACACACACACACACACACACACACACATACACACACATCCACTGACAGCTCTGCATGCCGCAGCCCCAGAAGTCTGGAGCTCTGGGTTTAGAAGGGGGGGTTGGGTGTATTTGAGACCTTCTGTCATTCTTTCATGGCCCGAAAACACATTCCCTCTGGTTTGCATTGCTGCGATAGAAATGGCTTTGTCGCAAAAAAAATACAGCAGTCTGGGCTGTCAGGCGTTGAGGTGCAATTGAAACACTGCCCCCCCCCCCCACCACCACCTGCCCCCCCCTTTCTATTTCTGCACAAACAAACATACAAACACTTCAAGTGACAAGTCCTTGCTATATCATTAAATCGCTGAAAAAGGGGAAGAAAAGGGGAAAGAAAGAGCAGAGAACAGTTGCGCCACAGTTTTCGGTGTGGGGGGATCACATGGGGGTTGGAGAGGCTGTTTTGGGCCTTTCCAAGCTGTCGTCTTGAGCCATAAATGAAAGCAAAACAAGTGAGGGGAGCCAGCCGAGCCAGCGGAGGCTCAAGGACTTCATACTTAGAGTCTTGGTTTCATATCAAGCCAACACCACTTCCCAGCCTAACTCCTCTAGCTGTGTACCTGCCTTCCAGCCATCCATTTTCACTCCAGATCCAACTCACTTCCCGGCATGTCACACTGCCCTCCGACTCCAACTCTTTCTCATTCTCTTTCTGTCGTTCTTTTTGGTTGCCGCTCTCCCTTCTCTCTTACGTCTCCTTCAATCTTTTCCCGCTCTCTGCTTGATTGAATATTTGCAGGCAGAACATTCACCTACACATTCCACATTGTCAGGAACCGTTGCCCTCTTTAACTCTCTTTGCCTCCTTCTCTCAATCCATTTTTTCTACGTCTCGTCTTTTGCTCCTTTCCTCTCTCCCTTTGCCTCCCCCCCTTTTCTGTCTGCCTCCTCTGCTCCACTTATGCATCCCAGCAGTCTAGATTTCCTTACCTCAGGTTATAATAGTTAGACTGTGAAATCACCCAGGCCCCCATACCCCTCCCTTCATCCTTCTGTCCTTCTTTCCCTCTCTCTCTCTCTCCCATCCCTCCCCTAACCACTTATAGTCGATCTTTAATATTTATGGTCCCAAAGCCTGGGGAGTGGGTGGGGGTGGGGGTGGGGGGGACGCAGGGCCTTACCTGGCCTATGCTTCCCTGTGTATTGCCAGTGAACAGAGTCGGGTGAAGTGGGGGTTGCGATGCACGGGCCGTGGAGCTGCGGCCCCGCGGAGCAGAGCAGAGGCAACCCAATCTCCTCTGTGCCCCCATACTGAAGTGATTAGGCCACAGGAAGCTGAACCTGACATTGCTGACACTAGGCCCCTCTACCACATCCTGCCCCAACATCCACCCACACCACACGACACCACCTCTCCACGCTGACACCCGATTCACTGCGGCAACCACAGGCTGATTTACATCTTCTGATAGGGGGGGGGGGGGGTGGAAGAGCAGAGGACATAGGAGGACACTCAGGAGGGAAAAAAAGAGATAATGTGTCTGGGAGAAACCTGAGATCAAGAAAAAATAGTGTTTGTGGTGACTGCTTCCTTTATTGTTTCCCTGTCTCCTGGTGTGGCGGCAGATGTAAACAGGAACAAGCAATGCAGCCTGCCAATTTCAAGCCTATTAACTGGAAATGGGGCCAAGTACCATTACTACTGCAGGTGCTTTACTTTGGCTACTTGGCTACTTGTATCGCTTGGAATCAAGAGAACTGTGCCAGTATGATGATTCTGGTATGAAACTTTCAGTCAGAGGATTTATATGCAGCACATGTATTCCCTCATCAGGTTTTCCTCACCTAAATACATATTTAAGTAAAATTTGCCACATGTCCAAAAAGCAAAGAGGAAACGCTTACCAGTTTCCATTCGGCATTACCATTCCTGTGCATTTTACCTCATTATGTGGCAGTACAAGAGGCAGGCTTTGTCTTGAATTGTTTGGTAGTATGACTTGACAGAAGATCTAGTGATTGAGATGACCTTCATGACAGAGCACTACTGCCCTCTTGTGTTTTGGGGTGGAAAGGAGAGGGCATTTTCATGGGCAGGGGTGAGGAAGTTGTGGAGAAATTTTACCCCAGTTATGGGATTACTCACTTACTCACTCATTCACTCACTCACTCACTCACTCACTCACTCACTCACTCACTCACTCAATCAATCAATCTATAATACCACTTAAATCCAACATATCCAAACCAACAATTGTTCTTTTTCTTGCTTTATTAGAATCCGTCATATTAGCATCCTAATTCTACAACACATGTCCATAAAGGTTTTAACAATACAGCAGGCTAGGAATTTAAAATTAGAAGATAAGTGCAATACATTGTCTTTAGATTGATTGAGAGTAAAAATAGAACATACTTTGAAATCTGGATAGCATTTTCATAATATCTAATTTTTGACTATTAGCACTTGTTCAGAAGCAATCAGTACTGAACATTTTAGTGTAATTTTACAAAAGCATTTAATTTTCTCTCATTAAAACAATGTAATTAATTAGATTAAAACAATGTGATATAATTATATATAATCCCTAATCATTTAAAATCAATCAAGCATATCCTTAATAAACGTCTTAAACATTCTCGTTCAGACTAAACTTTTAAATAAATTGTTTTTTCAGCATTAAACAAATCTAAAACCATGTTATATGTAAAATACTAGCTAGGTCTAGGCTCTCACTTTTACCATTGTGATTTGTTCTCTCTCTGTCTCTCTCTCTCTTTCTCTTTCCATCTCTCTCACACTCTCTCTCTCTCCCTATATGAAAATGTTTCTCTTTTTTTCGGTAGCGATTGCTCTCTGTTTGACTCCCATCTCTTGTGAGAGTGTTTCATTTCACTAATGCTGAAGTGAAACCAGCTCCATTAAAAAAAAGGGAATCTCACTGAATACTCAAGGGGCCGTGGGAATAATCAAAACACTGCAAGAGCCAGCGAGGAATACAAACTTCAGTTAAGAACAAAGGAAATGGAAATCAATGGCAGGATATGCAGATTTTTTTGACAGCTCAACATGCAAATAATCTTTTGGGAATATGCCCTGTACTGCCTTTGCCAGGTTAAAATAATAACTGAGAAGGAAAATATAAAATCCAGTATCTTGAAGACGGGGCGCACCATTACACCTACTTAGTTTTTGTGTGAAGGTGCTCCAAAACAATCAATAAAGAATGCAGTGCAATTGCAAGCAAGGCTGGATCGCCTAAGGCATGGTCATATCTATAAGTGCTGGGGCACCAAACTCAGGAATTCATTTAAAGCTAAATGCTGCATTATTTAAAAACTGTAGGCTACTCTATGTTTCATTGTGTGCTCCCGGAGAATGTTAAGTTCTCTAGTATAATGCGCAGTTGTACTTGTCAGTTTGTCGACACTTAAGAAGCTTGAGGAAGGTCTCCATCTTATGGGCGTCTTTCTTGAAGCAGCTAAGTAAGGTATAGTCTCTCAGAACAGACTCCAGCATCTCCGGCACATCGTACTGGGTGAGGCCATGCTCACTGTAGGTTGTAGTCAACATCCCCTCGTCCAGCATCTACAAAGGCAGATTTGGATATATATATATATACATTACAAATAGTTTTGAAGTGAAAATAAAAAAAAAAAGTAATTTCACTTATCTCTCACAAAATGATTTATAGCACAGAAGTAAATGGAACATTTTAAGGGATAATGAGTAACTCGAGTTCTTGGTTGGCAAAATCCTAACACTAGAACCTCTATATTTTAAATATATTGAATGATGAAACTCACCTAGTGTTTTCATTTTTCACCATTTTGTAAATTATTACATTGCATTTCAAAACTGAGAATAGAGGCAGTACAATGTAATGTATTCTAGTTCTCACAATTATACCCCGATTAGAAGATCTTCAGGGGCTTATCATATTAACGACAATGCAGAGGTGGGATTCGACCTACCTTCTTGATGAGGACCACCACCCCTTGCTCCAGACTGATCAGTTTCTCCGACACCCACTTGGTCTTGTTGAGCAGCATGTCCGGAGCGTCGTCATAGCGATCCAGTGTGGTCTGCAGGTAGACCAAAGGCTCGATCCACGACTGGACCAGCATCAACACAGAGTGGAGCAACCATTTGTCCTGCATTTGCCCATGGATGAAGAGTTGAAATCATAGAACTGAATTAGAACTGGGTGAATGAGTAAATTAAAACAATTATTGTCCCTAAGCAAATTTGTCCGACACATAGAGAGCCATCACAAAAAGATGTCATACAACACAACAAAGCACTGCACAACTACAGTAGAACTACTGTAACTCTTTCTGGTGCTCTATTAAAATTTATGGAGAGACCTTTTAAAGGTCTACACAACACAAGTTAGATGGGCAGGGACAGGAGTAATCAAAGAAGACTGAATAGCATGGATTTTGATTAAGGGCATGTCAGCCAGCAAAAGTTCAGCAACAAAAAAGTGTGAAAATTTAGTGGGTGAAGCAGTTGGCCATGCTTAAATGCCTCTAAGCAGGGCTGAATCTAAAGCAAGTACCAATGACCATCATAAAAATTACCATTAAACCATAGAGCAGGCAATATTTTCGACAGAAAGGTCATAGGATAAATCAGTAAAGTAAAGAAGGATCTTGCAGTATACTGAGTTTCAAAGGTTCACATTTACTGTATGAGCAAGTGTTATACTGATGATCGTAATGTTCAAACAGCAGTTTCAAGATTGCCAAAAATGAGTCTTTAAGAAATTGCTTTTGCCATTATATTTGGCCTTTGTTAGTTGAAGGAGGATAACTGTAGAACTTCCCATTAGCTAAATTATAGTTCACATCAGCCAAATCATCCTCCTTTGGCCTTTTGCTAAGTGGTGCATTCTAGTTTCCAGCCTGCTGATCAAGCTGACCTTTAGCCTAAAAGGCTGTGCCCTGCTGAACAGTTTCCAAACCTGTCCAGGCACAGATTAAAGCCAATGCTCAGAAATGTAAGAAATTATACAATCATATATATTCATGAGATTTGGGGACCTTTCATTGTAATTAGTGTAAACCATCCTGCCATTCTGCAGCTGACAAGGGCAGGCAGTATGAGGAGGGAAGGCTCACTTATACTCTAAGTGACCATTTTTACAAAACAAAGCCCAGGCACTTAGCACCAGCGCTATGGCAAAGTGATTTGTGAGCAGAGACACGCATGCAAACAAACACACACAAACATGAATTAACACACAAATGCTTGCAGGTGCACACACATGCACATGCACATGGATGAACCTTCAGGCACAGATGCAGTCAGATAGACCTAAACATAGATACAGACACACACACAACACACACCCTAAAAAAATATACATTTCTGTTAGTTGCACACACACACACACACACACACACACATATATACAAGCACAGCTTTGCATACACAGACTCACAGAAGGAAACCACCGCTGTGCACACACACACACACACACACACACACACACACACACACACACAATATATCTACACATAGGCACATGCACACGTAAAGCAATTCTCCACAAATTAAGATAAAAGCCCTGACAAAGGCAGAGAGAAATCGCTGTGGCTGCTTACAGATATCTGTTGGATTTCACTCTTGGAGCTGGGGATGGGCAAGGCTTTGGTGATGCAGGCATAAGCAGCCTGGTGCCGCATGGGGAACGGGACAAACATCTCCTCCTACAGTCCATACAAGCATGTGGAAAAACAAATAATCAGACAAACAGACACATGCACACACATGCATGCATGTGCACACCTCTCCACTACGTGTCTAACCTTAACCCTAATCTAAACCAAATCCTAATTCTAACCTTAAAGGGGAATGCTGCCAATTTTCATTAGTAAAGTATTCATTAGTAAGCTTCTCTATCCTTACTGTGACCATAGGCATAAAGTTCAAATTGGTTCCAGAGCCAGAATTGCCAGGCCCAGCTGGGTCAGGTCACATGAGCAGCTCCCATACCTCGTATGCTAATTTGGTCCGTCCCCTTTTCAATACAATGCAATGTCAAGGGGAGTTTGGATCTAAGACCTGAACCTGGTGAGTTGAAAGCAAACTGAGAGCTTATTTGAATGTCCCCATGAGCCAAATAATTCTGAAGTGCTATTTGTTTTGCAAAAGAAAAAAGCAATTATGTCTCCCGAAGTTCCACCAAATATTCTGTTTTTGCAAGCATGTGAGATGAGAAAAATCCTCCAAAGTGAGGACATTTCATCCTTGTAAGTGTAGAAATACAATAACACGCCCGCACGCACGCATGCACACACACAAGAAGACAAAGACACATCAGGAAAACAGTGACATAAGATTTGCTAAACTTGGCCATTGGAGACAATCTGTCTGTCAATGAGCGGAGTGCAGCAGAGGCATGTTTTGTTCTTCAGTGTGTTCTCATCTGTAGACCTCATGCAGTGTCTGCTCAGTAACAAGCCCTACATCATCCCATTTCAAAGATCATTTTGGATCTCTAGCCTCAGAGTGTGGGGGACTCAACAGGCTGCACAACCTGGGCTCTCACGGATGCAGTATATCATTATCACACTCATATGTGCTCCAATGTAGGCCTGCTTCTTTAATAAATCATCTTCGGCTCTGAGGAGAGATAGAAGCTTTCTTTGAACCCTTGCAGCAAGGCACTGATCATGTCAGAATGAAAAGCAAATAACGCAGGGTATATAACGGAAAGTGTAAGTGCTTTTGGTCCAGCATAGTGTGAAAAAGGCCAGCAAGGAGTCAATTTGTTCTCATGGTAGAACTCTTTTCAAATGTTCTTGCTATAACATAATTGATAAGGGTATAGTTGGGAGAATGTAGGGCCAAAGAATACAGTTGATGAGGACTTTGCTTTACTTGATTTTTATTTATTAATTTTTTGCATTGATATTTAATAAAATATTCCGCTATACATAATATAATTTGGTTGCTCTCAGAATGACTGCTCAAACTGATTAACAAGGGCATCTTTTTTTTAGTCCTACATTAAAAAGTAATATTAGACAGCTGCTCAAATCAAACACAAAATTCTGCATTGCTGTCACTGCAGTGTTTGCCTAAGGCAAAGTTTCTACGGCACTGCTTTTCAAAATGCTGATTTCACATTTTATAAAAAAAACGACTCTAACTCATGCCCAACGGCATTAGATAAGACTATTTCCCCTGTAGGTTATGGATTTTCTTAGATTGCACTTAAGTTGAATTCTCTCTTTCGAGGCACAATGCATATAATTTTCTGTTGTCATGTGATGAATGTGAAGAGCACAGGAAAGTAAGTGATTCAGTTCCTCCTGGGGCCACATATAGGCTACAAAATCTATGCCCTCGTGGCACTGTAAGATCTTTTGGATACAACGGATCTGCTGAACAGTTTAAATATTTTTTTTCCCATACAATGAACAAGCAAAATGACTCATTTTGAGGCAATGTTACTCACAAACAAAGAACAAGATTCCTCTGAGACACGGTAGATGAGCTCAGCGTGCTGGATGACGCGGTCTAGAAGTTTCTCTTGGGAGATGGAGGGGCAGCGGGAGATACTGCCCTGCTCTTCCTTGCAGTCCAGTGGGAGGCTTATGGTAAGCAGACAGGGCCAGAGCAATACAGCCAACACACACCCCCGTACGACTGAAGACATGCATGTAAACACACACACACACACACACACACACACACACACACACAACCACAGACACAGAGACATAAACACATACAAACCCAAAACATCCATCCACACAACATGTATGTAAGAGAGGCTATTGACAAATTAAAATCATACATACTTCAACCTATTATATAAGTAAATTGCCACAATTTATATCTATCAATACAATTGCATAACATTTCCACAGCTGTCTTTCCATCTCTCTGAACTGTGATAGAGTACCTGTCATCATGCGCATGCTGTTGTTATTGTTCAGGTTTTCTTACCTGTCCTTTCATGCTTACAGCTTCTTTTATACGGCCTGACCAGACCAGGGCATGGAATGAAGTAAAAGGTTGCGATGGTCGTGCGTAGGCTCTTGTAAAAAGATACCGGTCTACCCACTCCAACACCTTTTTCCTTATGCATTATACCCAGATGACAACCATCAAGTACGCCAGGCCCATGCATCTTCATTCCCAATGTAAAGTTGTAAATTGCGAATATACCTGAATATATCTGACTCTATGAAGTGTTTTCTTATAACACTTGACCTCAATTTAGAAATAAACCAAAATCTTGTGTGCATTATTTTTTCTACCCCCCTGATACCAAAGAGTGAAGTGTGAGACTGATTAGATTTATCAAGCGCCGAAAGAGGAACAGGCTGAGAAATCCCTCTTTTCAGCCGAGGTGAGGATGTAATGTAGAATTTAAACATGCATGACAGAAACGGCTGCAGAGATGGCAGCGTGGAACTGTGATAGACACCACAAAAACAGACTGAACGAATGAGAGTTGGCGAATCACTGGAATCTCACGAAAAAACCTCTTCAAAATCTTCTTTTTATTTTGACATTCATATGCCATTCTGCTGCAGAAGAAGCATGGGGTGTGAGAGCAACTCTACCCAGAAGCCATGGTTACCCATTTGTGATGACTGTGTTTAGCTGTCATAGTAGGAGGAACGTATTTAGTAGTAATCCATGCAAACTTGAAACAGTGCCAGCATAGGTAGGCGTACAGGACTCCATTAAACCCACCATCTTACTGTTTTTTTTTTTGCCTTGAACACTCTGAGGCACTGCACATTCTCTCCATCCCCCCAAACCCACTCTGTTATGAGTGTAATCCAATTGGAAAATTACAAGGGATTTGTTGTGTGTCAATTTACAGTGATAAACCCTTGCATGCATTTTGGACATGATGCAAAAAAAGGAATACGAAAAAGGGAAAGGTACGAGTTAATGTTTTGAATTGTCTATCTCCTTTACCAACTGATTACGTTGAGCAAAATTAACCATCATATAAAAGAACAATTGATATATATAAATAAGGCTACTAAATACGATTTACAAAGATATTGTGACTGTATCCTTATGAAGATTAAAATTCTTATCAGTAAGATTACAGTCTGTGAGTCAGTTTAATTCCCTCATTTTTCCATTGTGGTGAGTTCATTCAGCCCTTCCTAGAAGCTTTAGGAACATCCTTAGAAACCCTGTGGATTTCAACACTATAACAGCCTGAAGAATTTAATTTAATCTTTTCCTGAAAATCACATTTTCAACTTCAGTGAAAGTATAGGCATAATACCTCTCTTGAACTGAAATACCTCTAAAGTTACAAGTTATTTTATATATTCCCACGCAGACAGGATGTTCCAAAGCCATGGGGAGAGGGACAGCTACTTTCTTTGAATGAACCATCAAAGACGGATGTTTAAGAATAGGTTAAAGACAGATTGGATATCAGAAAGTTGCCATGGATGGGTGTTATGTTACTGAACTGGACGTCACAGAGGTGGTTCATATTCACACATTCGCCTCAAGACACCTGGAGCCTCACTATGTGTCAGCAGATAGGGGCACAACCTGTTTCATATGAAACAATGTTCTCTCCTTATCACTTTTATTCACTCCTCGTCTTTCACCTTTTCGTCTTCCACCTCCTCCTCCATAGCTAACCTCTAGCTGTCAATATCTGTCCAAACATCTGTCAAAACAACAACTGTTTTCTTCAGTGAGTGAATCCTAATGTTAAATCTGAGTATATGTGTTACAGTAAATGTGGGGAAATGGTGAAGTATACATTTACTGGTAAATATGTATATTTAGAAACTCTGTGGTAAATGTGCATTTACGAGGTTAATCTGGTAAATGGATACATTTCAGCACATTTTGCGTGCTGTCCAACAATACAGTTTGCACCTGATGAATTTTGACAAATTTACAGTAATGAGATTAGGATATTGGCCAAGAAGTATTGGTTGTAGTAAAGCCGTAATAACAGGCTATTGGCATCATTGAGTTATGCTACAGTAGATTATTTAAAATCACATTTAAAAAATGCAAGCATGTTTTGTGCATCCACATTTTTTCACATGGATGGAAATGAGTTGTGCAGGCTAGTGCATCCACTAGTGGCCTATATAGTATAAAATCAGCATCAGTTTCTTGGCAAAATGACGTCTATGTTGAACACATAGGCTATGAACACAGCAAAGTCTTATCTGCCTACCAAAAGCAAAAAGGCACATAGGCCAATGTTCGCCCGTTTGGCAAAAGAAAAATTGGCCTCAGTTTCACTCCTCTGTGACTCCTTGCCCAATTTTCTAATGTAGTGTTACATGAATGAATCTCCCGCACCTCACCGATCTCACTTTACTATTGAAGCCAATCTGAAGAGGTAATTTAATAATAATATAACATAGTGACAGGACTTATGCTACTGTTACTAGCACTTTCCACCCACATTAACCGGGAAATGTACACATTTATCACTCTACAGGTAAGTGTAAACATTTACCATTTTCACACATTTACCAAAACATCTGCACTGTTGCTGTTGTTCCCACATCAAACTATGGTGCAAGTTTCATGTGGGGAAATTAGCAACAATTCACACATTTTAGTGTCAGCCTTGTGTTTTCTTTCTTTATTTATTTTTTTCCCTGTTTAATTTGCACATGCTGTAAGTGTATTCACCCATGGGTAGGATACCTTTTGAATGTTTACTCCACGGAGCCTCATTTGATTTCTAAAGCAATTCTTGTTTCAGAATCTCAGGTGAAAATTGCATTCGGAAAAGTGCCTTGCAAAGATACAGTATATAGGCCTATTACTCAAAATGCATGAAGTAGGAAAAAAAAAAAGTGTTAGCTGGTGTATTGGCACCAAACCTTTTTTTTTTATTTGCAAAACAAGTCCCTATCTGATATCATGTCTGGCACCTAAGCAGTGTAATATCTTAATTTCAAAGTGATCCATCTGAGAAACACAAGGAGATGGTGCTTGAATTGAAATAAATATTTTCAATACACAGGAAAACAAATATTTATTTGTATCTTATATCTGAAATAACAACAGAGGCATGATACAGCAGGGTATCCCAATATTATTTGTTTGATTATTGTTTTCATATTCCACAGACTATATTTTCTAGTAACTGTGATTTATATGGTGCTGCAGCATTCAAATTGTGTTCAGTATGTTTCATAATGCTCCACCATAGAATACAAAATGTCCTTTTTTTTTTTTTCATCTGCCTATTTAAATATTCTTTCAACTTTTATCCAAGGAACTCTTTGTCCGCACCAGCCTGCAGCACAACCACAGTCTTCTATTGTCCACACTGTAATTTCACTGGAGCCAATATGGGATTGGTGCCTTGCTCAAAGACACTACTACTACTTTGCATAACAAGTCTAGTATTGTACAAGGATCAGATAGTCATGTCATAGTGAATTGTTTGTGACTCTGTCTCCAAGGTCCTTAAGAGGCAGAATGCTCTTAAGGGGGAATTCATGCTTCAGTTTGTTTGGGGGGAAAACAACGTCTGCCACTTCTGCTCGGGAAGTTCCGTTTTTGTTTTTTTTTGTGGTGTGCTGTGTCCATTTTTTTAGTAACATGTTTGCCTTCCTTCTGTCGAATACAGCATTGTTTTTTTTTTCATTATTTCATTTACAAGAACAATTAGAGAATGTAGAAGAATTACTATTTTGATCATTGTTTCACTGTTATCTCTCTACCTACAATACAGATTGTCATGGAATTCTGGAAAATCATATCTAACAATGAAAATATTCTCAAATTTGGGTCCGAGAGACAAAATCTCATCAAATGGAGGTCTGTGGCCCTAATGTGGACTAAATTAGGGGTCATTAAGATGAAAAAGGTTGAGAATGACAGAATAAACAAAAATAAAGCATAACCAGTTGAATATTTTTTCCTCTGACCAATGACTTCACTGAGAAGGGTGGAAAGATGTACTGAAATGTTTGCCTGTGTTCTTCCTCATGTCAAGACCATGCTACGCTCTTGACACAGGGAGTGCGCCTGCATGCACGTGCTTGTATATACAGCCACTTTATCCCTTATGGAGCACACTGGAAAGAGTACACACATGAATATTTAGCACTCTGGTTCCATTATGTGAGACTTCTCTCTCCTGCTGAGGGTTGATTGGCAGCTCCTGCGCTGGGACACAACTCCCTTATTGGACAATGGAAGAGTGTGAGTGTGCATGTGTGTACATGTGTGTCTGTAGGGAGTGTAGAGTGGGGGAAAAATAAATAGTGCTTGCCAAGAGTGTCTCAATGAGGAAAGACACTAGGTGCAATTATAATGTTCTTGCAGTTGATTGTACTTAGTCTCAACATATCCATATAGCTTTCCTGCTCATGTAATGTTTGCAAGTGCAAGCTGTAAGCATAGGTGTAGAATGGAAGGGCACTTGAATTAAGAACAAGGATGAAAATCAGTATCTGAATCACAGTTTATTTGCAAAGTATAATAAATGCACATGAGTTTATCTCAGTGGCATTAGTGCAGAGACATACTGTACTAACAACTTCACAGTATCACAGTACATACTGACACATACACGTGGTACAAAGACTTAATGTAGTGCAAACGGACAGTGCTAGACATAGGCTAGAATATACAGTAGATTGTACACATCACATTATGTTTACAATATATTCAACATTTAATATTCACAAGAACTCTGATGCAAGCAGCATGGCATACAGTATGGTTGCTAATGCATGCTTTTTTGCCAGAGCATCTTGCTTTTGAGGTGCTGATGTAGCCAATAGTGACTTAAAAAAAAATGCAATATGCAGTTTGACTTTCTTTTCAGGCTTCAAAGTATCAAACTTACTCTTGAAATTACCGCACTGTAGCTACCAGCCGTACTGTTCTTATTTGTCTGGCTTGATAAATTATAATCATTATCATTTTATATGAGCAAAATCATATGAAAAACAGTTGGGTGATTGGCCTCAGGTCTGTTTCATGGCTTTCTTATTTGTTCATGAGATGAGTGAAATGGAAAAAACAGGCAATGTGAGCTTCTTTAATGAGAACTTTGAGATACAAAGAGACACTCAATTTTGTAGTGCAATACCCACAGTCCTCGGGCAACTGGGAAAACTACACATTTGTATGATTATATGCCTCTTTATGACTGTTGCAATCAGGTTATATTGTGTGTGTGTGTGTGTGTGTGTGTGTGCATGTATGCGTGCGTGTGTGTATGTGTGGAGGGGGTTGCATGCGCATATATACATTCCTTTCTATTTTCAAGCATGGAGAAGACAAATAAAAAGGGAAGATTAATATTTCATGTGCTCCAAGGAAAAACTGACTTATTTTATTAAAACCTTTAATTTCCAATTAAACATCAGTGATTGTGCTCAAGAAATTCACTTTCAATAAAAAATTAATGAATTCTGTTAATAGAACTTATGCTATGTTGATATATTTTGTTAATTATTGCTCATTAGCAGACAAAATGTAGAAGTTGTTTAATGACAGCTTGTTCATACAATGTAAAAAGTAATTGCTGTAGCCTGCAGAAAAGCTGCAGCTGAAGCTGCAGAAAAGAGCATGTTATATCACACTTTGGGCTAAAGCTGATATGAACAAACAGAAATATGCAATATGTGGATGTTATTTACATATGGGCCAGTGACTTCCTCAGTTAGTGTTACTCACAGTGGAGAGTAGAAGAGTTTGCTTCTCTCCCAGCTCTTGAAAATGAATACAGCAGATAAGGCAATGTGGCAGTAGAAATTATTTTCAACGCTTTAGAATGCTTAAAACCCCTACGTGTAGAATTTGTATCGGATTATATCGTCCTCCAATTTATTTTGATACCATAAAAGTTTGTCAGTAGAAAAATGAGATCATCGCAGAGAAAAATGGTGTGTTGCTTTCAGTCTCTTCATTCTGTGTCCACGGATACGAATTGGTGCGAAGTGTCGTACTGACTTACGGCAGAAAGTCAAACCAAACCAGGAAGAAAATGACGCAGTTTGAATCTGAGACAGTTTGAATGCAGACTAGTTGCGTAGATTGAACAGCGTGAAGCTAATCAATATGGAAGATAATGATAACATGGAAGACAGGACTCTAACTGCTGGACCCTCTGCAACAAAACAAAGCAAGAAGCCTATAAGAGAAGAGGCTAAAAGAGCTAAGGAGATCGATTGGCTTGAGGCCCGTTCCCCGGCCCCCCGCAACACGGCAGACCGGAGCCCTCGGTCACCAAACCCCGGGAGCCCCACGGACCTATAAGTGTGGAGCACTAGTTCTATAAGAGGCTAAAAGAGCTACGAAGGAGCGTGACAAAGCATGGGGTCAGACCAACCAGAGTTAACCACGGCCGGGCGTTCACTCGTCGGAGAGCTAGACGGGAGCTGAAGGGGTTTAAGATCGACACAGAGATGGCTTTCTTTCTTCTACACATGTAAGTGAAATACCAATAACGGTCTCAAATTGTGTTACCGGAGCTTTTAAAAATTTTTTTGGACTCGTGTGGTTTATATCTAAGCTATGTAAGCAAATTAGCTTCACTTGTTACATAATTTAGCCGGCTGCCGTCAGAGAGTGGGGCAACAGAAGGGAAAGAAAGAAGTCCGCATTTGCCGTCTGGTTCCGACGTCCTTTGTCGATTCATGTGTCCTGCCTTCTGCCAGCTTGATCGACTGTAATCGCGACATTTAATACAACTCCATACTCCGATTACGTTACTTGATTTGTGTTTATTCTAGTTCATTAGCGGTAGAATTTTCCATTTGCTGCAGCTCGTAGCATCAGAATAGTAAATGTTGGATAGACTATCACACAGACAGCGATCCCCCAAACATCTGTTAACCCGAATTGTCACAACAGCCAACTACTTCATAGTGCAATACTGAGATTAGGAATAATATAGGAACAAATGCTTGAGGGACAGTAATCTGCAGTAGTATTTTGTTTACATAATTCTAGCTGAATGGAGTGGGGTACCGCAAACGCTGCTAAGACGTCGCAAAGACGTTTGCGACAGTGTCTTTTTTTTTTGGCACTACCACAAGGAGTTGTCATTGTCAGTACCCGATCCGTACCGGTTGCCCCATCCGTTCTGCACATGCGCACGCATGCGCGAGCGGGTCCACCATCTTGGACAGCTAGATACAGCAACTCCACTTGGACAAACTTGATAGTGCATGTTTTATGGTTTTATCGGGTTTTGTATTTAACAGGACGTGCCGGCTGCCCGATCCGTTCTGCACATATGCATGCTTATTCCTGCCCGATTTGTACCACGCATGTGTGAACATTTTACGGTGGTTAAAACGGGTACTGACAGTCATTGTCAGTACCTGATCCGTACTGGCTGCTCGATCCGTTCTGCACATGCGTGCGCATTGGACAGCTAGGTACGGCAACACCGCTTGGACAAAATTGATTCTGCATGTTTTATACACTGCCTGATCCATTCCACACATGCGGGGTCAAATTAGCTAGTGATACGAGATTGAGCTATGTCTGATACTGTTCTGGCTCACCAGCTACTGTGGCTACGTTATCAATAGTTGATTTCTAAAGTTATTTGGTAGTTATCATTTGCACCAGCCAAAGTCTTTCGGCCCAAAGTGTAACTGCAAACCGTGAGCGGTTACGTAAACTCGCTGGCGGCCGTCAAGTGTTTCACCCACAATAAAATGTTCACACATGCGTGGTACAAATCGTGAATAAGCACGCCGGTACATCCTGTTAAAAATAAAAGTATCAAGTTTGTCCAAGTGGAGTTGCCGTACCTAGCTGTCCAAGATGGCGGACCCGCTCGTGCATCGCGTGCATGTGCAGAGCGGATCGGGCAGTCGGTACGGATTGGGTACTGACAGTCATTACCCGATCTGAGTCACTACCCGATCTGAGTCGCGCAAGCGTAAACGGTTTACGGCACAGACAACCCCCCTTTAAATTTCGGCCATTAGCTCTGTCACTACCACAGATTAATGTGTATTTCCAATTGGAAAGACAAATGTAATCGTCTCGCACTTGAATAGCATTAAGGTTGATGCGGGCTCTCTAGCCAGCTAGCGCCCGTTCTATATTTCACTATAGCGCCCAAGAGCGCCCATCATTTTTAAATCGTTTAAAATGTACCAAAAACTGAAAATCAAATTATCAGTTTTGTTTTATATATACTTCAAGTTGTCATCGATGAACCGGAACCGGAAAATGTATCTGGTGACACTGAGACGTTTGATTTTCCCCGGGTTTAGTCGTCCTCCACCGGTAAATCTAAAAATTTAGATTGTGCTGTGAGATAGAACCTGACCTGCTGTGTACAGTGGAAAGTTACGAAGACATTGTGAGTTGAAGTCTTTTGATCGAAATCGCTTGTTCTTGTTTGATAAAACAAGACACAAGATCACCTTCACTAAACAGCGGTACCTACCTGGCTCTCACCGCCAGAGACGGACACTGTTTTCTGGGAGGAAATGCGCCGAAGAGTCAGTAGGAGGACTGACCGGGTTATTACTGTGTGGGTTGCTGACACTGAAGTAAGGAGACGCCCTGAATCGCCTTGGCATGTATTTGGTACCAAATTAAAGGGAAAGTCGTGTTTTTTTTAAATGGAAAAATTTGTTATTGTCAATTTTTATTTTTTATTTTTGAGATACAGCTGTTTGTTTAGAATGAGCAAGAAAATGCTGATTTAAGTGAGAATTCCCAGTGAACTGCAGAAACATTCTAGAATTCTACTGGGGTCTAGAGGGTTATAAAGTGAAGTATAGTAGGTTTCATGTGAATAAGCAGATGCTGGAGTCTAGCTAGTAAAGCAATCTAGCCAAATTTAAAGAAGATTTTATCATAAGATAAGATAGGTACTTTATTCATCCCCGAAGGGAAATTAGGGCGTTACAGCAACTAATAACAAAACAGTGGTAAAATGTCGTAAAATGGCGCATGCGTGACTCACATACGGTTGACTTAGATCGGGCAGCGACAGTGCCCGACTCAGATTGGGTAGTGACTCAGATCGGGTAATGACAGGAGTCACCAAAATCAACAATTTTCAAATCCTACACATAGGGGCTTTAAATTCTAGCTAATGCCTTTGTAATGTGTAATTATTCTGAAATTGTGTGTGTGTGTGCGTGCGATTGCTCCTTCGGGGCTATTCATCTACTTTAGGGTGGGAGAGATGATGGAAATTGAAAAAAGCCTATGAGAGAAGCCTGTAAAAAGCAACGGGTGTTTAGAACACAAATAATATACTGCCTAACATTTATAGGGGCAAAATTGGCTGATATTATACACTCAAGTTGTCTCTACTTTGGAGTAGAGAGCTCACCTTGCCTCTTGGAGTATAGAGGAACATTTTACAGACCACTTCAGTCAACAAGCTATCTAGCTGGTGATACAGCAGTATCCAAGAGAGCAGGGAACAGGGAAGTTGTCATTCCCATGCGCTGATAACATTCATAGGGACAAATAAGAAAAAATATGCTCTGCTATGGAAAAGTTCTGGCTATAGTATGCATTTTTTTGCATTATTGCTCAGAACCAAACAAAAAACCATTTGAAAATAACCAGGGGGCTGGATTCGACCCCTGGCTCCTCAGAGGTTGTGTGCTGTAGAGTTGAGGATGACAGTTCTAGGCTGATACATTACCGCTTTGCCCCGGGCTTAATTACCATCTCTCTCAGATAAGATGCAACACTTTCTCTTTCCAACGCAATATTGCTCTACTCGATCTGGTTCCAGACAGAACCGCCCTCCTCCCTTGTCGATTTCCCCGCATTTACGATCCCCTCCCCCTTGGGTCTCCGGTGGAGCACACCTGCAGGCAAACAACAACAATTAGAGCGCTATCATGATGATCGCTGGTGATGAATCCAGCTCTTGAGCTTGTTATTTCCCAATTGGAATTGGTAGCAGTGTAGAAGCAGCAGCAGCAGCAGCAGCACGCCTGTTATGGTATGCTCTTGTCTTGATGCCACATGTCATATTTTGGCAAGTCTTGGAGGATAAAGAAGCCAGGCAATAAAGCTTTAAATCAAATTGGTCACACCGCCTTGGAAAACGTTCAACGATCCCACACCGTGGACAACGTATGCGGGCTCACAACCAAGGTGAAGCTGTCATTCCGTGTCTAGGCCGTGAGCGAGCTCCCCGCGCTCCAAAATGGAAAGGAAACTGTTACACACCCACAGCTATTGAGGAAGGGATTTGCGTGGGCCGGGGTACAACTATACTCGATCGCCACAGCGGGGGAAGCTTTAGCTTTGCCCCTCTTCAAAGTGAGATTTACAAAAAGGAAATGCTTGGCTAGGTTTACTCAAAAGAAGCTCCTGATGGTGGGAAGACAAAGGGTACTTCACACTATCCTCCCTGGGGCACATGTACTCCAAAGCTCCACTTCTCCGCTTTACTCCTTATTCTAAGTACATGTTCCCCCCTAGAGAGCATCTGTACTCCCTCCCGCTCCCTACCTCTCTTACTGAATCCCTTACCTTTTTCTTTTTGCCTTTACTCTCTTTGTACCCACCCGTATTCCTCTCACTTAATTTCGCTTCTCCTCTCCCCGTACACCCTGCTGTCTCTCTTGCTCTGCTTCTGCATCTCTCTCTCCCCTAGTCCTCCTCTTTCCCTCTCTCACCTTTTACGCTTCTCTTTCTCTTACCTCTCTCCCTTTCTTCACCATCTTTATCAACTCTTTCTTGCTCTAGCAGGGTGTTGATAAGTTGAGAGCAAAACCGCCTTAGAGGAGCTGAGGCCAGATGGCGGCTCAGAGATGGATCATATCAACTCTCAAGGTCTCTATGTGCAGGGTCCCAGACTGTTCACATTTTGCTTGGTACAGTATATCTCAAAATGACTTGCGCTCTGCTATTTCACCTTCAAGCTCGGTGTTGGACTCGTCTGTTAAAAAAAAAACGAACAGGCTGCTCATTACTCATTTCAAAAAAAAATATTATTAATTATTACTCCCTGGGAGAACTAGTTTGTTTTTATTACTTTTCTGTTACACCCCCAAAATTGGTGATTGCATCATTTATGTTCAGAAATCTGGATAATTTGATTGCCTTGTCTGTATGCGTATGAATGATCAGGGAAACCAAATGTGTTGATGTCCAATGTTGTCATAATTTGTTGTGTGAGTACTTAATATCTTAGTATGAGTACTTTTCTACCATTTCTCATCTAAGCTACTTTAGTGTGGAAGGACAATGTCTAAATGAGAATAACAAATTTGTGGATGAGATGTGATATAGTTTTTAGATTCCATCTGATATTATATATATATCAGATGGATATAGAGAGGGTGAAAACACAAGTATCAACACTTTTGGTTGGTAACTGTAATAGTATTACTGAAATTGAAATAGTAATTTGTTACAGTTCTCTTTACAGGGAAAAGTCATAATACTACTCCAACGCATCACCTGTTCAAACCACATACTGGGAAAGTTGACTCCCGTCGGAGTTATTGTTATACACTTGCTACAAGATCAATTTGTCTGTGTACCCTCACTAAAGGCTGTCAAACTGTGATGGGTCTAGAATTGGTCTTGTTAACACATAGGCTTCAAATCCCCCTGTGACACTAGCTATTCCCATAGGGATGTTGTGGCTGAAGAATGGGAAATGTAACATGTCTGTGAATCCCACAGGAAAAGCAGGTACTATATATCCACAGGGAGAAAATCCTACAGTTTGTCTAATGAGGCATAGCTAGACCATACACTTTGGTCAGTACAGGGGATGAGCATGAAATTCCCCATTAAATAATGTGAATCTCACCATGAGAGGCCCTCCTGAGGCAAAGTGTCCAGAGCGGGGATGACTAACACAATTAATTCACAGCTTCTTCCAAAAAATTATTTTCAAATCAAGGACTTTGTTTTAAAGGTTGTACCTGTCAAAATGGCCACATGTCCTGCTCAACAGAATAACAAGATGTGTGTGTATGTGTGTGTTTCTGTGTGTATCGGAAATTAGTGCACCAGTGAGCAGAGGTGGAGGCTGACTATGTAAACCGGTGGCCTGCCCTCGGTACGGAAACAAGTCATCTACTTCCTGTTTTGTGCATCAGCATCTAAGCCTGCTGTGTGGCAGTGATTGTCAGGTAACATTTAGAAAGCCCTCTCAATCTGTTTGCCATGCTAAAGCTTCACTCTCGCCGTTTTTTCCTCTCCCTCCTTTTCTTGCTGTGGAGAAACAAGTTCATTGTGATTCGTAATGCAGTTCCACGGCTCAATGGGTTCTGTTTGAAATGAGATTTGAGAGAGTGAGCGAGAGAGAGAAGGAGAGAAAGAGAGAGAACCTCCAGCCGCCTGGCGTCTTGATGAATAAAAGATGGAGGCACTAGCGTCTTATAAACAACAACAGAGCATAATTAGTTCAGTTCTTTTTATTTTAGGAACACTTTATGTGACATTTCCTTTGTGTGGATGCTTTCATCATGCGCGTCCTGCCTGCTTTACATGTTGTGTGGGCTTCCTCTCTGTCTTCCTTGTAAGTACACAATAAAGCCAGATGGAATAATATTTGCATTATATGCAAATGTACAGACTGACATACATTTCGGTAGCCTATACACTCCACTTTCCTAGCTAACTGTCATGATGGCCTGTTTATGTATACGATGAATAGCTAGCTTGTTACAATAAACCAACACTGACGATGATAACGATTATCTTGTTATGTACGCAACTGCAGAAATCCACAGTGGAAACTATGTGATGATAATTATGTACCAGGCCTGTGTCAAGGATTGGTAGATGATTCTTAGCTTCAGTGTTCCACAAGGGAATGGTTTGCCATATGGGTTACATACACCGAGTGTACAAACAAGTTTACAAAACCACAGCAGCGTATTACAAAGCCAATTCTAAAACTTTTTCAGTGATAGACAACACCAGCGGAGGAAAAAGTACTCAGATCCTTTACTTAAGTAAAAGTAGCAATACCATAATGGAAAAATACTCATTCTGAAGAATGGCCTCTTTCAGAGTGTAAATTATTGACACATTAACCTATAAGATGTATTTGTTGCAGGTTATCTATGGGGAACTAGGTCTAAGTAACCATATACTGTTGGGTAGTTTAAACTCTAACAATGCATCATATTTTATGAGCTTATTTTGTGCATGTAAAACCATATTCTGCAAAGTAACTAATAACTAACTAATCAGATAAATGTAGTGGAGTAAAAAGTACAATATTTCCCTCTGAAATGTAGTGGAGTAAAAGTATAAAGTCTCACAAAATGGAAATACTCAAGTAAAGTGCAAGTACCTCAAAATAAGAATTTTTGTGATTCCAGTAAACTCCCAAAATATCTGGTACACCAGGCAACTTGAAACAAATACTATAAATTATTTGCCAATGCTATCTGACCCAGGACTGTGATGTCTTCTGTTGATGCTCTGCAGTCTCCCCACACGCTGTCTGCTCTGCTGAAAATGGCCTGCTCTGCTCCAACCTAATGTCAGCTGATATCCCTGGAGCATCCTAGAGGTGGCTGATGACAGTGTGTGTTTGCCTTCCATCCACACACACACAAACACACACAAAGATACATTCACACACACAGACAAACACACACATGCACCTTCTTAACCTTCAGCTCCACTCCCCCACCCTCTGCCGATGCATCAGTCAGAGCCCTGTAAAGTCCTTTGCCCCAGGTGCTGCCTCGGGGTCTGAGCGGTGGAGAGGATAGGTACGGGATAGCGGAATCAAAGGGCGATGGTGGCGAACATATGCGTATTAATGTGTGTTTGTGTGTGTTTGTCCCCCCCCCCCCCCCATCTCCTGTCTTTAAACCCCCGACCTTTCAGCTCCTGGTCTTTCTCGTTAGACACCCCGAGGGCGCATTGAGTGGATTCAATTAGCGCAGTAGTCGGCGGGAGGATGCTGGTGCACACCACACGGAGCTCCCAACGTGACACCCGACACACATGCGTAAGCCAGCATACTAATATAGACCAAATTACCCTCAGACACCTGCTTACCATAAAGGTCACCTCGAATGTCAATATTGAAATCTTCCATCCCACCCACCCATTTGACTCTATATGGAAAATGTTGACTTAGACTAAAGCTAAAGATTAAAGATTCAAGATTAACTTTATTGTCCCACACAGTGGAAAATTTGGCTTGGGCTTTCAATAAAAGCAAAGATCTGCACAAATCTCCAGTGTCTTGGCCTCGTCCTTTTTTTATCTGCCGCTAGTTAAAAGTTTTATTGACACAGGGATAAATTAATTTTTAAATCTATTTAATCTGCAACAAGGGACTCTGAACCTCCTCCCAGAGGGCAGTAGGTGATACTCGGCATGTAGAACATGGGATGGGTCAGTAACTATCCTATTGGCTTGCCTTAGAGTAACCTGTTCGTAAGTAAACTGCAAGGATGGATGCTATAATCTTCCATGCAGTCTGCATCAATCGGACCAGTTTGGACTTTAGTTGCACGGAGAGGTTACCAAACCAAGCTGTGATGCCGTATCTGATAAAGCTCTCTAAGACTGCCTGATGAAAGACTAACAAATTTTTGATCAACACCATGAACTCTAAGTCGACGCAGGAAGTGCAGTCGTTGTTGTAATCTGCTACAGAGACTGTCCACATGGGTGTTCCAGGTTAATGAGTTGTCAATAAAAACACCAAGGTATTTGTATGAGGAGACCTGCGAGATGGTTTCATCGTGGATGACCACAGGCCTGTGGTTGCCAACTCCCCTGGCGTCAAACACCATCTCCTCAGTCTTTTTAACATTCAAGACAAGGTGGTTATCACACCATTTTACAAACCTTTGTATCTCTGAATAGGAGTCAGATAGATCGCTATCCTTTTTCATTAAAGCTAAGATGGCAATATCATCTGAGAATTTAATGATGTGATTGTTAGGTTATAGCTTCTACACTCGTTATTATATAATGTAAAAAGGACAGGTGAACTGACACAACCCTGGGAGGCTCCCATGCTCAAGGTTCTAGGTTCTGAGAGAGTACCATTAACACTGACCTGTTGTTTATGATTGGTTAAAAATGAGTGGTACCATCTAATGATGAGAGGGTGGACATTAAGGTCATTCAGCTTCTTAATTAATAGATGGGGCTGTACCGTATTAAATGCTGAACTAAAATCTACAAATAAAAGACGTACATATGAGGTAGGATAATCTAAGTGCTTAGATATAAAATGTACCATGGCTATGGCCGCATCGTCCGTACCTCTATTACACCTATAGACGAACTGAAAAGGTTCTAGTGAGCAGCTGACTTGTGTTTTCAATAGGTTGATAATGATTTTCTCGAAACACTTCATAACTACTGAAGTCAAAGCAACTGGACGGTAGTCATTAGTTTAGTATTGACACAGCGGCATCTCATGTCTCTAGCCTCTCTCCTATTGTCCTGTAATACCAATTCACCATTCTCCCTCTGTCCTCTTATTACTCTTTTCTCCTAGTTACACAGTAAGAAAAAAAGAAATGTGTATTCTTCTCTCAAAATACAATTATAATGCAAGCCCATCCTCCAGAAAGGACTTGGCCTTTGAGACGAGGCGATGAAAAGGGTCAGTTTGCAACACCTGAATGGAAATTGTGAACACATCAGCTGCGCAGTGGTACAGGATCCTCTTTGCTGTTGTCTCTGACCTTCCACCTGGCCTGGGGCATGCTTACATTTCCACCGCCTCCTCAGGGACAAATAACACAAAAGAGGGAGAGAAAAAGGGAAAGTGAGAGAGAGAGAGAGAGAGAGAGAGAGAGAGAGAAGGAAATAAAAATAGATAAAGGGAGAGAGAGATTATTTCTGATTGCTAATTATGAGCTTGTGACCTTTTGAACTGCAGAATATGAAAATCCAATTGTATTCCATTTACCTCATCCGTTTTCAGCGCTCTTATATCCAGCCCAGCCTTGAGCTCTTGTTTCTGTAGTATAACCGCTTTGATTGAAAGTTGAGGTCCGTGATAGCCATTCATATTGTGGACAGGCTCGTGCAAAGACAGCCGTGTGTGGACAGGCCCATGGACAGCATGACACATGGCAGCCTTGAAATAGCCAAGGCTTTGTTTACCTAGCGGAGACCCAACTAGCACGCCATATTTTTCTCTCTCAACCCTCCCTCACCTCATAGCAGGTACAGGCGTCTCTCTCTCTCTCTCTCTCTCTCTCTCTCTCTCTCTCTCTCTCTCTCTCTCTCTCTCTCTCTCTCTCTCTCTCTCTCTCTCTCTCCGCCTCACCTCATAACGGGCATTGCCAAGTGATCTTTCTGGAACCACGGGCTGACCATAATGAATAGCCAGAGTGATACTACCAGCCTATTAAAGCCTTATTATTACAGAGAGCGAGAGGCATAGCTCACTGACAGAAAAAAAGAGAGCAAGACAAAGAGGCTCCGCTGCCCTTGGGGGGCAGTTAGTTGAAGATGGGGGTGGATGGGAGGATGCGGAGATAGAGGGCAGAGGGGAGGCTGATATGGAGGATTTATGGGGGTTTGGGCAGTGTGTGTGCATGCCTGTTTGTGTGTGTGTCTGTCTGGGGGGGGTGGCATAGCTCACTCACAGAAAGAATAGCCTGGCAGCCACTCTTGAGAGATTGAGCAGATTGAGTTAGTTAAGGATAAGGTTGGATGGACGGAGGGAGGAAGGGAAGGAGAGGGGGAGGAATGGAGGGATTATGGGTGTGTTTGGGGGAGAGGCATAATGTGGCATAGCTCATAAATAGAGTAATCCCAAATTTTATGGTCAGTGGCAGGGGTCGACACAGGTATATTGGTTTAGAGAGCTTGGCTACTGCAAAAGATTTCCAGTTTTGAAATGTTGACCCCAACCCTGATCTGAATCATGACTGAATCTCAATTGACGAGCAGAGGGAATAGGATAGAAAGCGAATGTGGTGCAGGCCTTCGTCTGGAGCAGACTAGTACTGTCAAAACATATCCTTTAATCTCTTTTCCCCATGCCCAGCCCCCTTCTTTCTCTGAAAATCTAGGACATTCTTTTTCATCGTCAGTGTGTTCCCTGGTCTCTGTGGTGTGCTGAGCCCCAATGCCAAAATGAAGCTCCAGAGTTAAGGAGTCTGTTTCTTTTCGCCAGTGTCTTTGGTCACAGGCACTGTCCAGGGAAAGCCAGGGTCTGCATGTGGTTCCCTTTGCCCTTTGCATCTATTCACAATAAAATCAGATATGGGGGGAGAAGTGGGATGGATGAGAAGCCGTTTCCTACAATGGCAACTCTGTCATTATGGGAATATTACATGATTCTCTTTGTAGGGAAGAAAGACGATACACTCGTACAAGAAGAAAACATGCACATAAAAGCAAAGAAGGGAAATAATATGATTATGATGGACTTGCACCATAGAAAACATGAACTGTTAGTAATGACACTGGATTAGCTGCCTGTTGTTTTGTTTTTTCCAAAAGAGAAAATGAACATTATGTATAAAGTATAATTGAAAGATAAAGGAAACATTACTGGGCTACAACATTTCTGGTTTGATGATATAGCCTGGGGACATACAATAGGCATCAAACAACTATAATATTTTCATCTGCTAACATTTCCATTGCCTTTTGTCGTACTCATTTCACTAATGACAAATTCATACCATACCATTTGGCTTATGAGCCATTGCAGTGCTTTCCTAATGTTTCCGGAAGTAACAAATGGCAACGGCAGACTACATACTCGTCTCTCTTTGATATTGTCTGTCAGATTTCCCCTGCTATTTCTAATGGTGACCTTTAAAAGCAGTATTACCTCCATGTGCACATTCCAAGCTGACAGCGGGGTATAAGCGCTTGAGATTTTAAACAGGCTCATTTGTTTTGAATCCACTGCAAATAAATCTTCATGTTGGGATTCAGTTGAAGACATAAGCAAACCTGCTCCATAACTAATGTCTTGTCTGGGAAGCTACCACTAGGTGGTGCTGAAATCCTGTCCTCCTCCCTGTTCAGTGGACCCCCATGGGCTTCCTCTAATGGGGCTGACTGTGCTGTTGTTGAGGGAGTTTGGCAGGCAGAAGGCAAGAGTAACGGTCCCAGGTTTAATTGTGTTTTGAAGAAAACACAGCTATAATGACATAGGAAATACAATAAAGCTATAATGGACTCCAGAAATTCCAACTCAAACACTGAGCAGCAGAGCACTTAGCAGCCCACTGTTTGATACCAGTGGTAATATGAAGATAAGAGCTGATATGGTGCT
The DNA here is from genome assembly GCF_046629955.1 of Centroberyx affinis. Classification (NCBI taxonomy): domain Eukaryota; kingdom Metazoa; phylum Chordata; class Actinopteri; order Beryciformes; family Berycidae; genus Centroberyx; species Centroberyx affinis. Next base: position 274,298 of record NW_027279016.1, on the reverse strand, counting down.
TTCTGTTCTGTTAGGCCGTCTTCAGATTTAGTCTTGTGATCTATTATTCATTCCGCTGATTCTTTTCATTGCAACTGGTTTGCATAAACCCACAGCATCTTTAAATAAGCAAGCTAATTGATTAGTTCTACTGTACCACAACTGTACTGTACATTTTGTTTACTCAGTGCACAAAATGTCAAGAACTCCAGCTCTTTCCATGAAAATTATGATCCCTCGTTGTTCTCACCTATTAAATCAACATCAGTCATGAAGGGGAGGAGACAAGTTATATAAGCATTTTAAGCCATGAGACTACTGAGATGACTTTGCAAATGGAGATCCAAATCAATAATAGGCAGGTGCTCCTATTATTTTGTTAATTGTTTGTACAATACATTGTAAAAGAAATGGATGCAGAAGTGGAAAAAGAAGAGGCACTTCTCTCAGCTCACAGCTAAGTGGGAAGAAGAAAGAGAAAGACAGATTGCATCTCTCTGGCAAGAGGCAACGCTCTATAAAAAAGGGCTGAGGCAGAGACGGACAAATCCGACTTTGCAAAAGCAAACAGATATATTGGTACTAAATCCTCTCCGCCAATAAACCTCACCTTAGGCAGGAGTATCAGCATTATTTACTAGTCCATTCCCTCCTGGCATGCCACTGGTCTCATACTGATGCCAGTGAAGGGAGATTACCTGGGACGTTCCTCTACGGTCCAGCACATACTGGCATATGACTGCTGGTGGAAAATTAATTAGTGAATGGGACAAGGTTACAGACACGTAATGAAAGTTATTGGCCATGTCACTTCATCACTTCCCCGGCCCCCCTATTACTTTCAATCAGGTTAGTCTGGCGTGAAATGGGGGTTTCATATGATGCTAGGAGGAATATGCCACCCCACCATCCCCACCACCTCCCGCCCTATTCTCCCAGCGGGTTCTCACATGGATGATCAAGGCACTTAGGCTAATGTGGATGGTGCAGGGTGATGAGGAGGGATTGGGAGTTTTAACCCATCAGGTTACATCATTACATCACATTTAGAGCCAATTGCATTGAACGGCAGCTTTCAAAACCCAACTCCAGGCTCTATTCACAGTTTAGCCTACAGTCAGCTCCATCACTGCAAACAGGGGGAAAGACATTCAAGCCAATGACATGTTTAGCTTGTCAACTATGACTTCCCCATGAGATAAAAGACAATGAAAGTTGATTGGCTGAGGTGGTGAAATTGCAACTCGTTGCTGGTTCTGTAAAATGATTTTAATGACAAGAATTGCATCGCTTTCATTAATGGTTCCACAAATGAGGCAGCTATAGATCGCTGTCTCTTATTGCTGAACGGGGGCCATCACTAACAATATTGATCTATGATAATGACAAAAATATACCAGACAATAAACATCACTACTGTCAATCTTGGGCTTAAATTAAAGCCAACATGTGTTACAATGATTCTGCAAAGATGGAGTACAGGCGACAACACTGAAAATGCAGCATGTCCTAGTCCAGCAAAGCCATTGTCATGAAAAAAAAGGCCTAAACCTCTGTAGTGTCTGTAATTCTTGTTTACATTTCACATTTATAGAAAGCTGCAGTGAATGGGTAAACAGGCAAGCGCAGTAGAGTTCAGTTGGATTTAGTTAAGCAATGTGAAAATCCCTCTCCTCTCTGAAGCTGCACTGACTAACAAGCCCTGTGTGTGTGCGCGCTGTATGTGTGTGTGCATGTGTTCATCAGCTTCACTTCTACAGTACAAGTTCAATCAGCCTGTCCCGCCGCACAAACACAACTGATACAATAAACCTACAGATAGCAGATCCTCACAAACCAGATCATTTGTTCATTTTTCAACTAACATTGTTGGGTCTATTTTTTCTGCCAGAATAAACACTAAAAGAATTGAATAATGAGGGTTTGCTCTCACCCTGTGTTGAACTAACAAGTCGTATTTTTGTGCTGGGAAACCACCAATTGGCTTAACTCTGCTTTGTGCTCACCCTTTCACATGCTGTAGAACTTCCATTTTGGAACACTGAAAAAAACACACTCTCAAGCAAACAGAAAGTGTAAGGCAAGTTGTTATCGGCACACACAGCTGCCTGCGTGTGTAATTTACATACAGGTGCATAGGTAGACTATGTGCATACATGCACACACACACACACACACACACAAATTAGAAACACACCTACACGCACGACAGTACATTGACAAACATGCACACAAAATTTAATTTCATATTCCTTTCACATATTGGTCCAGGGAAATCATATAAAGTAGTGGCCATTAATTAGTGAGAAGGCATTTCTCTTGTTAAGTGACAGCACTGCAGTACCAGGATAATAATGAAAGAACATAACAATAGAACATTAAGTGGTATTGGTGCAACAGACACACACACACTCGCACACAGACACACACAGACATATTCACACACAATCACATGCTGTCACTTTCTGTGTAGAGCTGTATTCATTGCTCAAATGGCAACCTTTGATGTGCATTATGTTTGAAATCAGCAGAAAATGCACACAGACCTTTTTTATTTTTGATCACCACAGGAAACAATATTCAGCAATAATTTCAGGGTATCAGATAAAGACAGATAAAAAAAAAAACAGACAATCAAAGGAAAACATGGGGATGGAAACCAAAAAATGTCTGCCTGGGCAATTTACAAAGTTTTAGAACCCCTATTCCTCATACTTTTACTTGGTTTGTTATTGCTATTTTTTTACCCTCTGTTTAAGATGGGGCCCATCCATCATGTAGGCATCTCAGACATCAGCGCGGTACTCCAAATCAATGGCTCATTGACTGGCCCAGCAGCAGACATGGACATACGTCCGTCTCCTTGACAGTTACAAAAAAGAAACAGGAATACAAATTGGGCTTCGCTGTCTGACTGAGAGGGCAAGAGAACAGATCATTGACAATCATGACACAAATCCATCTCTGATTCTTGAAAACCCCCTTTCTATTGTTACCCCTGGTTCCCCCAAGTCCCCTTGCTTAGTATACGTCGATATAGACATGCTTGGAATAGTCATTTTGTTTGGCTGCCTCTACAGGAGTTCGGGCTTAGGTGCTTTAGAGGACATTTTGACAATGGGAGAAGGATTGAGGCAAAAGCCTGGCGGTGGCTTTGCTGTTTATTGATTGCAAATGTGGTGAGAGCTTAATTGATTCACACTCTGAGATCAACACGATAATCTCTTAGCCTTGGGACTACAGTGGGCTGTGCAGGTAAGAAACAGACAGCCGGGAAGGACGTGGAAAAGTGTGAATCAGCTCAATGAAAAGTTTAGTTTTATGGTTACCGCGGGACAGTGTGCACACACATAAAATCAGAATTGCATGCTGTTGCTTGGGGGCCTAGTAGTTAAGAGAGACTGTCCCGTAACTGAGTCCACATCCTGCAACAACTGATTTGTGTCCAACAACAGCCTTGTGTCCTGTTGAAGTGTCTATGAGCAACACATGGAACCCTTACATGCTCACTCATTTTAAGTCATGCTGGATAGCAGCATCAACTAAATGGCCAAAATGTAAATATAATATAAAATGTAGTGAGTAGAAATGTGATTTGGACAACCTCATATCATGTTTTGGTAATTTCCAAGATTTTATAGGTTAATCAAGTTTATTGGTCCTATTAAACCCATTCAAAAGCCATTGTTTAATTTCAAAAATACATGGTTCAAAATACGTATTTCTCACTTCCTAAAAAGTTGACTTTTGGCCAATATGAAGAGTTCATCCAATAGCCTATCTGTTAAATTAGATAACGTGGAGTTTGACCATCAAACCTTCAAATAGCATTTGCAAATAATTATTTGCATCATTATAACCTGCTGGCCTAATTAGGCTAAACAAACTTTTAAATTAGTTTTTAAATTCTGTTCGGTCTAGTTCTCCAATATATTTTCACCAAATTCTCTGATGAATCCACAATGTTCACTGAAGACATCACCTGCTGTTTGTCACAGGGTCATAGACATGCCTTTCTATCTCCCGCTGATCCAACCAATTTGTTTCCAAGTAGGTGAGAATACAAGCATCGAAACCCATCAATTCATGCCCTTACAGCTCGGTCTTTGGTTACTGTGTTTTCCCCTGAAACCTCAAACATAGTGGAGTTCAATGTTTCCACTGGCCTCAGTCCATTTCCAAGAATCACTACTATTACTTTTCGTCCTCACTTGTGTTTGCTACTTAACCATATTTGTATTTTGCAATTTGTGGGATTGGCATGGCTGTCTTTGGGGCTGCTTTCCTGAATTCTTTATAGGCTAAACTGATGCCCTCAGCCTAGATCATTCCTGACCAATCACAGTAACAAAAAGCAAACACATACCAACGGTATCCAGCTCACATCCAGTCCAATCAGTGCTCAGTGGCTCTGTGCTCAAACTGCCTCCCGAAACAACTGCCAGTCCCATAAATTGTGAAATTCAAACAGTCTTTGGGATACAAGCAGCTACAAGTGAAAACAAAAGTGAGTGATTCATGCCATGGGGCTGGAGCCGGGTTTCCAAAACTATCCTTCTACAAAGGCTCAGCAGGTTCTACATCCACACATCCATCCATCAATGCTTCCATCCGTCTGCCTGTTCAGTCGCCTGTCTTTCATTTAATTCCATGCACCTCTGTTGTTACCCTCTCCTCGCCCCCCCAACCCTTAATAGCATCTGTCTCAGTCCCTTCTCTTCTTATTAGAAATCCTCCAACAGTTTCTCTCACTGACCATCAAAACCCACCAGGCCAGTCTTGAATCTGACAAGAGACAGAAGTCGCGGACGGCATCGCTGCGAGGCCCACAGGCAGCTGGCCGAGCGGGGTAACGAGTGAGCGGACGGACACCTAAAAGAGTTTGTCAAAATGAAGCTGCCATTTTTAGTGGCCTTCGAGGGCTCAAATGGAAAAGGCAGGATAAAAAACAAAGCTACGTGGGACCGCAGCCATGTCTGTGTTCTGCAGATGAAGAAAGGACGCCTGATCAAGCGCAGCAGGGGAAGAAGGCAGGCTGGGAGGCCAGAGGGATTTGTGCCTCAGTGTATGCGTGTGTGTGTGTGTGTGTGTGTGTGTGTGTGTGTGTGTACGCGTGTATGACCATGTGAATATGTCTGGGCAAAGGAGTCATAAGGAGATGGATTTTGCTGTTTCCTGGCTGAGTGAGAGCTTTGTAGGAAGATGCACACTACCCTTAGGCCAAATCTGCAGGGTCCAGGAAAAGTTTTTGTCTGTGAAGCAGAGTGAATATCCTGTAATCAGTTAAAAGCCTCGGTGCTTCAGAAATGAGAGGCAAAGCCATCCAAAGTGTGATTGATGTTTTATGTAGGACATCAGAATGTTAGATGTATTGTTATTAAGGCATCCTGTGATACGGGAACTGTATCACGTTTTGTGTTTTCTGCTGATGGCATCCCCTTTATGATTCCATACAGATTTGTCATCAACATCTTGCACTATTCATGCTATTACATTATATCAAGTACAGAAAATAAACTTTTAGATGAATGCTCGGATCAAAATCAATTGTAGACATACAGTATCTGAGGTTGCACTGGCTTGGGTTGAACTTCGGTAAATACAATAATCAAAGTAACATTGCATATCTGAATCTTGCCAGTGGTAAACTTCAACAGAAGCTAATCAATATCTTGTCTCTGAATCCAGGGTGGTGGACTTAAGTGAAAATACATTAATTTTGAATAGACCCATGAAGGCAGGTATAGAGTAAAAAGGTCTGGTCTTAGTGGGGCAGCAGGTACACAGCAGCAGATGCATTTGAACCAAGGGGAAAAGATCAGCAGGAAAGGAGTAAAAAAATTGGCAGTAATAACCAGAATTTGTTGGAGGCACAAAGAGGTAGGTGGACTTATTGGTAAAGCGCCAGCTGCGTAATTGTAAGAGCATAAGTTAAGAAAAAAAAAACCCTCTATGTCTCAAAGCCCAATTTTCCAAAACTTCAATCATTTTCTTTCTCTATCCGTTTTAAAAAATTAATCCAGATCCCATTCATCAAGAATATACAGTGCAGTAACCCCAGGCACAGACAGATTGACAGGTCTGAACGTTGCGCAGTACCTTTAATATCAACTGACACTGGATGGATTCAACGCCTCACTGTGCAATGCACCTGAGGAATGTCAAGAAGATGTATGTTTACATCAGAAATACATTTTCTTGTAGCTCTGACAAATATATTTTTATCTTCAATATTACGGCCTTCTTTTCTCCTCCTCTATTCTATTCTCCCTTCCAGTCTCCTTACATCCATTCAAGCGAAAGCAGCACCTTGCCCTTAGGTGAGACAGCATTGCATTCCCTCCTTCCCATGCATCAGGAACTGTAGCATGATTTCTGCCTTGGCTGCTACAAGTGCAACAAGAGTCAGCCGCTCCCTCACAGCTACTTGACTGCCAAAATGCATTAACCAATACCAAACTATAAATAATTAAGTATCTGGGTGACTTGGTTGGGCAGGAATACCATATTGCTCGATTAAAACTTTATCACCAGCCACTGTGAAAAGTTTCCAAAACAATTCATTACCAGGGTATTAATGGTGGCTTGTGCTATGTAAAACACGATAAAGCAGGGGACTTAATTAAAAAACTCATTATACAACAGTTTTCAGAATTTCACTGAGTATGTTTTAAAATGAATATGGCACAATTTTCTCACTCTCTCTGTCTTTCTTTCTTCCTCTCATACATGCAAACGCACACACACACACACACGCACACACACTTCCCTTTTCTTCCTTCAGCGGGCCTGAAAGCATCCTGTATTGTAACAGCTAACAGTAATGTGCCACCTCTGTGGCTCCAACGTGGGGGAGGGTGAACGTTTGCATTCATTGTCACAATTATATTTAAATCCCAGCTCATATTTTTTTTTTTTTTTTTCTGTCTCTCTCCCCCCTCCGCTCTGTCTCTCTCTTTTTTTTTTTTTTGGTTCCCAAATGGAGAAATTAATTTCCGTTCTCCTCCGGCGCAGACAGCGATCCTCGGGAGAGAGCTGCTCGGTCCTGTCAGTGAGGACGAGTGCGGGAGAAGAGCACCGCGGTGGCAGGTGTCGCGCTGCTCTTTTCTTCTCCACCCTTTCGCCCGCGCTTCCACAGGCACGGGCCCTCATCTTTTATGGAGTTAAAACTGCATCGGCATGGACTCTGAAAGAAGCCCTTTATTGCACCTGATCTCCACCCCGCTGACACGCTCTCTCCAAGGCTGCGCCCTGCATTTAAATATCAAGGCGGAGGCGGCACAATGGCATATGTACTCCATGTACAACCCCCCCCCCCCCACCCCCCCGCACCTCCCACCCTCCTCATTCTGTATGTACTGTCACAGCAAAACTGACCCCATGCTCCTCATCCACACACAAAGGGGCTCTTGCCTATGCTAAACAATTTGACAAAGACATGAATAGAGATTGCCGGTGGGTCAAAGGGTCCCATAGGAGACTGGATCAGAGCGGCACTAGAGGGACATACCTGAAAGAGGATAGCGGGCCAGGCAAACAAGCTCTTTCGCCTGTAAAAAAAAAATGCAATGGGGAGGTCGGATTGAGGGCAGCCTGCACCCACCCACACACACACACACACGCACACACACACACACACACAAGCAAGACTTGTTAGTCAGAGTTGCTTTGGCATAAAGCCAGGCGCATGCACACGTGCACACATGTAGGTTTACTACCAGACACACAAAAAAAACACATAAAAACAATTAACCTGATCAAGGGATGGTGTCCTATAGCGCTTGCTGCCACCATACATACACACACACACACACACACACACACACACACTGTAACATCCACACATTGGGGTCAACTACAGTGCTTGAGATGGCGATGCGAGACTCAGTAGGTGCGACCGTTGCGTGCATGGCAGTGAAAAGAAGAGACACCTTACTGCCAATGCTGCTAATGCAATAGGGTGTTTTTGTTTCAACTCCTTATGTATTGTTATTGGCGGGTTTAGGGACAAAGCGTGGAGCGGGTGGCCGTGAAAAGCGGGAAACGGATGATCCAATTTCACATCCCTTAGAATTCTAACTAGATGAGCTCAGGGAAGACTGTGTGCATGTGTGTGTGTGTGTGTGTGTGTGTGTGCGTGTGCGTATGGTATTCATGAGGCTGGGGAACAGAGCAGGAGGGTAATTTTCTGCACTCACTGAGCCAGGCATTCCTCAGGACAAAGGGACTGGGGAGACACATAGATTACAAGGCTGAACAGGAGTGATGAGGGGAGTGTGCATGCACATTTACACACCCTTACCCACCCACCCACATAAATGCATACATTCTCTCCCCCTTTTCTCTCGCAGCTTCGCCAAATCCGACTCCACCCCTCCAGCTCACGGCCGCCTGCTCTCCCAAATCCCTCTCTATTCCCAAATTGCTTGTCAAAAGGACGAAATTAGAAAATAAAACGCTGCGGCTGACAAACAAGATTACATGCTGTTTGCACCTGGCCGTGGCAATTAAAGCTCTGATGACAAGCGAGGATGGCCTCCTAATGTGATGTCTCAAGGCATATCAGCGTTTTCACAAAGAGATTAGGCCCCACGTGCCATTGTGGCAGCGCTGACGGCCACGTTGCCTGTCATTCTTTGGCCCTGTGTGTAGGCTGTTGTACTCTGCACTGAGCACAGGATGGGATGTACTAGGTATTCATAATTAAAAACACAGACAAGTCGAATGAGTCAGACATTATGACTGTGCCATGGCTACACCTAGTTTTTACATGCAGAACAGTTACAGGTTCAGACAAATAGGCTTACGAGGGACACTCCAATGACTTGAACTTAAAGGCTGATTTAGCTAATCCAATAAGGGAAGAAAATGAAAACAACAAAAAAAGAAGAAATAAAGAAAAAAATGACGCTTGTATGGAAACACAATTCAAATTTAGCAATACAAATTGCACATGTGTTTGAATAGACAGAGAATATTGTCGCAGGCAAACATCAGAGTTCAAATATGCACATCAAGCAGCTTCTAAACACATCCTAATTTTGCTTGCTCTCTGTTCTGTGTAAACAGTGCAGTCTGGGGCTTACACTCCTAGTCCTCATGTACAGCAGCTCGGCTCAAGGGAATTTTGTGAAAGCCCCTTTATCTTAAATAGCCCCGCTTGAGTGACAGCAGACAAGCAAACAAAATTGTTTAAATGTACCACTTACACGAGCTGATTGCTTTCTTCTCTCTTATTTGTGCCAGAATAATAAAATGGACCCTTTGCGTAAACAGACGCCACATCATTATTTCATAAGTTTGCTGAGTTGAGGGCGGTAAATTATGTACACTTTACTTTCCTGTGGAAGAAAAGCCTTTCCCTCTACATTAGTGTATAAGCTGCCTGGTTGAGGGCGATGCCTATGTACCATATGTTTGGGAAATATATATAACCCCATCAAAAGGCATCGCAGCATCAAAGCAGACTCCATCGAACTGCCTGAGTTTGTGCTTACAACAGTAAAGAGATGCTGAGAAGTGTAAATATGTGGGTGAGGTCCTGCTGTCTTCGTACCAAGTATGTCAGCACATACAGTGAAACTAATTGCTAATATTGTCTCTTCACCAAGGCAAATTCCTGTGCATTCTTCATTCTGATAAGCACAATAGCAGAGTGGGTTAAAGAAGTCTCACTTCTGCGGCTTGATATCAAAAAGACTGGTCCCCTTTTGGCTCCTTGACTCTCTCTTTTGAGTCTATCATTGACTGTGACTAGCCTGTAAAGAGCTTAACTCTCCTCATTAGCAGTCTCTCTCCTCCTGCTACGTTGCTCTGCATGATACTTCTCCCTTTAGTGGTTTCCAGTGTCGCTCTGTCTGTGTGTGGAAGTGTATTGGAGTATCGGGGGCTTCAAAGTGACAGATGGAGGCTGCTGTGTGACCCCTAGAGATTGGCAAGCCCTTCTGTCCCTTCCTGATTGAGTGTCTAACCACCGGTCGCTCTCCTCACGTCAAACAACCCTGCTTTATGTTATCTCAAGCCGCTCCCACTTGGCCCACTTGCTGAGATGGCAATGTCAGATCCTGACAGCCGTTGTCATCTGCAACTTGCATCGATGCCATTTACGCTTGATGAATGGCACTTCGGTAAAAGTAGTCAAAACCTAACAGGCACAGGTTTGAATGAGGATATGAACAGGCATTACCAATGGATAATGAAAAAACATGCAATTCAGGTCATGGTATCATACTTGGGGTAAATAGAACCCCACACATAAAGCAAATTAAAACAAATGCTAAAATTAGTGGTAAATTGCGTGGTACAGCCAATACAATCATCTGTTTCTTTCTGTATCTTTTGGAGAGATATTTGGTATATAATCCCGAGGTCAAAATCAGTGCTAGTGTGCAACTCCTGAACTGATATGAAAGCCCATGTGAAAGCTCATCGTTCTCAGTTATTAGTTTGGAAGAGTTTCTCTGGTCTCGGGACAGAGGAGGAGCCGCAGACTCACAGTGAAGAGCAACAGAGCAACGCTGTTCATCTGAAGAGTGTAAATGTCTAGCATTCCATACTATCTCGCTCTCCCTCTGTCTCTCTGTTACTTCATTTGTGTTTATCCCATACTCAATACATTATTCAGAGGAATAATACCATGTCGGAGAGGAAAAACTGTCCAAGAGCGATCATCTCTGAATTGTGATTCATGACATCTCTGACTTTGCCAGGTTGTTTATTGCTCTCCCCGCAACGGCTCACAGCGCCAAGCCCTCTTGTGTCTTTAATATCTTTCAATGGGGCACTCACCAGAGAGGATAGGTACTGAGCGGGTTCAGCGCTGCCCAGGACCCTCTTCTATTTCAGACAATATTAAAGCGTCTCCAAAATAGATCCTCTCCGCTTTTCAACCTAGAGGCAATTATCTAGCATTCCGTAATTGGCAGGAGAAAAAGAAAAAAAAAATGAAATCAATATTCACATATGAGAGTTCGCAGGATTCATCAGCGTATTTCACGAAACCTTCGATTGATGTGAAAATGCCCTCTGTACGTGCACAGAGGTATACAAGGTTGGATTTAGAAGGATCTGCTTAGTTTGTTTGTTTGTTCAAATGTGCTTGCTACTATTTAGTTACTGAAAAATCTTAAGCAGATGCCAAGGGCATCAAAAGCACATCTACTGGAATTGTTAAACAAAGCCCTTTCACCTGAGATACCAGAATAAACAAACCAACAATTTCAATTATTTAACATCTTCAAGGATATCTACAAAGACGGTGGTGTTACTGTTGAAAAGTTCTATTCCCAAAAACACTTTCCTTTTTGGAAGACAAAAATCATTAAATGAAGTTCATAAAATGTAGAGGATCCAGCTTGTAAAAGTAGTATCATTTTGTCAACCACTGACTCAAGTCTCCCTCTGTTAGGTTTTTGCATCTGGCTTCCTCTACTGCAGTCTGTGCACGCTCCTCTCTATGTTGATGTCTGTGTTTTGTCTTTAAGTTAGTAGAACCTGTCCAGACAGCCAGGATGAAGCTGTATCCCAGAAGAAAGTCTGCAAACAGTATTTTATATTCACTCTGCTGTTGTTTGACTGTATGTGAAAATATCAAGGGAATAGAAGATACATTCTCAGACTCAAAAACAGCCCCTGCTGTTTCATACTCAAAACAGAACGTCACATTTCCCATGTACTGAATATTTCATATTTTCTGATTAACACAGGGTACAGTAGATACATTTGATCAATTTTACAATGAAATCACAAAGTGTGTTTTATCAGTATTTTAGGCCAATTCTACTGTTACATAGCAGAAACTACTATTTTTGACTCATATTCACATAATCGCTTAATGAGATTTTCCCCTTAGAGGGTGGTGTGTGTGTGTGTGTGTGTGTGTGTGTGTGTGTGTGTTTAAGAGAGGAGAGAGAGCAACAGATAGATAGATAGATAGATAGATAGATAGATATAGACTGATTAAGTAATTAACTCAGTGCCCGAGTAACATTTGAAAAGAGTGTTTCCTTGGTTCATACCTTCATAGGCGACAATATTTTTCCTGTAGATGCTGCTGTTTTAAAATTAAAAAGTCAGTACTTGGTACTTTTATATTTTATACTTTTAACATTTTTCAAACAGCCAAGGGAGCTTCATAATCACTAAAAAATGATTTCAATCAAGTAAAGAGTTTAGTGAGATGAGATATTGAGCCTCTGTAAAAAGTGACACCTACTAAAAGTAATTGCAAAATACGAACATTTTTGAGAATGGAATAATCTGTCTTTGAATTATGGAGTAATGAATAATCTTTTTTTTTTGTTCTAAAAATGGATAGCAGGAAACCCTACAGGTGTATCACAGTAGATATAGTACCACACAATCAACACCTAGTGAAGGAAAGCTGAGTGAGCTGAGTGAGAAAGGTGTGCTCTCACTTTGGTTGCAACACTGCTGCCGCACACAATTTGTAGGCATTGTAATTGCTTCCTTTTAGCACAGGTGCTGTGATGACATTTCTCACTTAAGTACATTTAAGAATAATCCACGTATCATCCACATTCATTGTTGGAATAATTTGTTTTCCTTCACCGCTATATAGCATTTGTGTGTATCTGTGTGTGTTTGCATCATCACGAATCACTGCAAGTATGATGAGTGTCAGTGGCATTGAATTTGTCTCAGTGGCACTGATGCAGAGACATAAAGACAGTTTCACTGTACATATAGACACGTTACAATGAAAAGATCTACTGTGCAATAGGTATTATGGTTTTCTTTACACAGGAGTGTGTACTTTTATAGATATTATAACATATGCATTGCAAATGGCTGATTAATCATAATCCAAATATGTTGTATAATTATCCCCTACAACACTACTAAATCCAGGAAAAATAGCACCATGTAATACAATGGTAAGGATAATACACTGACACCAGCTCAATGATTTCCTACCAAATGTTACTCTTTTGAACAAAAGATAAAATATGTCACATATCACCATGCACATTGTGTCAAGACGGCCAAGAGGAGCCACAATTGAGATTGAAAACAGACCTCAAATGACACAATTCTGAGTTTCCATGGAGAATCAACTCCAGTGAAATGAAACTTCTACCCTGACCAGAGTATTGGCAATTTCTGAGCCCAAGTCTGGAGAAACACACACCAGAGGAGGTGGGCAACACACACAGGGAGAGTGGGGAAAGAGCAGGCCGCTGGTCCTCTCATCCAGCATCACTGTGCAATATACAATCCACCAGTCAATTCTCGCAAGCTATTCCAAGTGATCAATTCAACCACAGTTCCAGGTCCAGAACATGTGCAATCATCTAACAATCACAAATTCCCATTCTCACTGTGTGGCCGGTGGCCGCTTACTGCACCGGCTCCACTTAGCAGAGTCACCAACTCTGAGGCTGCGGCTGCTTACATGCACACAGTATTCCAGATACTGGCTCATATCCTGGTTACGGTTTTATTTGGGATGGGCTGTTCACATGCACCATAATGTGCCACTGAAGATCCCTCTATCCATGTACCAACAAAGAAACAGAATTTTTCCCTATCTGTGTTCTCCTGCTAATGATTTAGCTAGCAAATTAAGCTAGTTACTCTTGGACACTTGGACATTGAGACACTTTTTAATTGTTTTATATTTATATTGTTATATTGTTTATGTATATTGCCTAGATCCTTTTGGCACTATTCTTATTCTATTATTTTTTTTTATTACCTTCTCTTTGTTCTGCTACTGTACTGTACACTGCTGCTGTGACACCCAAATTTCCCCTAGGGGATCAATAAAGTGCATCTTAATCTTAATCTTAGTTACAACTATATTGAGCGTGCACATACCACTGTTGAGGAAGAAATGGAAAAGTACCTACACTAAGCAACATTCCTACATGCTCACTTAATATGTAACCTTTGACCCATATTTACACCTTAAGTGCCTAAAACTCAAGAATACTGAATCTGCTTCACCATTATAAGATTGAACTCTAAAGTAACATCTTGTACGTTTCTCACAGAACTGTGAGCCTGGACTATGCAGCTCAAATCTCATAGAAAACATTGACTGACTGGCCTTGGCAAAATAATAACTTCTTGTCTAGGAGAAGGTCCTCACCTCTTATTATGCATCTCCTTAAAGTGCTAGAACTGTGTATCATTGGTTGTTCAGCCTTGTTCATATGACCTTATACCTTTTGACCAATAGCTTTATTATATTTTATCTGTATTACAGTAACATAATCATGAATATTCAACACTCTAAAAATCTGTGATCATCCAGATTTCGAGTTCCTTGGCTCCCAACCTGCAGATTGAATAAACCTGTCAAACTGCCACTCTCTCATCCTGAGTTTTCTTCCACACCGCAAAACATCCAAGAAACTTTATTCAGGTTTCTCACAGCTGGGATAACAGCTTACCCAGGTGATTGAAAATGGGAGGCATTTACACGCAGCAGCTCATAAATAGAATACTTGAGTATTGAATATTAAGGGAATCGTAGTGTGCATGTAAACATAGCCACTGTCAGGTTTTTATTCAAGTCAGTGGATTAATCAGAGTTGTTTCACCTTCAAAAAGTGTTGGAAACTGGTGGAAAATGTCGCTATCCAAGGTCCTGAAGTCTCTCCTCACCAGAATCAACACAATAATGTTGTAAACAAGCAGCTAACCAGGATTATGTGTGTGTGTGTGTGTGTGTGTGTGTGTGCATACTTGTTGCAATCACAAATGCATACATTTGTTTTCCTCATATTGTGCCTGGGAGTGTTGTCACTTCAGCGTTCATAAACCATCATTACTGGCTTTGGAGTGAAAAAAGCTGTGGAGTGAAAACACATAAATATCTCACTAGGAAAACAAAAGTCAGTTCAACTACGCCATATAATAAAATACATCATAAATGTGAATGAACAATCTAATGCTTAAAAACACATATTATAACATAATTATGGAATAGCAAATAAAGTTTAGTTGGGTAAAGCTCTTCTATTCAAATGTGGCTTGTTGACTGTCCAATAGCGTCCCTTCTCCTCTAAAATGACAGGTCACTGTCACTTTTAATTACTTTAGATGCATCCCTTTTCCTCCACTTGCACATTTTAAGACAAAAAATATAGAAGGAAAAGACGGAGAGATAAATTGAGAAAGAGAGACAATCCCCTGCTGCTCATTGGTTCTCTGTGTCCTCCATGGTCCAGGAGGAGCTCTGTCACATTTTTGCCTAAGAAGACAAGTGCTCCCGCAGCTCCCTCTCCTGGGTTTTCAACCCCATCCCTCTCTTTGAAGATTATTTTTTTTGCAGCATCTGCTCTTTTTCTCCTTCCCCCAGCCCACTGCTACTCGCCTCCCTGCCTCTTTTCACACTTTGATTGCATGTATCTCTCATCGGAGTCCTCTGGCTAATTGCATCATTCTAACAGTCTTTTTCATGATCATGCGCTGTGGTAAGTTGACGTTTTATGCAGTTTATTAATTAAAATTAGCTAGAACAAGAGAGGAAAAGTGAGGAGAAAGTGCTGATCAGTAGTTTGGGTGTAGAAATCGCGATTGTCTTGGTTCAGGGTATTGGGAGCACAAGGGGATCAGGAAATGAGGCTCGGATCCAAAAAGTTTACATCATTCTTGGCTAACCCCTTTATTTTAATCCCATAACATTCCCAGCATAAATACCCGCTCATCTGTACACTCATACCAGTAAACAACCAAGTGTACTGGTGCTCTAATGTCTATTGACATCTAATCTCACTTGGCTGCATCCATTATCTGTGGCATCCATGCAGCAATAGGACTTGGCCTGCCTGTGAAGAGAGTAGGTGTCTCCATCCTCATCTTCTCCTGGCACTCATACACACAGCGGTGGCAGCGAGGATCTTGGAAGTCTCCTCCTCTAGCTTGAAGGCTCACCTCTCTCTCTCTCTCTCTCTCCCTCCCTCTCTCTCCCTCTCTCCCTCTCTCTCTCTCCCTCTCTCCCTCCCTCTCCCTCTCTCTCTCTCTCTCTCTCTCTCTCTCTCTCTCTCTCTCTCTCTCTCCTTGTCTTTCCATCCACTCTCAGTCACTCCTAGATGCTGCCACGTCAGTGCAATTTAACAGTTCTTTGATCCATGTCCTGAGAGTGAATGGCAACAAATTAAGCAAAATTATCTGAACCACCCACAGGCCTAAGGCAAAGAGAGAGAGAGAGGGGGGGGGGGGGGGGGTTGCAACAATCGTTGAAAGGAGGGTTGAGTGTGACTGCCAGAACCTTGAAAAAAAAAGACAATATATATAGATATATATAAATAACATTGAATAACCAAAGAATGACCTGAATCAGGGAGGATGTGTTCTGCCTGAGTGCTCTCCACCTGTTCTCAGTGAGAGCCTGGTCCAGCAGTGAGCAGAGAGCCGGTTTGAGCTATTTGCCCTGGCTGCTGCGGCTGCATGGATACTGAATTCCTGTGTGCAGTATCAGAGAACACCATCACCACCGCTTCTTATCTTTAGGTTGAAATCAATTGGGTGTGAAAGGAATTCCTGTCTCGTTTCCTTCCCTTTTCATTGCCTGAGCGAAACAACGCTTGGTATTTACTCACTGATATCTCTCTCTGTGGTTTTAGATATATTGTAATCATAGTCCTGTAGGGATTTTTGACAGTGCCTTTTAGGAAAAAGGGAAAGAAGAAAGCAAAGGATGACAATTCAATTGCAATGCTTTAAAAGTGTTGAATTGGGGACAATGTGTTTGAAAGAGCAGTTGTTTTCCCGGTGCTCCGTCAGATAAGGTCAGACATGGTCTTTGCAATCCAAGCGCAGACAAATTGTTGTTTCAAGGCATGTTTTGCTACATCTCCATGTTTGATACGTGCCATCGGGTGACAGAAATTATGCTGAAACAGTTACAAACTTGTTATATTGCTTGTAACTTCCCCTTGCTGAGTAAAATAATGAAGGTGATGTAAATCCAAGCCAATTTTTCATGGGCCAGAACTCTTTCTCTCTAAAGCGGGCTGAGTGCACCCTGCAAGACGTCAATCATTTCCTGCCATTACCTCTCTTCCAGTGCTCCCACTCCTGAAATAACTGTGCTCCATAATATTCGCCATTCTAGCAGTCACGATTATGTCGCTCTCAGCTCTCAAATCTCAGAGAGCCTCCTGCACCATATCCCTCTACTCAGTCATCAAAATTTAAGTTAGATAACTTGTCCTCACCCTCAGTGTCCTCTACTCAGTTTCCCTGAGTTAATAGGAGGCACTGGGAGCACTGGAGCCCTAGATTCTCTATACATAATGTAATTTCACAGTTCATTATGGTCCAAAGACCATTCCCTTCAGCTGTCCTCAGTACTGATACTGCATTACCTTCCAGATCTGGGTCATACAGTATTTCCAAGAGTTCTTAGCATTTGTTTTCAAACTTCTTTGCATCACAAATGGCTGGGTTTTTGTCAGACGTTAAGACAACCACAGAAAAATATTTGAGAAAAAGTTTGGAGTTGAAAGTTAATTTATTATACTTTTCTGTGACTGACACTAACTGAATTGTCCTGGTGTACCAGCCATCTGGCGCTCCAAGTAGGTTAAAACAAACACAAAGAATTATTTGCCAATACTATGTGCGCCAGGTGTTCTGATATATAGCTGAACTCTATTCCTGCCTTGTGCAATCCAGAGCATTCTGTTTTTGTCTGAGAGTAAATCTGACAATCCACAATGGTAAACTAATTAATGCTTAATGCATCACACTATTGTAATGAGCCTTAATGAAGCATTTTCCCAGAGCCATTAAGATAAAGATCATAATGGATTCAGCCACACAGGTGTGCTAACATTTATCTTCAAATCAATGGATTCTCACTGCCTGAGCAGTAATTAGACTTCCAGACGCTGATCAAAGAGTCTGATCAAAGACAGCTCTTTATTCCTTAGGACCATATGTGTAATGTCTTAGTAATGACACTAGATATGCATTACCTGTCTTTGCATCATATACATACATGTGTCTTGGGGGAACATACAACATATGCCTGCATGCATATGTGTGTGTGTGTGTGTGTGTGTGTGTGTGTGTGTGTGTGTGTGTGTGTGTGTGTGTGTGTGCTCACATATGTGTGCTGGTGTGTGTGCATGTGTCCGTGTGTGCACATGCTTAGGTGTACTGCAAATGTCACCATCTGCTGATGCTGTATTGCAGATAATGCATAGCAGGTCTCGGGGATCAAATGAAATGATTCAGAATACAGTGAACCAGTATATTCTCCTGCATTGTCCTTTAGCCTCTTGACATTTTCCAGTGCTGGCAAACAGGCACAAAACCCACACCATGCCACTCTCAGGGAGGTTTGATCTTTACAGCTTCTACCGTTCCACCTGGTCACTCACAGACACACAAACGCACATGTGCACACACACACACACACACACACCAGGGACCGAGATCATCATCATGCTGTAAAGGCCTGCCTGCCACTATACTTGATGTCCTTGTGCACATCTTCTCTAAGTCCAGCTGACGTTGCATATCTAATTACGTCCAAAGGAATCTCTCCATTATCCCTTGAAATATTTTCCGGAGCAGTTCTGTATGACATGGCACTGGCATTCAGCAGAGGTGGCTTTTCAATGGGCCCGCTGTAAATTATCCTATTAACCTTGCGAATCTGAGAGCAACTCTTGATTTTTGCTTTAGGTGTTTTTCAATGAATAGAGTGCAGCATCACACATACCCAGGGACAGCATGTTGGGCAGTGTAATTTGGTGAGGTGAAGGTATGTCAACAGCTTAGCCTGATGTATGACGAACTTCTTCTCTTTTAATACACTGTGAACCCCCGGACTTAGAGAAGATGTGCACAAGGACATCAAGTATAGTAGGAACCCCCGAATTAGCAGTGAAAGCCTGATTGATCTATTGATCTTGTGAGTGAGGCAAATCATATGCACCGCTGACAACAAACGCTGCTTGTGTCAAGACTCTGCTAATACTTCACAGGATCCTTCTAAAACAGAGCTCAGCCGCATGGCGAGGGAGCTTCACAGAGAATGATCAGATTAGTGTTAGGATCAAGAATACTGAAATGTGACTGGCCACACAGAACCCAGAAGTCTTGACTAGAAATGAGTGTAAATGAAGAGTTTTGTTCCATAATGAGATATCCACCATCTGACAAAAAACTGACACCTACACAGTATCTCTAGCACCTTTTAGATACATTTTTGATATGAATGATGAACATCAGGTAAAGTCTTTTGTAGAGTTTCTTGAATGAAGCCCTACAAATTGTACCATTGGAAAGGAGTGGAGGAATATGCCTATTAGCCATCCAGAAATTAAATTTAATCAGATCTTTATGCTGGAAGGACCTTGAAAGTTTCCTTTTAGAAATGACACAATAAGAGCAGTGTAGCAAGTTTTATGTTCAAGGGACTATTCACTTGATAGCACACATCTGATAGCAATGCCAAGCCCATAAAAGTAGCCCCAGTTTAATTTGGCTGTAAGACCTCAATAGCTGTGTTTCCATCAAGTGTTGAGTGAATTCACAAAAAAATAAAATTTAAATTAGGTGCATCAGCTTGGTTGAAGCGAATAAACAGATGTCCTGGACTTCAGAAAAAACATATATCCTCACAAAAATGGAAGGAGTCTTTTGAAAATTGATTAGCATTGGGCAAGTTGTTATTGTAGTTAAACAAAAAGTAAAGCATCCTTATTTTGTTATTTTATTAAATTGAGTGAAACAGGAGGCAGGGGTTCATGTGACTGAAACAGGGTAGTTTGACAGTGAAATAGTGCAGTGGAAAGTAAGGCTGTGGAGGTTGGGGTGGACGGGCAGATTTGCCTTCAACTCTGAGCTGACCTGGGTTCAATTCCCAGCATTTCAGCATTTTTCGTTTTCAGCAAGCTTTTCTTAAACCATGAGCAAAACCTCACCTAACCTTAACCAAATCCTTAGCAAAAGTTTTATTTGCTTAACCATAACCCTAACCTTAACCAAGTTTTAGCACAAAAATATATAATATACGAAAATATATGAACATTTATCATACACTTATATGCAACTTTTTTGAATTTTTCAGTTTCCATTCAACTTTTTCGGATTCAATCCATCACAATTCACCAAACAATACTTGGATGGAAACCCAGCTAATAACACGACTGAAGTGGAGACAAAAGCAGGGAGTAAAAGAAAGATGTCTGACCACTATTAACAACGTCCAAGACATGAGTGGCCCCAGTTTACTTTGGCCATGATATCTCACTAAAGCTATTTATGTTGAAAAGGTATTGATAAACCAAGAGATGGCTGAAGGAGGAAAAGAGTGGTACCAAAGCTGACCTCAGACATTTTTTGAGGAGTTGTTTATCACTTCTTGAGACCATAAACTTTCTTTGGGTTCAACCCAGGCTCAGAAAATAATCCCCGAGTCTTCCTCCTAGCCTCTTCAAATGCCAGCACCACAGGCAAACTGCAGCTCATTGAAGTGAGAAGAAAAACAGAATCTGAAAAATCACATTCAAATTCCACATAGCTTTGAAGGAGCAGCAGTACCACTTCACTGGGTCGAATTTCGAGAGGCTTAATAAAGCAGCAGTGTTCACTCAGAAGCGAGTTAGAAAGTATCACTACATGCATCACTTAGTGATCAAAGTACTTAAATGAGTTTTAAACCATTACAGTAATTTGTTTTTGTTGGGGTGGGGAAACAAACTCAAACCTTCCATGCTCCTCTCTTCGTTACTACTCATTGAGGCTTAGTCAAGCATTATGGGAAAGGCAGTAATTACATGCACCCATAATGAAGGCGTGCTGAAATATTAATTTGAATTCATCTTTACAACTAATGCAGTACCCAAGGCTGCAATCCCCCTTTTCCACTTGGGGTTAACCGCTGCAGCATTGTCCGCTGACTGACAATGGCCACAGGTACGGCTGTCTCATGCCAGTGAGTGAGTTTTGGAGTAACAAAGCATTTCTAATTGGTCATGACAGGAGCTTCTGGTTGCCAGATTTGATCCATACAGCCCAGAGAACATTTATTGTTTACCCCACACTGTACACTGCCACTAAAAAATACTTGAGACCTGGTGGAAATTTAAGGCAACTACAACTGAGTAAAAATGAACCCTAACCCTGAATAAACAAATGAAAAAAACCCCCAAAAAACAATAACAACAAATGCATTAAAGAATAAATAGATAAACACATTAATACATACTGCAAACAACTTTGGTCTACTGGCTTAGCAATCCTGCACAGATTGCTTTTCCCCATCTTCCTGTTTTATGTTTTATCTACAGGACTGAACTCAGCAAAGGAAATATCTAAGTATTGAAGCACTAAGTTAGAGAAAACTTGGAGGAAAAAAAATGAAGAAAATGTGTTATTTCACCAACAGATGGGTCGCTGGCACAAGTTCAGTGACTTACAAGACATAAACTTCGTCAAATTAAGGGCCAGTCCCCAGCAAACTTATTTAATCTATACAATGACCTTTAAAACAGTTAATGAAGTCAAGGTAAACAAATCAAGTCAATGAAAGTGGTCCTATTTTATGTAATTTCCATTTAATAAAGCTCTCATACTTCCATACTCCCCTTCTTAAGCCTTCATTTACCTGTAGATTTAAATCATGTCGATGCCATATAGTAGAACCTCACTTATTAACACCATGGCAATAAATCCATTGCAGCAATCTATGGAACGTTTGGAAGATTGAAAAACTTTAAATTACCTGACCAAAGATTCAAATAATTTCCCATGCAATTTATCAGTATGACAAAATAATAGGGGAATAGTAGAACGCCCAATTGTTTCACATTCCCTACAAGAATTAGCATTTTTGTAAACACGTTTCCATCAAATTCAAAGGGTTTGCAATTTTGACCATGTACTTCATTTTATTTTTTTATTTATTCAAATTAACATGGAAAGAACTGCAAATTGCCTTGCAATTTACCCCCCAAAAACACTAGAAAACCAAATGTCTTTTGTAACAATAAAAAAACAAAACAAAAAAAACAACTGTAGAATCCTGTAGGAGCTGCTTACAAATCTGTCATCCAGACATGATAGAGTAACAAATCCTTTCCAACTATTTTCTTTTAACATAATGGGATCTGTGTCTGCCTCCAACATTCATGGAAGACAAGAAACAACTTGTGATCGGTGTTTCTTGAAATCCTCTCCAGTTGGACTGAATAGTAATCAGATCAAGGTACACTGAACTCAACACATTATTGTGGGACTTATATTATTGGGAACTCCACTGGATTCAAGGGCTGGCATAAGCTACAGAGAGCATCAGCAATCAATATTTAGGCTTAATGTGGTCAATACAGAAAAAAATACCTGTGGATATAGATCTGTACATTGCGCTGGTTTTGGAGATGGAGCACTTGCCAGTGATTTGAATTCTATATCAGTCCATAGAAAGTGGCTCATAACATGGGGTTAAAGGTTCTGTTCATGCAAACAATACAGACACACTGAAATGGCATGCAAATGATTTTCGCCTAAAAAAAAATCAAACAGAAGCCCAACTCATATGATATACATTTTTTTCCCAAATTCAATAATTACACCACTGACGCGTTAATGACAAATGCATTATTTCAATTCTGATCTCATCCTCACTCATCCTAATATCAATGGTTAGATCAATTGATGCATAACAATACAGTCTGACATCTGGCCTCTCTTTAATTAGTCCTCGCAGACTAATACGCTGTAAAAACTGAATTCTGAAAATTGACGTTTGAACATGGAAATGTGACATTACG
Organism: Centroberyx affinis; assembly: GCF_046629955.1. Taxonomy (NCBI): domain Eukaryota; kingdom Metazoa; phylum Chordata; class Actinopteri; order Beryciformes; family Berycidae; genus Centroberyx; species Centroberyx affinis. The sequence continues at coordinate 251,559 of NW_027279016.1, read as the reverse complement.
TGGCGCAAAAGGTGGCATTTGGAGCAGACACAATCTGAATAGGTAATTACTTCATTAGGAAAGTCAAAGAATAGCTCTCTGAGAGACAGGCTTTTTGGGGAGCTAAATCAGCTCAGATAATGTAATGTCAGAGAACCCCTATCATTAGTGGAGATCTGGTGATTTCCTGTCTGGGCTTTACTTGCCAGCACAGTTTGAGTGACATAAACTATGTTGCAGTGTGACAAAAGTTGTGTTCGAGGAGGGACTGGGATTTCACTCAGTGGAAGATGGAAGACTTGTATTTTCCACTGAAGTCCTGATTGCCCGGATCACAAGGCTATTACTTTTAATTAAATAATTAAAAATTGATATTGTTAGATATTTTATTCTCTTGACTCGTGACATTGAGAATGATCAAGAGAGCAACAACAACTGCAAGGCACGGGCTAATTAACAAGTAAACCTGGGGGTGTAGTATATACCTCCAGACCATAACAGCTTATGACTAAGTAAATCTCACCCACTGGTGAACATGTGTCCCTTGGCAAATGAACTCATGATATATATATATATTTTCAGTTAAGAAAATGGATTAGGAAATGCCAAACACTTTGCCTGATGTCAGCGCTTTGCTTCCTGCAGACCCTTAAGCAGCATCGTACCCACAGCAGAGAGGGGGAAAAAAGCCTGTTTCAATTCCCAGGATGCAAAGAGATAGAGCGAGGGGAGTTTTCGAAATGATGAGCTCTTGCAAATTGATGACTAGTGAAGATCACTGACACAGAACTTCAAAGCCGTGTGGATCCAGGTCACCTGCGAGACAGCTTATGCATTAATGTGTCCTGATTAAAGAAGAGCCTGCATTGATCCACATCCACCAAGTCAGTCTGTCATTCCCCACCATTAATATTATTAATGAAAATGTCTCTCAGAAACAAAAGTAAATCACCCATTGAGCATTAATTGATGGCTTCTAGATCAGATGTTAAGAACTAGTCTAATTAGCCAACACTTTGTTTCCCAAATTCAGAATGCTAAAGTCACTCACACACTGCATGGTTCTCAGTTTCTTATTTTGCATAGTTGATGCAAATATATTTGTTTGCTCTGATGCCTGTCTAGTGCTGAAAGTCCCATGATCCATCTAATAAGCGTTGGACCAAGAGGCATGTAGTTTTTCTCTCATCTCACTTTCCAACAAGCCCTTGTACTTGGACCACTGACATTCTGCGACTGATACGCAGCGGGAGGAGTTGTCATCTCAGTGAAGTAGCATAGAAGTGCAGCAGTGCAATTAGCATGACAGGATGCTTCATTCCCTGACTTTATAGAGTAGTCAATCTAAGCGTGACAGAAATTTTAAGAGCTGTTCCCCCTTCATCTGTCTTTCACCTAACATCCAATTTGCTTGGCAAAATAGGCAGGGCATGTTTGTGTTGTGATGTCGTCAGTCAGTCTTGAGTCAAAAAAGGGCACAAATTTATGACTAACATGGTGGAGGTATACTTGATTTGTTTTTCATTTTTCAGTACAACTGCATTTGTTTTGGTTTGTTAGCTGATTTATGAGAGTCAATCCCGTAGCAACTCTTCTTATTGTATGATTGATATAGTTAAAGTCTGGTCCTCCTTACAGGACTACACTGACTTTTTGGAACCATTGGTCATCCAATATAAGTTGAGAGATCGACACGCATCTAAACCTGCCAAGCTTGTTTAGGGGAGTGGTATAATAGACAAAAATAATAGAATTCATTCTTGGAACTTCTTTCAAGAAGAGTTCTCTTCCCGTAAGACTCAGTGTTTCTTGTGTTGTTGACACCGGAAGTGAGCAAAGTTAGCCAGACAGCAGATTTGTAATGGACCTCACTAATGATGAGGATGGAGATTTTGTTTTCAAAAGTTAAGAATCTACAGGCCATAGAATGAAAAAAAAATACAATACCAATTTTGGATTACCAAAGAGTTTATCTTCATACTTTGGATAAAGGTAGTGCCTACGATTACTTTACTGTATGATAAAGCATTAGCATGCGCATCAGATGGAGCTATCTACTGGAGATACAGAGATGAGTTTGGTGCCATTCCTCTCGTCAGATATTGGGTTAGGTGACCAATGGGCCAATCGGTGTAGTCCTTTAAGTTTAGAACCACATGTTCTGTCTCCAATAAGGAGACAGAACATGTGGATATACAATGATGGATATTGGATTAAGGTTGCTGTGTAGCATACCTGACGCAGCCGCAGCACTCTGCTTCACTTCAACTGGAGGAAATCATGACTTCTATGCAGTGAAAATGAACAATGCATTTTATGAGATTTCTTACGACCACTGAAGCTGTATTTGACGTGTTTTTTATAGAATATACATACTAGGCAGTGGTATGTTTGAAGGAATACATACAGAGCTAGAATCAATCATTGCTGAGTTGTGACTAATCAATAACTAAGTGAAAAATTTCCTCTCCTCCTTTTACTCAGAAAACTCCTATGGCCTCATTGAAACCTCTCTTTAAACTCATAAAGCAAATCTGTTTGGCCAACAGAAGTAAATTCAATACAGATAAAAATCAATGTCCTTTAAGGAGCAATATAGAAAAGTATCTCATTTAGGCCTATGTCTTTTTGTTACATGCTGTGTGAGCCTATTTTTGTTTTTCAGTCTTGGTATTCAGTCTTGCTATAGGCTTATACTTTAACTTATGAACAGTATGTGCAAACATATATACACAGGTACACACACACACACAGAGCGAGAGAGAGAGTTGGAGATGGCAGTTGTTCAGCTGGGTTGAGGAGTGGGACATTGAGAACAAAGGCGGCCTCAGCACAGATTCTGCCATGGGAGTTCACATTGTGAAAGGGAAGGAACGGCTAGTGTTTCCTTTCCCCCATTACCCAGAGGTCTTAATTAGTTTAGGTTAATCATGCACCGCTGTAATTGACTACTGTTGTTTCTCCTTTTCATCTATCATTTCACTGCCTGGAACCAACCTGCAGTGGGGGACCTCATTTCACGTAACAGCGGTGATACACCCCAATTCCCTAATATGATTGTTGTACGGTTCCTCTCTCTTTCTCCTTCCCTCTCTCTGTCTCTTCTTGTTGCTTTTTTATCTCTGTGTCCTTATGTTTCTCTCTGTCACACACACACACACACACACGTGTATACACGCCACACACCCGCACTACTTCTCTTTTGGAGTCTTCACAGTCGCTAGTTTTCAGCTTTGAGAGGAAGAGGCTAAAATGGAGGTCAGTGGTATAAGACATGAGACCCAATGAGCATGCATCAGAAATCAATACACTAGTCATAATCACAACTGTTTCAAGGGAAAATGCAATACTGAATAGTAGTGTGAATGTTATACTAATGTTATACGAATTGATAATGATAATAATAATCCATTTTATTTAGAAAGCGCTTTACATGATACTCAAAGACACTTTACAAGAGATGAAAAAAAACAAATATATAAGATATATAAAACAAGTAGTATACATATTAAATCAATAAAATTGAAAACATTGATTGATATTGGTTTGATCATAGCTGGAGGAGCAGTGGGAGTCAGATGTATGCAGTTTAATGGTTGAATAGTAGTAGGCTAATCTATTCTCTAACACACTGTTTAAGGTAGGCAGTTTGTACTACCTTTGATTATTTTATCATGAAGAGAAAAAGTTACTCAAACATTCAGATATGTGTATTTTAACTCTAACCTTTGTCTCTATTGAAGACTTTTCACATAGAGACAAATTTAGCTAGAAGCCACTTGTAATCACAAGGTGCATCTGAACGACTAATTACACTAATTACATTCAGTTTTCTTTCTCTATTTACCTTTATTTCTTTATTTTTCTCGTAAGACAGGGGAGATGGACTCCTTGCTCGAGATTAATTCTATCTGTCTGTAGCAGCAACAATTTTAAGACTGTGTTTTAAGAATTGTGTTTGGGGGTGCTAACAGAGTTTTTGGGGGCAAGCCAATTGGGATTCCTTCAGTTTCCGTGAAACTCAAAATCGATATATCTGCATCTATTAGTGTCATTACGGCATCCAAAATGCATGTGCTGCTCAAGCTATGTGAACAACCTGGTCTCACGGCAGTTAGTGAAATAGTCACGAAAATGAATCTATAGATTCGTGTACATGGACACGATTTCTCCATTTTTTTCTTGACACTCAGCACGACTTGATAGCACGATGTGAAGGATGATTCAGTAGAGTAGGAGACTTGATGAATTTTGGACAGCTTTTATCTATAAGTTACATTAAAAAAATTTAAACAGCTGTATACTGGTGTACTTAGTCCATCAACACCCCCTTTCTATCCCCTCCACACACACACACATACACACACACACACCCCCCACCCCTCCTCGATCCCCCCTTTGGTCCCCACACTCTGTCATCACTCTGTCATCGTTGTGTTGGCATGCACTTAGAAAAAACTCACAAAGAAAACCCCACACATCCTGAGCTCACCTGGCACTGATGTAAAATAAATAAAGGCATTTCACACCAACTGCACAAAGCAAATGTGTTTATTTGTTGTTCTGTCACATTTTAATGGTCTCTACCCCTCAAGAGGGAGTCCTGCTGTGGGAACTTGTTGTTTTCTGATTGAGGCATATCTTGGTTGGTTATCACATTCCAGTTCAATTGTGCCCGCAAATTGCTCATGACTAATTTCAGTGTGCCACTTTCTGTCTGAATTCACAGCTAACAGCTAGTCTTAGTTTGGGATGGATGGCAAGTCAAAGAGACAGGCAGACACTGGACTGTCAGGGTGATGCCAGGCCATCTGCTCCTCTGGAGCTTCCAAGGGGGAGCGAGGGGGAGGAGAGGAGAAGTAAAGAAGAAGAAAAGATGAGAGAAAAGGTGTAAAATTGCCTTTGGCCCCACCCAGGATACTTAAAGAGTTGACATCAATAACAAATAATACACATCAAAACATAATGCATATTAAAATTATTTTCTTACAAAAACACACACGAGGAGAGGACCTTGACTAACTGAAGAACTGCAAATGTAGGGTTACATTTCATATGAGTATAGGAGGTCGCTGGCACTTGAAATAAATAAATTCCTGTAGAGATTTTTTCTTACTCTTGGCACCATGCAATGCATCCCAGATGGCAGCATATCTCATATTTAATTTAGGGAATAAGTGTTGTGAGTCATCTGGGGTGTCGTTTATAAAACGTTGCGTACGCACAAATCGAGGCTTGAATGATGCGTATGCCACTTTCCACGCAAATGTTTGGAATTCTATAAACAAAACTTGACGTAAGAATGTGCGTACCTCTATGGAGACTTTGACCCATTTTGGACACACTGAGAAACGGTGACTCCGATGGCAAAGCAGTGAAATAAAGTAAAATGTTCTAATCTAATCTTTCCATCAATTCTTTATGCTCTGTGTCTAATTACACAGACTTTAGTAATAATATCCTAGAGGAACATCCAGACCTTAATGATTTATTTGTTGCTTTAGTCTAAACATGGTCTAGTTTGTCCAAAAAGCATCTCCCTATTTGCAATTGACTTGTTTAAGCAATTGGACCGAAAGCAATTGGACCGAAAGTCACAAGGTTTTAAAAGGGCTTGCAATGAATGGTGCGTAATGATGCGTTATGGCTGATTTCACCTCCTCTCCACCAGTCACATTCATTGTCTGATACCCAGAGCCAGAAAATGAGAATAAAACAGTCGTCAAGTCTGTTCCTAAGTCTGTTATGCGTTTTTTTTTGTCAAATCAAACAACAAAAGGCACATTTAGGATACTTGGGTCAGCTGCAGCAGTTTCATCTTCTCCTCTAACACCATGTCGGGTGTCACCCTCTTTTTCTGGCACAATGCCACTAATTAGGGTTTCCCCCGTTATCAAGGCGAGCCGTCCATCAAGGGGAAAGCACTTCAGTGCCCCCTCACCCCCAACACTGTCAGTGCCACTGCTGGGGGGCGCTTCTTGGCGCCAAAAAATAATGGGCCATTTCTTTTTTAATTATTTTATAAAGGGTCTGGCTTTCGGAGCTGTCAGCATTAACTGTCGCTGTGACATGTTACCACTCAGCAAACTGTGTTTGGTTGGTGATTCCCAAACTAAGGCCACCAAACAAAACCTCCGGCCTTGCCTTGACCTCCTGCCAAACACTTCAATTTCACACTCGGTGAAATTTCTCTTTTTCATCTTTGCCATTTTCTCACACAATGAGAATGGAATGACAATCACATTTATATGCATATCAATATTCATGAAGGGCGTTTCATTAACCATTTATGGCTATTTGTGGGAATTAATAGGTGGGATGTGAGGCTTGTTCATGTGCTGAAAATTTCAAGTTGATTGGGATTTCTAAAGGGAAATTTGTGTGACGGGAAGCGTACGCACGGTTTTATAAATCTGATTATTTTTTTCCTGTATGCACTTTTCCTCTTTTGTACCTGTGTAACCTTTAGTGTCAAATCTACACACAGTTTTATAAATGATGCCCCTGGTGTGGAGTGTGTATAGGTCACTTCACAAGAAAAACAAAAAAACAAGCAGAATAAGAATAAGAATGGTAACAAATATAGCAGCCAGCCATTAGCAGGGTCCAAGCCCATGGGGCAAATAAGTAAGAATTGATTTATCATTTTGCAAAAGATCTACATCTCAAAGACGTTTTGGTGAAAGCCCTGCAACTGCAGGTCCATTGTTCCTTTTGAAAAATTATAGAAAACTATAGAAAACAACATATTGTGGTCTGAGACACTTTTAGGCCCATCCCAATCATGTAAGTCAAATTTGGTTTCTCTAGTATCAAGTGTTTAGGAATTCTGCCTCACTTCTTGTTTGCGTGTCTAAAACCATTTATCAATCATCATGCGCTACATAGAAAAAGCTAAAACAAGAGAAAACCAAGGAATGATGTCACTTATTTTAATTGACAAATGTTTGCTTTTTTTAGGACAACAATTAAACAAGGAACAATGAAATAGCACTTGTAAAAGAAAAATTGCACCTGAAGTTTGTAAATGGCATGCTAATTGCATTTGTATTGATTGGAACCTTGAAAAATGTATAATTTTCCTTCATCACATTTATTCAGTGGAATATCTGAGACAGGTGGCAGGGTGGCCTATTGGTTTGTCCTGCAGCTGAAAGGTCACAGGTTTCATCCTCACAACAGGCAATGTCCATCATTTAACAGCCATATGTCCTGCTGAAGTCTGCTTTAGCAAGATGCTGAACCCCTACCTGCTCACTCAAAGTTGCTCTAAGATTGTCAGCTAAATGCCGAAAATAGCTGAACATTTTATTTTTTAGGTAAAAATGATAAACCATAATATAAATGACAACACATCAAATGAAAGAATGGGGGTGGGTGGGAACGGCACACAGGAATTGCACACATGGGAACAGATATCATGCTTTGTATTATGAACGATATCAGTATTTTCGAAAAATCCATCCTGGTGGGACTGAAAACTGCACTTAAATAATACTTATACCTTCTGTTACCTCTCGTGTTTGCAAAGAAACAACCAGTATCTAGACACAAACAAGACTTGTTCAATTGTAGAGGCGGTCTTGTGGTTCTATTTTGGTTGTGGATTTGTTGATGTGTACAAAGACTTGCACTTTCATTTCCTTAATGTCCTTAAAGCCAAAGTCACTGGCATGCAAAGCTTGGTATCAATTACCTCCATTGCACTCCTGTCACTCTCTCCTCTCAGTTCCGTGCCTCTAAGAGGGAACAAACAGTGACTTTCAGGCATCAGAAGTCCTGGTTCAATGATGGAGTGGATGACAGGCAATAACAGGTATAAAACAAATGCGGCAGAGTAGAACAATAGCAGACAGCGAACAGAGAGGGGATGAGACTACTGGCTTACACAGAGGAACTTTTTCCATTGTTAAATATAATCATCGTCTGTTCTGCATGCACACTCAAGAGAAATTCCTTTGGGAGTTCATTTACATGAAACTTGGCAAATTTAGCAACTTCTCTTACTGGCTGCTTTGTGTTTTTGAGGCTAATACATCCCACTATAAGCGAGCTTGGGACCTATTTATTGGACCTGAGTGATTGCCATCCAAAAGTTTTGAGAGGGGAACTATATGAATATTGAGGTTATTACATTTTTCAACAGAAGTGCAATATTTTGTATGATTTATACTAGAATGGTATTCATAAATATTGCTGATAGTCAACCCAATTGCAAGTGGAGGCCTAAATATTACATTATTTATTTGTCTCTTATTGATTGAATAAAGTCCGAGTTTTCATTCGCTCCTGTAATTAGCCAAATGCTCACAGTTTTTTCACAAACTCCATCACAGTCTCTGGGAACATGTGGACATTTTGATGCAGAGGAGTAGGACTGTATATGTGAACATAGTCATGGAATACAGAATACATTGATCTCTGACAAAATGCTTGCAGCAACTCATATTTGTCAGACACTTCTCTCCCCTAAGCACTCTCAAATATCATGACTTGTAAACTTGTCCCATTTACGCCAGCCTCAATTAGCGCAATGTCAGGGAAAATAATAAACAGTTGTGACGGCGAGATAAAGAATGTCCTCAGTGGAAACCTGCTGCCGCTTATGGTTGTTGACAACAGAGAATTATATTGTCTCCCTTTCTGTGTTCACGGAGCAGTAAAACAAAAGTAACAATAAAAACATGCAGTGCAGAGCATTTAATCATGAGGGGTATTGCATGATATCCGATAACAAGAGTAGACAATAGTGACACTTGCATGGTAGCTTTTTATACCTACTCCTAATTCAATTAATCCATGTGTTTAAACATTTACAACATGTTCACAACAAACCCACTCAACACAGCTATAGAAGCCAACAACAATGTAGTGTTTAATATGCATGTATGGCTCAAATCTATGCTTGAACTGTCATGCTGTATGTCTGTACAGTCTTAACAGTAAGCACTTACCAACTGTACTGTTTGTGTACTATTATATATTATTTCATACACACAGAGAGTTGTACTGAAAAAGCCTACTGATAGTTGACAGTACTTGAAGGGAGAAGGCATGTTCTACATGTGCCAACCATGTATATACTGAATATTATTATGGTTAGTGCATACTAGATAAGCTGCCATTGAGTTCAGCATGTTAATTAGCTATGTGGGTCTGAGCTAATAGTCTAGATGAGGCTGGTGCATAGAGAAGAGGCTCTTCTGTTGTCCAGATTTATGTTTTCAGTTGAAAGTGAACAAGTCAGATTTGTTCACCAATCGCCAACAGAACTGAATAGAAATTTTGAATCCGTCAGTATCTATGGTTGCACAGCACAAACGTGTGTTGAGTTTGTGCAGCTGTAAATTAGTCCATATTCAGTGCTAGACCAGACATAGTTTACCAAATATGTCACTATTTGAGACTGGACTTGACCAAGCCTAACGTTCAGCCAAGAAAGTTAGCCTAGATTCAGTTAACCTCTTACTAGACTAGATTGTGCTTATGAGGTTTTACACTGCAGGGTGTGTGTGTTATTTTACAACTCTGTTTGATTTACCCTTCCCTCACAGCTATAAAAATAAACATACCACTTTTCACCTGTCAGAGAGCTTTAATTAAAATGATAACCATTGTTCTTTTAAGAAGACACACACACATGCACACACACACATGCACGTGCTCCCCACTTAACAGATAAATAAAGAAATGTACAGGGTCATTACATCCATTGCCAGTATTGCATTAGTAAAATACAGTTGGGGTGAATCAAGGCTGAATTGGTCATTTTGCTGTGCATCATGGGAAGTGGAATTAAATGAAAACACAGTCAAGGTGAACAGGAAGAAGTGTACTCTAGTTAAGTGGAATGCTGCAGAGATGAGGGGTGATGTGAAAAGCAATGCTTTTATCTTTCCCTCCTCTTAATCTAGCATTCGTCCCTGAAGAGATTAAAACAATGGATTCAGTAATTGAAAAACTAAAATAAAATGAGGGCAAAAGATTGCCCTTTGAGGTATAATGATTTATCCCCTCCCACCACCTCAAATTGACGGGCTAGGAAATGTACATTAAACCGTCTTTTTAACACAATCTTTGAAAGCAGCAATTGCTGTTTATGTACAGGTAAATGAGTGCGTACTACAGAACAAACTCAGTAAGAGGGAAAAATAATCTTGTCATTTTCTTGTTCAGTCTTCGATATTTTCAACAAAGTGTCAACAAACTTAGCTGCAGTGACGCTATTTTTCTCGAGAAACATTGTTTGTGCGGGGTATCATAGAAAAACATGGATCCAGGCAGTTTGTGCATTGTGTACTCATCCCTCTTTCTCTCACTCTGACTCACACGCAGACACACACACACACACACCCCAAATGCATCCAGATCCAACTTTGCTTTTAACTCGTGTGGCTTGACACAAAGGGGATCCTTCCTTCCCCACACATCATCTGAAAAGAGAGGAAATCAAAATGACACAAAGAGCCGTCTCGGTATTCAATAGGGAGAAAACTCATTCTGTCATTGCTGCCATTCTGTGTGAGATTACAGTGGGGACCCATGGCTCATGTTGCCTTTGCATCCCTCTTACATCCCCTCATTGACGTATTGTGTGTCTGCAGGATGAATGCTCTTCTAAAGGATATGTGTATGTTTATGTTACTTTTCAACAACAATGCATATTAATAACGTGTGTCAATGTGTGCTATTAACATACTGTGTTGAAAAGTAACACAAATATCTGTTCTCCCAAACTAGATACAAAGATGTGTTCAAAATTATGCATCCTTTAATGGTGAAGAAATATACACGGCTCCCCTATCTTCCTTAGCATCTGGAAATGCAGCAGCCGTAGCAGCTGCTGTCATCCACATTTGCATGTGGCACAATGCACAGTGTTGATATTCTTCATTCTGTGCATGGAATCTATAATGAAGCAAGGAAAAATTGTGTAAATGCATGGCATGTGAATATACTGTACATAGCAGCCATACTGAAAAGCTCTGAGTACAGTGGTGAAACATCAGACCCCTTCTTTGTTGTTGCCCTCTCTGTTTAATGTAAAAAAAAGAAAAAAAAGAAAAAAAGGGGTTGTTGGTCATTTGTTATGTGGCTTGAATTTATTTTGATGAACAGAATTGCTTGCACTGAAATGGTGAGTCTGCCCAGGGGCGTAGCTAGGAATTATGGGCCTTATGCACAGAGGGTGGCTCTGGGCCCCCCTGCACTTTCCTCTATGAGACACTTCTATGTCTACCTGTCCACAACTGAAACACACATCCACACATTCATTTAATGATCAATTATTGGAAACATGCCAACTTGAAATTATGCATTTTGGGCAATACCCTGATAGTGCTAGTTGACTGTCATATCCTTACATTTACTCCTGTTCAAAATCTGTCAGTTTTGAGGATTTGTTTGATGTTTTGTAGATTTATTTCATCCAAATTAGACCAGTGTGAAATAAAAGTATTAAAATATTTACAAATATACACTTGAGGACCACAAAAGGCATTTTAATCCAGACACTTTAGGAGCCCTCCCTCTGGCCCTGTCATTCCCCCCACTGTGGTGCCCCAGGGTTTGCCACAGTACATCATTATCATTCACCCTACAGGGCATGCGTTGCCACACTCAGAACAAGGGGAACAAGGAAATCTTTCAATCTGTCACAATGGAATGATTATAAAAATGCATCTATTAAAATCACAATTGGCAAGGCCAATTTGGGTACGTGAGACAAAAACAGCTGGGGGTGTGTGACTTTCCCATTTCGGAACAGCATGAAAGGAGAGGAAGGCGGAAAACATGCCCTGTCAAGGCAAGAAATGTTGCACAGTACTCAGCTGAGTTGAGAAAATGCAAACTGTTCACGGTGGCTTAGCCATTTGTTGAGGTATAGGCTCCAAGCATTAAAAAGGAGAAGGAAATTCCCCTCAATCATATCTAAGGTGATGTGATACACTGTAGCTTATTTGGAGGAAATTCACTCCTGGGGCAGAGATCCAGTATTTAACAGCTAATGTAGCATTCATGTCATAGCAAGTCTATCGTAAATATGAGCTGCAGACTGGGAAAAACACTCTCATCAGCCTCCTAGCGGTAATTACAAGTAGGACATACAGTATGGGAATATTTTGTATGCTCTGGCTGTCATGAATTGTGGGAGTGTGCCAGTGCAGGTGGCAAACATGACAGCAGATGTTGGCAGTCCAAGGTAATCAAAATCAAAATAATCTCACTAATACAAACAATTGTAGTTATGAAAAGCCAGCAAAGTATCTGCTGCAATTTCGTCTTCTCGATGTGGGTGTTCCACCAAGGTAACCCGTGAAAGCTTCCAAGTTGGAGTAATGAGATATCATCTGCTTCTTCTGATATAACATGAACAGGGGATTTGGCACAGAACATACCATATCTATACTGTATAAAACATTAGAAATATCTGCTGTTTTACATTAAATAGACTGACCTGGTGAATCCAGACGAAAGCTTCAATCCCATGTTCATTTCACGTACTAACTCCTCTTTAGTCACGATGGAGAGATATAGATGAAAGGGGGAGTGAGAGGTTTAAGTGGATTCTTCCTAAGCCTTGAGACAAATTACATCACAAATGCTTAGTGGTCTTTAAGGAGTGCTGAAGTGTTGTTGAAGAACATAAATTGCCATAGAGCACTGAAACATTGGATGGAATAGAGGGGAAAAAAACATCCAAGTTATATACATAGATAAACAGCTCAGACCATTCAATATTAATATGTTTAAATATGTTTTTGGTCTCACTTTGGAAGTGAATGTAAGGCAGATAATCACACATTATCACAGCACTAAAACCCTCTGGATCTAGAATTAAACACCATGGAATGAACACCAGGCCAGCCTAAGCCATTTATAAGCCTGTTTACAAGTTTCATGTCCGCAGAACAACATTGTAATGTACAGCGGGAAATGAATGAAAAGTAATTTCCCTGAGAAATCCTTAGCCAGAAACTGAGCAAAGGGATTCACTTTCTAATCCTCTTTCAAAATGCCCATAAATGCTTTGGCACTGCTGACAGTGGTCATGTATGTCTAATCTAAATGATACTCCTGCTGCTTGTTTTACAGGGCCTGCCCCGCCCTGCTTCCACAGTCCCCACAGCAACATTTCCTCACTGGTAATCCCACTAAATCTCACTGCCTGACCGCGTGGTCAGAGCATAACCTGGGCCGTGCCGCGGTTATCAACCCTGGACACATTGCGTTGGATCTGTGCCACTTTCTTTCCTGTGCCAGAAACCAAACCCAGATCTCTGTAGATTCCCCCCACACAACCACCACAACCTCTAGCCATCAGAACACAACCAAACGTGGGTCAAATTGTTGTTTTTCTTCAATCCGCTCAGAGTAACAGTTAGGTTTAACACATCAAGACAATTCAGATGGTGTCAGGTAAGGTGTCAGTCACAGAAATGAACACTGTGCTAAGCTGACTTTCAAATTCTTTCCCAGGATGGTCTAAATTCGCTGGCATTCATTGTTTTGTCCTAACAACAGTGGCCCCTTTTCTATCTAACCGAGACCGCTATCTGCTCTGCTGAGAGTTCCCGATTCTAATTCAAAAAGGGCCATTCAGAAATTCAACTCCCCCCTCCCCACCACTCTGTATCTGTTAATTTGGGTCACTGTGTCACCTCAGAGGAGACCAAGGTTCTCTCATTACCACCGTGATATGAGCTAATGCATCACTGTCCGTATGTACACCATGGGCGAAAAAGAACAGACCAAGTAAAAAGAAATATGATTGGGTTAATGCAATTATGGGGAAGTTTAACCTGGATGATATAGCGAAATTGTCATATTTTATGGCTTTCAATATGCCTATGAATGGGGTGCAGGAGGGAAGGGAAGGCTGTTCTTTGATGCCGGGAAAGGGGCCATCAATGATTTTCATTTCACAGCCCGGTGAGCACATTCACTGAGCTCTTGATAAGGATGGGGGAGAGAGAGTGGAAGGGGTCAGTGTCACCCTGGGCACCTGATAAGACCGGTGACCAACATCCGGTCTGAGCCAACTATCCAACCCAAGTAGCACTGCACTAAAATGGCTCTACACTATGTGTGGAGCATCAGACCTAGTACTCAGTCCGACAGTCTTATGTACTGTAAAACTTCCAACTTGCCAGTGTTTCTCTCAACAAGCAAAATGACCAAGCATTTATTTGAGACAGTTCATTATTGGAGACATCCTTTTATTTCATTGCTATATCGAACTGAGATGCCCCAACTGAATTGTGCGAACAATGGAGACAAATGAACAGTATGATTAAATATTATACTGCTGACTGGTTGCTTTGATCATGTTATGGCTGCTGGCAGGGCCGTAGCCAGACAAACATTTTTAGTGAGGTAAAGGGGTCCTCCCCAGAAAAATGTTGGTATAATTTATGTTCATCTGAAATAAATTAAATGTGGGGATTTGGCCATCTCCTGAAGAGCTTTGGCTATAGAGTGTTCTGAGCCCAGGAAGACTTGTGGTCACTGAGGCATCGTTTAATGGATTTCTAATAAAGAAGGCAACTTACTAAGCATGTATTTGCAGACACAACAGTATATAAATTAACACAAACAGAGGAGTCTTTCAGAAGGTACTTTATAGATATACAGTATATTATACTATATAAGTTATGGCACCCAAATATTGCTCCAGTCGCTCACAATTGCTTTGCTGCAAGCCTGAAACCACTGGCCATCAATTTCAAATTCCCCTGTGAACCCTCAGTAGGCCTATATGATCAAACCCCAATTTACATTACAGAAAGACACAATTAAACTGTACTCACACAGAAAAAAATGGCCTGATTTGCAAAACACATGTGGTAGGAACTTCCTTTTGTGGCTTACCTACAAGATATGAAAAAAAAAACATACCCTTTTGGCACTTGAGCAACAAGTGGCAGAATGGCCAGTTGCCATCTGCTTTGTTGTGGACACTGTTGCATAAACCGATTCACCAACAGGTTGTAAACCTTTGTCACAATGTACAGTCCTGTCTGACCTGAATTTTGGCAGCATTACATTTTACACAATGTGGTTTGAAATTGTTTTTAAGTGTGCTAACTTGCTATACCTGTAAAATATACTATAGTGCTATACTATGCTGTTGGTTGCATGTCTGTTGCTTCTTCAACTGCAATGTAAACAAGTGGTCTCCAACCATAATCGAGAGCCATGATGTAGGTTTTCATTCCATCCAAAAACCAAAGCAGCTGATTTCAGTGAGGTATGTGAAGCTAATCAATGACCTGGCATTAAGATCAAAGCATTAATTTGCTAAAGCAAGGAAGATCTCCCAGGATACTAGAGGCAGGCTAGGCCAGGCATTTATATGTCCTGTCTCCTTCAGATAGACATTTCGAAAATAGTACACAATCTCATTACAGATATGATAAATGAAACCATCAAGGATAACACAGTGCAACTAGAGAGCCTATTTCTATTGCAAATAACTTACTTTAATGTCAAATACTGCAGGACTATGAGTAGTATTATATGGGTATTTAAAAGTGGAAAAGTTTGATGAGATCTCAGTTGAAGGATATGAGCCATGAATTGATTTGAAAGAAATAAAAGGTTATTTACACTCACTGTAAGGTAATCACTGGTGGTCTTTGGCCCAATTAGTACCACCCTGTTGTTGCACCAAATCATTTGTGCCATCTGTGTGGCATGTATTACCATTATCATTAAGAAAACATCCAACTACATCACTCCGGAATGGAATCTGGTCATGGATGACAGCTCACTGCTCACAATGGATCTCCAAGGAACCCTTAAATTCAATAGCCGCAATCTGTAAATAATCTTCCGGCCAACGATAATAATGTCAAAAATGGAGGAAAGAGAGGGGGAAAAAAGACTAGTATGTTCCTAAGGTAGTTGGATGATGTCTGGAGCCTTATGCTTCTGTGGTCCCTCCAGGATGGCTTGCAGTTATCTGCTGTTTACCCTGCTTAATTAGCCAAATTCCCCTGTCTTCCTCTTATGAACAGCCACCTGTACAACACACCTAAGAACAGACGCAGATTATGGTAGTGGGTCCCGAGAGCCACTCAAATCAACATCCTGTAATGCCTTCTCAGCTGGGACACACTCATATTTGCTCTGAACACTGGCAAAAACAACAGCAAACATCCACTGACTGTCACACGGGCAAAGATATGAATCGATGACTGCACATTCCCATACAGACACAGACAGACAAACATACACATACACTCAAACACACAACTTTAATGAATGCTCATACACAAACACATACATCAGTATATGTAAAAATCTTGCCCCCCCCCCCCCCCCCCCACACACACACACACACACACACACGCACAGTGATGCACATACAAACTGCACATACTTTCATCAATAAAATATATACTGTATATAATCAGTGATTTTTGAAATAATTTGCAATAGCATCATTAAAACTACAGTATATACCGTACTGTATATAATGATCACCATTCAACCTTAAATAGTTTTACAACATATTTTTCCCAGATTAAAAATTTTGCATAATTACAACTACAGTGTCACTGTAAACAACATGAAAGCTTTTCTTTTAAAAAGGAGGATGAGAGAAAACAGACTAAAACATGTGATATTTAATTTGGTACTCAGTGCTTGGAAGAGTCGCCTGTGCTCTAATTTAGTCAGATTACCATCTGTTTATTTGATTTTCCTTGCCCTATAAACCGGGGGCGGCACAAGCAGATTAAAGAGTGGCTAAGCAGCCTAAATTGCATGTCAAGGAGTCCATTAATGGGCAGGAAAGGGGTTTGGGGGAGAGTTATATGAGTGGCTGTGAATGGATCCATAACCAAAGGACACATTTACAGCCTTCTTAATGGATCTTTGTTGTAAACTCATTGTAACTCCACAGGATATCTCTGCCTTCTTGTCTCCATCTTGTGTTATGATTGCATTGTCACTGAAGATGTGTGTTCCGTAATTACATGAAATGGCTCAATGTGTGAATGGGAAAGCCTCTAATGAGTATTAGTGCAATATGTATAGATATCTAAAATAGATTGGATAGATATAGATACATGTTTGAATTACATTACTTACTTAATGTGCTATTCACCAGCTACTTCCTTGGTAATAGTAATAATAATATTTTTTTATATAACACTTGCCGGAGTAATATCCTGGCTAATATCCTAGTGCAGAATAATGTAGATTGGGTTAGTGTATTCAAGGAATTAGGACTGAATGATGTAGATCATCACAATTTGAATCTCAGATGATCAAATTTGATGCTCAAATTACAGTACATTATTACACACTTTATTGCAAACACAACACAATACATACAAGCCTCTCATTTGTGTCCATCTTTGAAGTGAGTATTCAAGTCAGCTGTCCTGTTGCATTTGGTATCCACTCCATTGACCTGATAATGCCCTCTGCTGGTGCTACAAATGCCATACTAGCTCTGACCCTTTAGATCCAGATAAAAGGCACCAAATGTATCTGTCTCCTGTAGAGATTATTCTCAAAACAAGCTGAAACTTTGGTTTACCTCTCAGCCTTGAGGCTCTATATGAAATGTGTGACGCCCTTATGGCCTGTCTGCGCCATTTTTCTCAGCACAGTGCATGCCTCTGGAATGTAAATAACCATTTCTTTTGTATTTTATTGTTGATGCCTTGTGGAGCTTAAACAAATGCCCCTTTTGTGTGAAGTTTCTGTTCATGTGTGTCATTTTCTTTCTCTGGGTCTGGCCTGTGCAATTTAGCGTGGAAATTGGAACATCTTTTATAGTAGCAAAGCCAGGCTGGTAATATAATTCGATCTGATTTTCTGTCATTTCAAGACCCATCAAATGCTATTTTCTCAGAGCCCATTATAGTCTTCCATTCATCTTTATTTACCATAACTGTGCTTATTCCGAATGTGTGCAATTGAATAATTTCTTGACTCTGTCACTCTCTTTGAAAGAGATTGAAATATCGAGTATAATGACTTCAGATGTTATTGGGAACTGTTTGAATGAACCAAGGACAACAGATGGGAGGCAGTAAGGCTTTTCTGCTCAAAATTGTTTTAGATTTTTTTTGTCCATTTTTTTTGCTCTCATTTAGTATGACAGATAGTGTTTCCCATAACCATGAATACAAGTGATGTTTGAGATGCTATTTTGTAATTATTAGCTTAGACAAGCTGAATCCCTCATGACTGTAAGTGGGTGTACATGCATGTGTGTACGTACATTTGTGCATGTGTGTGCGATCATGTGTTTGGATGTGTGGGGTGGGTGGGGGGGTGGCGGAGCTATTGTACACATTTTGAACAAATGTATTTGAGGCAGAAAGCGTAAATACTGATATTCTGTTAAAATCATGTTGACCGTAGTGCTGTATTCCCACTAGTGGACGGATTGCTGTGCAAACGGTTCGATACGGCTTCATCCTATCTGGCCTTGGCACCGAATCCTCCCGAGGTGCACAGGAGACATAGCAGAGCTGGAGTGCCTTCCCCCGGCCTCTCCTCGCAGGCCTGCCGCCAACTGTAGGCTTGAGTGAGTGGGAGGGAGGGAGTGTTTGCCTTGTAAGGACCGCACACAACAAGTCACCGCAAGTCATTTGTTCCTTTTGCCACCTAATCAATGCCCCCTGAGCCACAGATAAACCAATGGGCTGCTCCCAAAAGGTCATCGCAGCCGTTACAGATCTCTATGTTTACTGAATCAACGAGCGGAGACATTCCCTCGCCATCTAATTGTCCGCCTATGAATGCAAAATGGTCAATACATGCAGACATACTGTAGACGGGTATGCATGCACATACACACACACACACACACACACACACACATGCAAACACACACTCATACACAGCTGAGTATTTGTGTGCAACCTTGCTTCCAAGGAACTTTATCAGTGCCAGCATCTATCTTGTTAAAGGTGAGATGGGCAGACCAGACAGTTTGCTGTCAGCTTATTTTTCTTAAACCATAAATTCAGTGCATAAAACTCACTGGAGTAAAACTCACAAAGGGAAAAGTACATTTTCTTTGCAACCACCAAGATTATGCCCCGGCAGACAAGAGAATTTAAAGTGTCAGTAAATGTTCAAAACAAAGCCTCTTTCTCTCTGCTGTCTTCAACTTCCAATATGGCAAGATGAATCTATGTTTAATGTTTATGCTAGCATTGCAAAGCAAACACTAAATAAATATGGCAGGAACAACACATGTCATTTTAATCCATTTACAGTAAATAAGTCATTTAGCTTCCAGCAAGCTTCCTCTCCTGGTGTCAAATCCCCAGCCCTTTACAGTTGTCAGCTTTTTCAACAAAATTTAAAATTTAAAACTTATGAGTTTAACTTTTTCCAAGGTGACATACTAAAACAATTTGAAAACACACTCCTTTTTTTTTCATGGCATATTTGGGGATTTTTAATCTGCTGCTATACGATGGATTTAAGTGTCAGGAGGAGCTAATTCCCCCCTGTGACACACTGTAATAGATTACTTGGGCCTAGCAGTATGATGTCAGCAGCCGGAGTGATGGAGTGTTATCATTCGTCCATGACCTGCGATCAATCACCGCATTCAATTTGTGGCTGATAGTTGAGGAGGGGCCAGTGAGCCAACAATGAGACAAGGTAAATTTAGGACACCTGTCCCTGTTGGGTGAATACAGATGACCTCAAGAGGCTAATGTTAGAATCAATGTTTAGATAACAACTATAGATTATTTCTGCTACCACAGGGGAAATGGTCAGCCAAGACATGTTTTTTCCTTATTGAATACCAATACACATTTTCAGTTGTGACTCAAACTCTAAGACTTTGTTTTATTTTTATATTCATTTCATAATGCATATAATGCCCAGTATTTCCTAAAATGGAACTTTGATTGTGATACATTATTTATGTTATTTTCACTTTTACTCTATAGTGCCTTCCTTCATGGGTAGTACTGTATATGTTCATACAGAATTTGTGTGAGAGAAAGGATACCTGCAGCCCTGGCAAAAATTAGTGTAGAGTAAATGGTGATCATCAGACGCAGCCCTTGCGGCGCAATTAGGCCGGGAGGTAATGAAAGGCGTGGTCTGGGACAAGAAGATGGAGTGCTAATAGAGGACCCACAGGGCCTCATCTACCACATGACATCTCTCTCTCCCTCTCTCTTTCCATAGCTCCCTCCCTCTCTCTTTCTCTCTTTGTCTGTCTGTCTCTCTTCCTCTTTCTCTCCAGCAGAGCACGGTGTAATCTCCCACTCCCCTGTGGGTGCGGGGAGTAAATCAGCACAGCTGGATCACAGGCATCAATCTCAGCCAGCCCTCAGGATGGGCCACTTGTGAGCCCCCAGGGAAGCATTTCCTCTTCCTTCCAAATGAGAGACAAATGTTGGAGGGAGAAAGCGGTGCAGCGGGATGGAGGGGGGTGGGGGGTGGGCACAGGGGGGCCTGGTGCAGGCAGGCGGTGGGGGTGGGGGTGGGGGGAGAGTGGCAGTGAGTAAAAGTGATGGAGTGTGGATAGGAGAAAAGTGGGTGAGACACAAGTGTGAGCATATACACTGCAAAAACGTGTCGGCAGCCAAGATCTTTGTCTTAAAAACAAATGAAAAAGTACTTGTGGGAGTGAGATAATTTCACTTGTTTCCAATGCAATGGATTTTTATAAAATGAAATTGCATTGTCAACGAGTGATATGATTTCATCCCGTTGGTAGATTTGTTTAATCAAAAGTGAGAATTTAAAACGAAATACATGATAAAATGAGTAGCTAAGATAGCCATTGTCGGCAGTGCAGTTTGAGAAGGACAGAGCAGCAAGTGAGAAGAAGTAGGAATTGTTCTGATAGTGGAGGAGAGTGAGGTATAGTATGTACTGTATATCTCTAGCCGGAGTACACACTAATAACAGTGACACAATACTGCTGCCATAGCCTTGGTTATAATTAATTTTTGACCCCAAAGCAAAGTGATAGGCTTGACATGACACTCAGATTGCAGCTGTCTTACCTTCATTTACATTTACATTTACATTTACATACACATACACATACAAAGGTGAGAGGAAGGGAAAACCATATTTGTAAAGGTTGGGAGGGATGTACAGTACAGTATATAGTGTATTGTATATAGTCTACCGTATGTCTTGCACTTTATATAAGGTCTTGTACCTTGTACCATGTGTGTCAGTATACACTGTGAAGCGCAATAGGTCTCTACCAGTGTCACCGAGACAAATTCCTGTACATTCACAGCATTTGCTTTTTAAAGTGATTCTGATTGTGAAAGCTTTTCTGGATTTATAAGGTCTGCATGGTTGATATTCTAATTTCAGGCTGGCACGAAACTTTTAATGTGATTTGTTCTTTCATGAATATGTGTGTTCATAATATAGCTGTCCAAACCTTTGGGTCATACAGTATATATATTTTTCATTATTAGGTTTTGGTAGCGGTGTTCTTATTTCCCAGTTGACCATGCAAAATGAGGAAAGTTCCTCAGTCCAAGTATGCAATAGCTTATGAGACCAAAGGTAATATAAATCACATGGTTAGATTTCAATATACTCCTGGAAAATAACAATAACAATAAAATAGTTTCTAGAACAAGAAGAGCAACCATTTCCCAAACTAAGATGTCATTGACGTTGGTTGCAGTTGTTCAAGTGGAGGACAAAGACATGAGAGAAATAGGTCCACTCCAGTATTTAAATCAAATAAATAAATATATTTATTAGACAAGAATAAAAGAAAAATAGTTCCAGGCGAGCATTTATCCTTGACATGCCTATTTCAAGAGTTCCTCCACTTGGTTTGAGTAGTACCGCAAGACAAATGATGAGAGGCGCGCGGCGGAGGATAGACAGGTTTGAGGATATTACAGTGGTAAATACCCATCTGTTGTCCAAAAGTCCTGAATTGGCAGTCGGGAGCTGTTCCATTTTGCTGATTAAGAGGCTCAATATTTTATGGATTGTCATCAGAAAGTGTAAATCTGTTCAGCGCTGTCATGCCTGGATCGTATGTGTACACTGAGAAGATTTAGTGGTCCACTTTATACCACATTTTTCATGTAAAATGCAACTGCTACAGTGCTTTCAATGGAATGTAAGGGCATTGACCACAGCCTTTTAAACTGTACTGAGAGTGTTTCTCATGCCTTTTCAGCTCCAGCCCATTATTTGATGCACAGAATTCTCAGATAGTTACAGATGTCATTGATTTCAGAGAAGACTTTCTTTCTTTCTTTCTTTCTTTCTTTCTTGCTTTCTTTCTTTCTTGCTTTCTCTCTTGCTTGCTTTCTTTCCCTTCATACAGGCAGTTTATAGACATACACAAGCACAAAATAATCTGGTAATAATTTAAAAATAAAAATAAAATCTCCAATGTGAATAATATGAATAATAATATACAGACACAGACAGACAGACATACACATACACTCAAACACAAACAATATGAATCTGAATTCAATTCTGGCATTCAGTTATCATCAAATCCCTTCACTCCATCTGAGGATTCTTTATTTATAGCGTTTTTGAAACTGTCAACGTTTGCTCTCCAAACCTTCTAGTGTATACTGTAACCGCACAGCCACATAATCCTCCGCTAACAATGAGCAACACACACATTCACACTAACTAGCTCATTAAACACGAAATATGTTTGGCGGACAAAAACCTCCCATTGATATTCATACAAAGTGTTATTTTTACATTAAAATATGCAGCGTTGCCTTTTTACAAATCCCATAATAAGAGATGCAGCTCTGGTCTTTACAGTCCCTGGATAGAGAATACAGCTTTCCTCTGATATCTATAGATTTCTTCATTCCACATCAAAGGAACTGTTAGCCTTGGGTTATGCTTGTAAATCACCCAAATGACACTTGTGCTGGGATGTCTGACACTCGTCAGAGGCTCAGGCTTGGCAAAGTCTATTTTCTTTTGTGGAGGAATTCATTCTCTGTGTTTTGAAGCTGTCTCACAAGGGTTGAAGTGCTCCAGCAACACAGCCACAGGAAGTGTTGACAAATCACACAAAGACCATACCTGTGTGTGGGAGATTAGACTCCTCAAACCGCACCAAACCCTAGAGGAGTGACAGTAAGCAAACAAGAGGTCTAACCATTATTCTAACAGCTACATAAGCATATGTGCCTGGAATTGGAAAGTATCCATGCATGTGGAGGGCCCTGACCTGCAATAAATCAATCTAGAATGCCATGATGCCATGTGGTATTTTCCACTTTTCATCTTCCACAGGTTGTGAGAGGCTCATAGGACCGTAAAGCCGCCATTAGCAACAAATTATAGTGACATTGTCATTTCTGAACCTTTGATTTATGCGTAATGGGAGCCGGTTCTTCACAGTACAGAATGATACTTCAAGAGGCGACTGGTTCACAGCCAAGCCAAACTGTGCAGTGGCTAATGCCCTGCAATCAGCCATTAGTCACAGTTTCTAAAAGTTATGATGGATCTGTGTTTGTTAAATGTTGCCACTGTACAGATATTAATCCATCAGTTCCCCTGAAGCCTCGCCTCAATATAAATTCTAGTCAGGAGATTCTGTGTTGTGCGGTGCGATGCTTTGAGGGCCCTCAGAGGAATTACAACAGGCAAGCTGCGAGTTCTGTGCTGAATTAATCAGATGGTACAATCTGTGAATGAACACTCATTTTGGTTGGGAGGGGCCCTAAGTAGAAAAAGCCCATTAAGAAACATTACGTTTCCTTTTGTCAGTACATTTTAATGCCTTGGCTATATCTCAATAAAACATATCCTCCAAAAAACCCTCCATAAAACAGTTCCCAAAGAGATCAAACTCTGCCTCTGTGAGTGATATTTACCAGTCACCCAATTATTTTTAGCATGCTGTCGATGTGTGCTACACACCCACGTAGAGTGAGACGGGGTTGTGGAGGGTGTTTGATTGCGGCCTTTATAGAAGAACCTTTGCGTCAGATGCAACAGCTGTCAAAGGAGCAGCTCCCTTCATTAGCAGTCCTACCAGAGTGTTCCAGCAGCTCGGCGCCAAAAGCCAAGAGTTGTGCTGGAAAACGCTCTAATCTTACAGCAAGGAATGATGGGGAGGGAGAAAGAAATAGAAGATTTGGAAAGGATTTAGGCAGGGAAAAGATTAGAAACCCATATCGGCCTTATCGTGCTGCCTCCACACTGGGGAGTTGAATGAAGCAGCTGTCAAATTTGAAACATACAAAAGCAGTAATCCTACAGTAAACAGAATGCTGGGTTTTAAATACAGCAAAAAGCAGAGCGACAGAGAGAGCGAGAGAGAGAGAGCAAAGAATCTATCAGCATCTGAACAGCCTGCCTATGGAGAGAGCGCTCTGGGAGGGTCTGTCAGAGCACGGGCCCGACTGCCAGCGCTGGCAAAGGAGCTCCGGCCACATGGGGAGTGGGTGAAAGTGAGAGCGTGCGAAGACGCTGACAAAGTCTCCTACAGAACAGGGCGTTTGGAGAGTATCGGTGTGTCATCTTGAAAGGCAGAAGGGTCCGTGGTCAAGTGAACGAGAGCGTCTTACATGGCTCGCCAGCGGATTAAGAATACACTCACCTCCTGCCAGGACCTCAGCAGAGCTTGTGTCTTCCTTCTCCTACTTGAACCAAGCAAAATAGGTATTATTTGCGTGACAGGAGTGATCTGGCTGGAACGGGGGATGCGTGTTGGACTGAGCTAGCTGGCAAGACGCTCTGTTGTCCCTCCAGGACCGCTGCTTGATGTGACTGTCAACAAAGGCCAAATAAGTGGTGTACGTGTGTGTGTGTGTGTGTGTGTGTGTGTATGTGTGTGTGTGCGTGTGCGTGTGCGTGTGCGTGTGCGTGTGCGTGTGTGTGTGTGAGTGTGTTTGTGTGCATGTGTGTACATGAAAAAAAAAAATCAGTGGGCATGGGCCAAGTTTCTTCTCATGGACTTATCAATAATGGACACCCAGAATGACACTACATTGCCCCAAAGGCTCACTGCAGGACATGGCAGCTAAGAAAAAAAGAGCTCATAGAGTCTAAGCTCTGTGCATATTTTCCTACTTGTTAAATTGTTCATCTTTCTCATCTTTAATTTCTCCCACTTTCAGTGAGTCATCACCCTCGGATGATATCATCATGTTTTTGTGGCACAGATATTAAAAGCATGAATATTAAAAGCAGCACAAATATTCACAATGTTCTGCAATTATTTTTAACCAGTTTTCCATGTTGCTGGCCTTGAGCACCTTTTTAGTTTTGACTTAATAAGGAGTCCTTGGAAGACCATTATCTGAAGAAGTCAGGAGTGGAGATATTGAACTGATATTGAATCCCCCATAGTGAACAAGATAAGGGCTCGAAGACAATAAAAGGTGTAAAAACATCAACAGAAAAATATCTGGAGTGCGTGGAGGAGTGCTCAACCTTTTTAGGCCAATATCATACATGTGTAAGGGCGGGACATGGACATACATGTCCCATACTCCTTACAAAAGTAATAATAGCATTCCAGCAGATGTAACCATTCACAATGGTTACCTGAAAATGAAAAAAGACAAAGAAACCCTTCCCGGCTATGAGTAGAAGACTGTTCCAGTGGGAATGCAAGAGAGAAAAGAGTCCAAGAGCAGCTGGAGAGACAGCCAGGTTGCCGCTGGGAAGGGGGTGCAAATGTCTGGTGTGTTAGCTGCACAGCACTGAGTGACAAGATTTGTAGCTGTGAGTTGGGTGCAGGCATCTATAGTTAAATGCCTATATTCATGTGTACCGTATATATGCATTTCTTCTATAGGAATCAGCTTTGAAGGATTCTCAGCCACTATGCACAATTGAAAAGGAACAGAACTATCATCGTTTGGCAACACATTTTTTTTCAATCTCACTGCCCAGCCAACAACCAATCAAACCTGGCATTCTAAATGCACAGGCACAACTGTTCAACTGTATGATCCCATTGCACAGGCAGAATGCTAAGTTGTGATGCGAGTTTGTGACCCTTTGAAGAAGCAAACTCCACCTCATGCCTATGCAGCAATGATGCATTTTGCTCACTGAACACAATCTGGCTTTACTCTGCATGTGTACAGAAATGCCTCCAAACCACTGATTTGAAAGACATATTTGTGGGACAAATGGGGCTGTGGCCCAGCAATGTAAAAACAGCCCCCAGAAAAGCTACTGTGCGGTTGTTCATGATTACTGAACAGGTCATTTATATATGCATATTCAGCAGCGTGTTTGATACCCCCGCCGACTTCTTTGGCCGCTTGTTTTTAAAGCAGTCTTATGCTGCTTGGTATGCAACCCACACAGGCTCTCCTTCAGGGCATCATCAGTGGAAGCTGAAGTCTGATGAGGAAAAAGAGAGGGTGAAGAGAGAGGGAAAAAAATGAAAGAGAGAATTCTTTACACAGTATACTAGAAAAAGGCACAGCATATCCAAAAGGCGTCAATGTTTTGACCACAGAGTTTTGATTTGATGAACTATAGCTCAAGGGCGACGGCTCCGTGGGCCGCCACCATACCAGCTCCGCCATTGATTGGCGAGAAACTTCAGCTACCAAAACTTTTCAGCGACTACTTGCCTGGTGTACAACACTTCTCTGTGATGTATTAAAGCTGCTCATGAGATTACTTTCATGTCAGATAAAGCCAGTGCCTGAAAATGGCCACCTTGCTTGCCTTTACCCTTGCTAAGTTCTCATAACTCCTCCGGGAAATGAAGCAAGTTGATTTGCCATTCTTGAGCCAGGGCCTTAATTACGTACTAAGTCATGCCTGGCACAGAATTCTCATCCCCTTCTGCTGTATTTGGCTGGCACCGTGCGCTCTGCGTGCAGATTGAGGATTGGGTGCAGTTTGGATGCAGTTTGGACTTGGCCCTTGATGGTTCCTCTTTCCCATCAGCTCTGATGAGAGAAATCTGAGGTCATTTCAATGCCCATTTTCAGTCCCTCTATACTGTATATATTCATATAGAAAAAAAAATCGAGGAAGCTTCAAAGCTTATACCTCTATTATGAAATACTGAACTAATAAAGCGAGTCAATCTGTTTTGTAAATCCCACTTGTGCTATTCCAGAATTAAAGGAGAATTAGAGTGGAGGAATGGAAGGAGAAAAAGAAAGGAGGGGAAGAAAGAAATGAGATTGCCTCCCATTGCCGGAAGCTTTCCAAAATCCTTTCTTTCCCTCCCTCCCTCTCTCTCTCTCCCCCTATCTCTCTCTCTCTCTGAGCTTATTGGTATCTTATTAGATATGTCTCTGCCATACAGAGTTATTGTGCTGGGAGTCTTTTCAAAGGCCCAAATCCCAGCAAAGCCTGTAATAATCTGTCAGTTGAGGGAGATGCCCCCACAGACAAGGGCCTCCTAATCCACATAGATCAATAGCGCACTGAAGCCAGCTCCCCAGCCCCCTGTGTACCACTGTCCAGCCAGTGACAGCGGCTTCCTTTGTGCCTGGTGTCTCCCCCCCTCTGCCACCAATCGCATTCCCAAAGTCCCCCATGGGCCGTCATGAGGTTAATGAGTGGGATAATGGAGGCATATTAGAGTCAATATCTGACCTTTTGATAAGGGTCAGTGAGAGCGACGGGAGAGGCAGTGCACACCACGGCCAGCCGCGTCACGGAAACCTAATAGGTCCTTTATAGAATACAGACGATCCAATTACCCTGCACGCTTCATCACACGGCTGCGTACAGTCGGCTCCGCTTGTCAAAACACAGAGGATGTTGTAGTAGGAGATCTGGCAATTGAGGTTTAATTCTCATCTGTGGAGAAAGGCCCATGGCAGGTTCCATATTTTACCGCTGACGAGACTCTCCGGACTGTACGGAATTGCATCAGACTGAACTAGGAGGAATACTGTCTCTGTCTCTCTCTCTCTCTCTCTCTCTCTCTCTCTTGCTCTCACCCCCCACCCCCTACCTCCCCTTTCCAAAAAACAGGATTTTTCTGCCTGTCCCTTTCCCTTTATTTCCCTCAGCTCGAGGGCACAGCAGACAGTGCGGGCCATAAGGGAAGGACTTAGAGAACAGTGAATGACGGTGATTTGATTCATTAGATTGCTTGAGATCAATGCCAGATTATAGAGTTGGACAACTGGCTGTCATCTCTGAGTAGAGGGGCCCACTGGTATTTCGGTCCCTAATACGGCTGTCTCCAGGGATGTCCAAGTACATCATGGCTCTAATGAGGGAGAGAGAGGTGAGGAGCAGGACAGGATATTGCTCCTTTAAGCTGGTTAACCCGCTTTATAAATCAGTTACTTGGGTGGGTTAAGGGACAGGCCAAGTTCGCAATGTTGTGGGGTCCAATACGCCTCACGACCTTTATCGCACCTTATCCCTGTTGATAGTGATACGATTGACCCTCCTGCCAAGGGGAGCACCAATTCATTTGTATTGCTTTTTTTTCTGTTGAGTTTTAGTACGCCTGTAATTGTTCCTTGATTGCTCCGTGCAGTTGTGATTGTTCTTAACAGCCTTAACCTCTCCATAGACGTAGCTATAGACATTTCCCTATGAAGTGAAAGAAAATGTATGCAGAAAAGACAGATAGTGGCCAATTTCAAATCAGTTTAAAAGAGCACAGCTCTATTATGTAGTGTAGCTAAATCACTGTCCCAAATCAACGTCAATCAGAAATTTTCCAGCCTTGGGAACAGGGATTTTTTAATAACATTTACAGTCAGCTCATCTCCTGCTGATCCGTCAGCTCCAAGGCTCAGTCAAAATTGTCTCAGTAATGAAGATGAGTGGGAGTGGGTTTGGAATGCCATGTTGAGAAAGGGAGAGTCTGCCACACCAAACACTATCATTTGTTTTTAGTGACACTTCTACTGTTAATCTGGCAACCCAGATATCTATCTATCTATCTATCTATCTATCTATCTATCTATCTATCTATCTATCTATCTATCTATCAAATATGCTGATTAACAGTGAAACTGCAAACATAGAGAAAGCTGGAGACTGAGTACTGGAATGACCGACAGGGGTGGTTTTGGAAATTGATCAAATCCTTGGTTCTTTTGTTTTCAAACAATCAAAACACACACTCACACACACACACACACTCGCACGCGCATGCAAGCACACACACACACACACACACACACACACACACACACACACACACAGAGAGAGAGAGAGAGAGAGAGAGATAGTAGATATAGATACATTATAGATACAATTTAAATTTAAATTGATACATAGATACATACTGTTTACTATTGTTTAAGATGCGTGCTTATCTGAATGAAAAATGTAAAATAACAAGAATATCTACTTCCCCTGCTCATTGCCTAGGCACAGTAACCTTAAATTATTTATGTTCCCAACTGTATATAGAAGACAACGAAGCAAATTACTGTTTTCCACGCAAGCCATGTTCTACTGATGTGTAAATGTGCTGCTGAATGTGCTCTACTGATAAACTTAGCACGAGAAGCCCTTGACATTCTTATGCTACGTTCAGATGAGAATCCATCTTTCCAGAGGTAAAAAAAAATACTACGTTTACCAGTTAAACTGAACCGGCACCACCGCAGGTCTAAGGGGGTTTAACCAGAAACACATTATCACTGTCTTTCAAAACTGTATGTTTGTATGTAAAATAGAGTGGGAGCACTTGAAAACCAATTCACTATTTTACCCTGCTGTAATTCCAGTCTAGGTTTATATTATAGTATCTTGTCAACAGCTTATTTTGTATCATGCATAGAGATCCAATCTCTGTCTCTGTCTCTCTGTCTCTCTGTCTCTCTGTCTCTCTCTCTCTCGTTCTCTATCTCTTTCTGCAGTTTGTGGTGCAGGGAGGAAATGTTAGTGAGTTCTGCACTCAGCATTGTGGAGCAGAGCCACAGCATACACAGTGTCTGCTCTCTAGGGATGGAGTTAACAATGCAAATGGGACTGAAGTGGAACTGCATCTTGCCTTAAGTGCATCTACTCTGAATCACCCTGCCCTACGGACACATAGTCCTACAGGCTGCTAGGGTGTGTGTGTGTGTGTATGTGTTTGTGAGTGTGTGGGTGTGTGTGTTTGTGTGAATTTGTGCATGTGTATTGATTACGAGGGTGTTTCAGCACAGTAATATTACTTGTAACCAGTTTTAAATATAGGTGGAGGAAACACTGGAATAATATTAAACCCTTTTTGGCAAGCCTGTATTACATTCCTGGCTTGGTGTAGATGTACATTTGTAAAAATGTTGAGATGTGAATTTTTGATTTGTGGCTTGAGGCAATGGATTTCATATGCAAGCCTTGTTGCTGATTATTTTGGAATAATCACTCCATTACAAGAACATGTCTCCAAGGCATAGTGTGTGTAGTGTGTTTCCTCAAAATAAATATGTTTTCTCAAAGCAATAGTTGTTTCATCTAGGGTAAAATATGAATTTCCTCCCAGCATTGACCAAAAAAAATAAAAAAATAAAAAGTTATCTAAATGATAGGGCAAATGGAGGAAATGCCCACGATGTGTCATGGTATTGTTTGTATTTTTGTTATACCACAGATAAAAAAACACTGCCTCAATAATCAGTTTGTAACCTCTGTGAAGCATTGATTAATGACGAACTAAATTAAAAATGGTCCTACTAGAACTATGCAAATTGTACGAGTGTGACAAGCTACTGCTGAACAATAACAATGAAACTCTCATAATAACATCATAAACCAAGGCGTTGTACTTATGAGCAACTTTGATGCTATTTCAACCTAAAAGGCATCTATTTACTTATTCCTTTTTATTAGGCCCAGCATAAGCATCGTCCTGATGTATTTTATTATTCTCAAGAAAGATATACGGAGGAAATGTGATCAAACAATATACATTTTTCATACGCACAAGAGGAAAGCGCTTTGTGTTATGCACCCTGGGCACAAACAACAAATGTATGTAGAAACGATTCCAAAGACAACACGGTGCAAGCAGGTGTCCTCGAGGAATACCAATGTATATGTAACCTTCTGCTAACCTGCATGTATACAACGGTAAATGGCAGACTGCATATACTCAGCTTTATCATGCATTTATTTATTTTTTGTTATTATTTCAGATTGCATGTCTGTTGCGAAACACCTCATCTGTTTAAGGCACAATTTGATTTGTTCCGCAGTTCCTTCTTTAGCATTTCAATCTGCTTTCTGACACATTCCATTTATGAGAGCCTTGTTTCCACTCTATGACTGTTTGCCTCTGCATCAAGGAATCCTAAGTAAGGTACACTTTGGCAGTTGTTTTATTTTTATGAGGTGGCTACTCTGATTTGTGACTTGAGAGTGAGAAAAGAATGATAAGGAATGGACTTCAGCATGTAGCAACTGCCTGATTGGTTAGAATGAGCTTGTGATTGAAAGGTCGGCAGTTCAACCCTACAGCTTCAGTGGAGCGGCTCAAAAGACAGCAATTTCTGTCATTTTTGTACTCAGCTTCAGAACAGGGAATTGCAGAAGAAGAGGATACATGCTCAGCAATCACTCCCTTGTGTAAATACAAATTAAATATATAAGATATAGACAGCAAATTCCTGCAGTATATGTCCAGAAATATAGAAAAGAAAGTATAAACAAGACAAAAATATATAAAAAAAGAAAAATGCTGTTTCCAGTTTAATCCTATTGCCAATCCCTGTGGAGGCAAACACAAACTCCCCATTTCTCCATTTATGAATTAAAACTTATTTCTTCCTCGCTCCCTTTTCTCCTGCCTCACGTCCAAGGCTAGATGATGAATTGGCCAAGTGTGAGCTTGCGACAGGAACTGCATTGTTCATGGACGATCAACCCTCGCAGAGAAGTCCGGGGCAATGATGTGTTAGCACATCCTCCTGAGATGAGTCACCCTGATGCCTTCTGACAGCCTTCATTCCACTAGTGAGAGAGGCTAACCAGGAATGCCGCTTCGCCCCAAACACATGCTCGAGGGCAGACTCCATCTGGCCCAAATGAGACCAAGGGAAGGGAGGTTAAAAATAACCAACAGGGAAGGTATGGCAGACAGACAAGCCTAGGATGAGATGAAAGCACGCAAGCGCTATAGCAGCCTGCCATTGAAGCAGAAGAACTGTAGAAGACTTGCATGGGTAAACAAGCTTTATTGATTTTTCTTTTGTTTTTCTGACGGAATAAGGTTTAAATGAAAACACAATCCTGTCAGTTAAGCCTATTGACAAAAATACACAACAATTGTGTATTCAATGCTAATCCACAAGTTAATCCACATACTGTTGAAACTAATAGCCCCATACATTTTATTTTTTCACTATTCATTCTTGTTATTGCCAGGCAGAGCTCAGACAATATTGTCATGCCGGATGAAAGCGTATGAATGACAGATTCATAAAGCAACCCGGATTCATATCTAATCTGTCATTTTGACTTTCGAGAAGGATCACAGGCAATCTCGTCATCATGTGTGTCTTTGGTGATGGTTGAAATATTGACTTTTAAAGAGTTTTGGTCAACTGGAATTGTTGCGGAGATAAAATAAACAACACTGAGTTCTTACTAGTAAAGAGAATCAGTAACGTAGATAAATAATTGACAGCGATCGGATAAGAGAAAATAAAACTCTACATCAGTGATTTACTATTTAAGAGTCTGGGTCAAGAACCAGATATGCGGAGATGAAAATGTTGTTAATCTAAAGAGGGAGAGAGAGACAGATGTTTTTTGTGGATATCAGGGTGGACATTAACTGAGTCTGAGAAAAGTGCAATCATCTATAATTCATGAAATAGGTTTTGTGTTATATTTTCTATTAAAAAAAGCCACAGGTTTTTGACTTGTGCTACACCTATCCTTAAATGTCCTATGTCAAAGCTGCTTCCGTTACCACCAATTGTGCTACCACCAATTGTGCCGGACGCCGGACGCCGCTCCGCCCAGCCTTTTCTCTCCCGAGCTCTCGAGTTCTTATCAGCTCGCCAGACTGTAGGCAGAAAACGAACATCAGACAGAATCCTCGTTTGAAGACCTGCTCTCTGCCGTCATGCTTCATTGTGGAAAGATATCTGTCCATTTCCTGTAAAAGGTTCACGGTTCAGCTCAGATGCGCGGCCCGGTGCCTGGAGCCTGGCATTACCCCCGCACTGCTCCCCCCATTTTTTTGCCCCCCCCTCCCCCCGGGCTTCCTTCTGCAGTTTGGTATCTTGGTGGACGGTTAGCGGGTCTTGGATAGGGGGTAGTAGGAAGGGTGTGGAGGGGGTTGGAGGGTTGGCTGGGGATGAACTGACAGGTTATTACTGGCTTTGTGGGGGATTAGTCCATAAAAGCCCCCTCAGCCCCATGGCCAGCATGGCCAGAACCCCAGCAAATAAGATAAAATAATCTCTGTAAAAATGGTCCGAGTGAGAGGGAGGGAGAGAGAGAGAGAGTGTGAGAGAGAGAGAGAGAGAGAGAGAGGGAGAGAGAGAGAGAGAGAGAGAGAGAGAGAGAGAGAGAGAGAGAGAGAGATACCCAAATACCCGAGCGCTCTTGAAAGGAAAAAAAAAGAAAAATCCTCTTCAATCTGTCCTAATTTTGTTGTTTCAGAATTTTTTTTTTCTCCCTCTGTAAAACCGTGCCTGGGGATATGTCAGTTGGAATGAGATTAAACTCCCACAGTATAGAGATGGAAAACCGGAGTGGAACACATCTAAAATGCTTAGAGCTCCTGTTTAGAAAAGCTGTGTTCTCTCCTCTGGTTCAATAGATGAGGATCTGACTCATGTGGGCTGTTGCATAAGCAGGTACAATCATCATCAGGGACCCAGTTTTGTTAGAGACCTCTGGTTTCTGCTATAGTTCATCCATCACACAATGTTGAAATTAAAATCATCTTCTCAAAGACATAATCATGCGCTCATTACCTCATAATATTAGTGTGAGCAGAGGGCTGGTTCTGGCCTTGTAGGCCCTTGGTGTGGCAGAGGTATTCATCAGATTATGATTATGAAATCCAATGTAACCCTGGCTAAGACACGGCTACTTCAAGTATTTACTTTCGCCAGAGGGGATTTCCCTTAAGTTGACTGATAGATAATTTGAATTCCCTCACACCAGGAATTTAAACTCAAGTTTGATCTCCTTTAACTGCAGGTAGATAATACAGATATACAGGTATGTTGTTGTTCAGTCATTTTAGAACCCAGTCTACTCCATAATGACAGCAAACAAATAAATTTTTAGAGGGAACACAATTAGAGGTCATGATACTCTAGTTTATGGACAACATTTTTTACATTCAAGAGATGTGTCCTGCATGATATGGATTAGAGAAATGGACAAAGTACAAGCCATAAAATGAAAAAAACAGAACAACAACAACAAAATCACAAAGAACAGATTTATCCTAATAGGAGTACAGGTGGTCCTCCAGAAGCACATGTGGTAGTCATAAAACAATAGTACCAAAGTAAAACCTGCGGTAATGCATAACAGATTTCCACAGGAACGGTCTAATTGTTTTAATAAACTCCCTCCGAAGTCAATCTTCAAGATAATTTTAATTACCTTGGAATGGACCCAAATTCATTTTCAGACAGAAACAAAACACACTTCCTTTAAGGCAGTGCTGAACAATACCATTAACTTTCCTGGGGAGGCTTATTGTTGGACTTTTGTATTGTAAAATGCATTACCTCTTTCAAAATAGTTATGTTTTGTCACTTATTCTCTGGCCAGGGTGTTTGCAGCCCCATCGTATATCTGTAATCGGGTGTACATAATAGCCAGATTGCCTGTAGTCATTCAATCTGCTGGACAGTCATGCTTCAGCTGGGTTTTCCACCCATACACACCCATACTGTCCTAAATAGTTATTCCTAATTGTAATATTCTACTTTTTGTCCTTTTCACCTGACCATCCATTGTGGTATAGCACTCAATTATCTATCTTGAGTCAGCAGATTCAAAAGATTTGTAGGAATATATTTTACATATAGTGCATATTAGCATTGTCAAATGCAGTTTTTACCAGCTAATACCAATGACACTGTAAACCCTAAACTCCAGTCTGTGCAGAGCAAGGGAAGTGATGGCTAAGCATTTTCCCTTCTCTAACAGTTCTACAATACAGCAGTAAAATTATTTTCAAGCATAAACTTTTGAACCAATTCCACAATGTATGGAAAACAGAATGCTGAAAATAATCTGACAGCAATTGAGATGATATATTGAAAACAAAAAGGCAATATTCTGCTGTGTGAGCCATACAATTGGAATTAAATAAACATGGTCTAGAGGAGAGAGGTGAGAATCATAGCACCAGGGGCCTTTAAAGGTGCTATATGTAATTTGAGTATAGTGCTTTCTGTTGAAATACTGTCTCCCCACCATAGTTTCATTTACATGGAGATTTCATGGATTGAACACCTTTTTCTCTGTGAAATTCATTGTCTGGGCTTGCTACACGTGAGTTTTCCATGTAATATGAAGTTGTTAAATGGTTTGATTGCATCTGTAATATTTGCATTTGTCAAACTCTTCATGAACTTATCTGATTATGCACACAATTTTAATTATCAAATAATTATGGGTTGTAGACGAGTCCTGACATGTGTGCCCCAACTGACCTAGGATTGAATCCCGCCACAGTTTTCTCTTCTGTGTCTCCCCTGCTCTGTTATTTTCCCTCTGTCTAAATAAAGAATGCAATACTGTACTATACTATACTATACTACTTTTACACAAGCTCAACTCTCTTTGAGGTCATGCTATAGGCTATATCAGCGTGACGTCACAACAACAACTTCTCTACGTCTGGGTGGATAACGTCGGTGGTGCTGCATCGGCGCTACAGTATTTTTTGTGTTACCAAAGTAAGACCCCTTGTTAACCTCTTGTGATTAGAAATACACTGACATTATGTAGTTCTGGCTGTCCACCAAAAACGAGACGTTCCTGATGTCGTTGCTGTTGATATTTGTTAGTGTATAACCTAACATAACCTGAATATATAGCCTATTTAAGCATGTGTCCACAAACTACTATATTTTACCAAAATGTTTAGAAATGCTTAAAAGTTCTGTTTTGGCCACTGTCTTATACAAATTAACTGTGGAGGAAATTACACTATTATACTATTCTCTGTCTTTTATTTATTTAATATCTGTACTGTACTCTCTTTGTGTTATTATGAGAACTCATCTCTGTGTGAAAATGTACAAACTGCTGGTTTGAGATAAACAAAGGTTCTGACCAGAGATGGCCTTGAGTGGCCGGTTGGAACAGGATTTTGTTATGCACAGATGCACCCTGATCGCATAATGTTTCAAGTATAAGAATGTATCAGACTTCTCATGACTGGGATATTTCTACTTCTTGGCTATAAGACGGGTGGACAAATCAGAGGTGGAGGCCCTTTGCTGATCACACCTGTTGTGAATGCATCGTGCCTTGCTTGCAAGCAATAAAAGACGACAGAAAAACAACTTCTCTTCTCCAAGTCTCTTTTATTACAGAAAACTTCCACCACATTAACCATAACTTTCTCTTTTTATTTTATATTATGTTATATAGCCAAACAGTAACAGCCAGTGACACAAAGTAGGCTATGTTAGTGTGATTCAGCGAGCAGAAGTTCAAATTCAAGTGCTGATCGAACAAAGCAACCTCAAACCAGTCATTCTTTAGTGTTTTGCTTTATAGTAGAAACTGTGGACTGTTTGCTATTTACTTTCAGACTCGATTGTAAAGCATCTTGACTGTAAAGCAGGGTATGATAGCAAAGCCAGATCACAAACCACTGTGTGTGTTGTGCTACTTGTGCTGTGCTAGAACCGCGGTCCATTAAAAACCGTGCGGATAAAACATTTATGGCGCTTTGACAATATGTTTTACTTGTGTAACAGAAAAGGACTCAAGGATTTCAGAAAGCTTATCATGTTGGCAAAATTTCGGTCAGGAAACCTTACCTACATGAAGTGAAAGATTTTACCCGAACAGTTTTTAATGGAACGCCTTGGGACTGGCAGTGCAGAGCCAGTCACAACGGAGCTACTGCTGTGCTAGACCCAAACAAGACTAGCAAAACCGAGAGACTGTATTACTGTCACTCTAGCAAGCTTGCACGTTATGCTACCCAACAGCAACGTTTATAATTTTTAATACTTCTGTCGATGCAGACGGCCTGTAAACTATTATTTGTATCCACCAATTCCGTTAGGTTGCTTTAAAACGGAAAAAGCCTAAACCTAATCCAGTATGTACCACGCTATATTTGGCATTACAGCCCCAAACACAACCTGATTTTGGCATAATCGCTAATGTTTTGTTCAGTTGACTCGTATTGACCGCTGCTTAAAGCGAACGATTTCCGCTACTGACAGGTGCGAGTTATCCACCCAGAAGAATAGCCAATCTGTTTGTTTACAAACATTCTGATTTGGACTATAGGATCTGTTGGTACCCATTCCTGTGAAATAAGCAGGTCTTAGAATCTGTCGATTATCCTTAGATGGCCATTCCAGATGTATCCGCATCTATTATTGATGTTGCAATTACCAGCCTGGTCCTCAGTTTAATTTGTGCTAACCTAAAGTAAACAAAGAGGAGAGAGGATGAAAGAGTTTTTCTAAATGCCAAATGAGAACAGCCCTTTCTTCTATCTGCGTTTTGCTACAGTTTACAACCATGCGATCAACAGATCGCTCCAACCTTGCTGTGTGTAGAAATGCAACTCCCTTCTAAGCCTGGGCAATGTATTACAGCGCCTGGCTCTAGAAAAGTTCCATAGGAGTTCCATAGCAATCTTGGAAACACCCACTGATATCAATATTGTCCCCACAATTAGTTTAATGTATTCTGTCTTTGTGGTATAATATTGTGATGACAGAAGTAGTTTTTATATATATATATCTATATATATATATATACTGTATATCTTATGCTCTGCTGGTAAAGGAATTGTTTAAAAAATTGTTGCTTTGCTGAAAAAAATAAACTTTGGAACTTAAAAGATGAGTAACAGTGATGTGATGGGTGTTCCAGTCAATACTGTTCAAGGTTTGGCATTTAAAGGTTTTCATTTGGATAGGCCCTCCTTTTAAATAAAGACAGGATTAATCTGGAGAAATAAAGTTTTAATAAATACATTTTAAGAAACAATTACAGCTTCCCCAATATTGTTTTGAGAATAATTATTACTGGAAAGTGACAGAACCTGGGAGCACACACACATCTGGTGAAGAGGAAGAAAACCTTTTCTAATCCAGTACCAACCTGATGATGAAGACACTTATGCCTCTCTCCTAAGGGATGCCCAGAGAGCCAAGTATTGTGGGAACCATTTTCATTTATTTGCCTTTGAATGGCTTCTGCTGATACTGAATGCTAACTTATTATAGCTTTCAATCACACAGTTAATTTTCAAAAGGCCCCTATGACATGCTGTCAACTTATGTAGCACACATTTCAATTTCAGTTTAATTAGTCTGGCAATTCATCTGCATATAGCCTATATAGCATCAGTGGAAATCCTATTGGTGCTTCTTAACTGCTTTTTCTGATGTGGGTCTTGTGAAAAGTTAGACAAGTTTGAAATAAAAAGCTGTTATGGCATAACATTTTGAGAAAGTTTCAAGAATCGTTTTGCTTTAAATGTCTCAGATAAGTATTTCCATTAAAGGATGAATGGAATTATTTCCTATAAGAGCATAAAACATATTTCAGTCCAATATTACATGAACTGAATACAATGCACAATGGCCTTTAAAATTTAATAGATGATATTTTTGCTTAATATGAAAACCCTTATCATTTACTCAGTAATTTAATGGAGATTAATGCAAATCACATTAATATTTACAGCTGGCGTACTGTTATTAGATTATATGATTCCTTTTATAAGACACATGATGTATTTTATGAGGAACAATCCCTTACAATCTGCATCCCAATTATGAGCCTTGCCAAGAACAGAGAAGGATGAAGCTTGATTAAATATCCTTGAAGTGAATGTCACTTTACAGGTATGCATCATTAGTAGAACTCATTAATCTTGATCTGCAAGCTTGCGATAAGACTGTTCATTAATGAGTGCAAAATTAATTCTAGCGGCTAATTTCAGAGGGAGTGACCATCAGGGTCCTCAGATCACCCACGCTGAGGCTCACACAATGATGCAGCTTTACAATGGCTCCATTCTCCATACACCTGGAAATGGTTGGCATATGCATATACTGTTCCTTACAGCATGCACTCTGGCATATGCAAACTCAATGGTGCTTTCATATTTAATGTTACTTTTTTTTGTGAAATCCACAAGCTGTCATAAACTCATCATAACAAAGTATTATGAGTCTCCAATTGAAGGAGTGTCAGTATCCAGTGGCACAGAAGACTCCAACTGTAATTCACACGCATATAATTAAGATGAAAAGCTTCCATGACATCCCCACCGAGATGAAAGCTGTGTTGTGCATTTCCGTTTTGTAGCACAAGTGAAATTCAAATATAATTGCGTACCGAATTTGCATGATAACGGTCGTTTATATTAATCACGTAGGCTGCAGTGTATAAAAAAAAAAATGTCCTGTATCAACAGGCAGCTGTTCTTTGTTATTGAATTAAAAAAATAAAAAATATTCAATCCACTTAATGGGTCCTTAGTGAAGGTTAATGTCCTTGTCAGCCTTTAACAGGCTGATGCAATACGGTTTCCCTATCAGCAAGACTAGGTCCTGTAATGTGACGTGTGCTTTCTCAAACCTAAGAAAAACACAAACATTGAAAAGCTTTGCTGTTGAGCTCTTGAAAAACTAAGAGTATGGATCATCTTTTCATTATGTGATACAGAGAGATTCAGAAATGCCATATTTGCAGCTGTAATAATAATCAGACTTTTGTTAAGTAAGCACATGATAATAACCTCATCAGTTATACTATGTTATGTTCCATTAACTTATATTGTATTACTTTACATGAATATGATATGTAACATTAACATTAATCACAAATTTCTACTGACAATTTTTTTTTTTCCTTGACAGGAAGGGAGATAAGGTCAGTCTGCATCCTGTCTGCTGCTGAGATACAGTAATTAATGTGCTGCTGTTTCCTTTTCCAAACCAATATGCTTTTTTGACTGACCCCTCCTCCGCTCGACCCTCGGGGGAAAGGCATGTGGAAACCCGTCTCACCTTGTGTTGGCTGAGTGACTGACAGAGTTATCAAAGAAACAGAAAAGAGCAAAACAGCTGCTGGGAGAAACAGTGTGATGGCTTATTGAAAGGCTGCTGGAGGTGAGGCCCGATGTCCGTGAACCGCCTGAAATAGCACACAGCCCATTGTCAAACCCCTCTGTCCGAGACACGATGCCGAGGAACAGGTGACATTTCCAAGCAATTTCCTGTTCTCGGGCAAAGTTCACGTAACAAAGTAAAAATCTTGAGAGGCAGCCTTAGGCTAATGGTCACCTCTCTTGGTCATCATCAAAATGATGTCAACCACAATTCAAGACCAGGGTACCTTTGGCTCCACTGAAAATACGATGGTCGAGGCAGCTGAAAGTTTGTTTTCTCTCTTTAATCCAACTGCACACTCTGTTGGAGTGGAAGAGAAGAGAGGAGAGAAGAGTTTTGTGCTATTTAACAGGTGTTTATTTAACCTTGTTGACATTGACTAAAGAGTAGAAGTAATTCTGTGTTGTGTGGTAGGCAGGTCACGATGACTGGCAGCTTAGTCAAGCAGGGCCAATATGTGGGAGGTGGGCAGCTGCATAACTTAATTTAGTATTTAAAGAACAAAGTGAGCACAAACTTTCCCACAACAACAGACTTTCAGGACAAATAGGTGC
Source organism: Centroberyx affinis (assembly GCF_046629955.1). Classification (NCBI taxonomy): domain Eukaryota; kingdom Metazoa; phylum Chordata; class Actinopteri; order Beryciformes; family Berycidae; genus Centroberyx; species Centroberyx affinis. The sequence continues at coordinate 210,803 of NW_027279016.1, read as the reverse complement.
CACAGAATAAAAATGTTTCTGATGTATGACCTCTGGTACGCCAGTTGATTGTTTTTGTTTGTCACTTTTTTTTTTCAAATGTCCATCCACCGTCTGCACAGAGAAAAGGCAGAAAAACAAATGCTGCCATTTATCTAACAAAGAGCATCTGCATAAGAGTGAATTAGCCTATGTATGTGTTTGTCCTTCACATGAAGTACTCCCATTCATCTTGGCAAGCACACTTTTAGCTCCTTAATGGGCAGCAAGCTCCTTGAGCCGAGAGTGAACTAGAAGTAGCCCTGTCAATGTCTCCTACTGCATCAAAGTAGTTATCTTGTGATTAAGGTGTGCACATGAACTCCATTGACATCTGTGAATACTGACCATTATCTTTTAATTAGACCAGCAAATTAGAGCCGTCTCTTGATGGTTGCCCAGGATGTGGATGAGCCAGTGATGGATGTGAGACAGAAATTGCCACACAAACTGAAGATGCCTCATTGGCTTGACTTGAATAGGTGGGAAATGTGATGGATGCATATTGAATCATGTCTTATTAGGTTTCAATTTAATCTTGGTAAGCCCTGCTGCAGTTGAGGGGAATATTGTAAATGTGCTTTTATTCACTAGATTACATGGTCATAAATGTGAGGGCAAAGGTGTATTGGAGAAAATTTGTGAAAACTAGTCTGCCAATTTTATAAAAGCCCCTGGATTTTCACTCTCAAGAACCTCTGTTCTTTTTCTTCTTCAGTAAGTTCCAAAACTGCAGCAGTATCACAGCCATAGTGGATGACACTCTGGGAGAACAGTGAGCTTTTTTGAGTAATTGCTTTGAATTTACTGTAGCGTGCACTCTTAGCAATTACTCCAGCCCACAGTACTGTGTGATTACAATGGGGCTGGGCTGACTGGGCTTGGCAAGCACAGTCCAGGGGCAGATCCATGAGGAAACAGGTCCCACTGGGGTGCAGATTGATCATGTTGCAACCCGTCTGCTTCCAAAAAAATTTAATTAAATAAAAAAAAAAAAAGAGTGGGGGTGGTCATTTTTTTTTTCAACAGCAAAAATCAGTTGTCCTTTGTGAAATATTACCTTCATGCTGTGCCTCATCGAGAGATTAAACTTCTGTCATCCACAGGTTGAACTACTGTATCTACACTAGTTTCATGTTTGTTGTCACATGGGATCAAACATGGGATAAGATACCATACAAATAGCATACAAAAAAGATAAATTGAATGATATGGTGTCACTGCTGTCTGTAAAAAAGTCTGAACATTTTAAAGGATTTTTTTGTTTTTGTTTTTCATTTTAAAGTGCAAATAAATTTAGCACTTGTCTTGCTCGGCAGCTGTGTCATGGCACAATGTACACATAATGTAGTGTTTATGTATGCATTTTTCGATCATAGTCATAGATACAGACAACACCTTTAATCTTTCAATTCTAAATCTAACAATTTGTAGAGACAACAAAGTGTTTAGTGTAGAAAGATGTTAGAGGTCATATGTTTACAGTCTCAGATAACATCATGAATACTGAGCGATGAGATTAATAGCTTGGGCATAGAGATCAGCGGTAACACTTTACTTGAATTGCTGCCTATAACACATAAGTCATCATATGCACATCATAAGCACATTATAATTACATCATAACTGCATCAGCTATGATATAATATAATATAGTGTATAAATGATTTAATGGCATTAAACACTATAATGCATCTTGAATCTGGCATAAGCAGGTTATGAGGCTGTAACACAAGTAACAGTAATTAGTAATTAAATAATTAAATGTGTCAGTGATGAAATGATCAGTTCTTTGTTGGAAACAACACAGAAATTACAGTCATACAATGCATACAGTCAGTAGTGAAAACTGTGAATTTGGTTTGGTAATCCACTACTTCAAAATATCTTTTCATTCACCAAATGGACATTGTTACACAAGCTGCATCAAGCCAGCCATTGATAACTAGAATACCGAAAGTAAGATTACATGGATTATCAACATTAAGGTTACTTTCAATTCACTTGTTTTTTGACTATAGTGTAGTTGATGTGAATCAAATGAACGGGACAATGATCGGACAGTCGGAAAGAGTCAAGTAATTTAAAACAATTGGTCTTCCCACCTCAAGCCAACAGTTTGTTTTCTTCACACTGAACCAGAGTGGAGAAGTTGCATTTTTGCAGTTGGTTCATTAGCTCCATAGTGACCAGTTATAAGCAATCCAGGGCTTGTAAACAAAAGTCACAGAGACTCTCAAGTAGCTTGTTTATTGGACAGAGTTTTGGCAACCTGTCATCCTGTGAAATTAGAGAATTTGGGGTGGGGGAGTCAAAACAAATCTGATTCCAGTCCCTGTAATTTTAGCTAAGTGTAATGGACTGGTGCTCTTGGGTGTAATTTAACTTCTCAGATGTTCATAACATGTAAGAACACATAAAGAAGTTGCTGAATATTAGCATCAGACTGTGGTTTTCCTTTGGTTAATTTTGTTCTGCTAGGCTTTCCAAGCATGAGTACCTGCTGGCTATGAGATGTCAACATCTGTCTCCTTACACCCATAAAACTGCATGTTTTGGGGTCGTTTTCTGTAGTTGGTTCGGATTACATTCTCACTCCTAATAAACTGCATCACAGTTCGCTTGGAACAGGACCGAGACACGCATTTTCAGGCAGTCTCTGTGTAGTTATTTGGTGCACATCTGAGTTTCAATGGCATTTTTCTCACCCGCCCAAACAAATTGAATTAAAGGAGTAAATGCTTCAGCGTTTGAACCAAACTTGCTTGTTGTGAACGCGCCCTGAGAGTTTGAAAGTGCAAGTTTTATGTAGTAATTTGAGTGTAAGACGTGCTTCAGCATTTGATGATTTTATCATTTGTCATTTATGTCAAAATGATGAGAGTGCAGTTGCATGTCATGTGCAGTTGCATGAGATGATGATGGTAGCCAGTTCCACATGCATGGCCAATTAGTGAATTAGTGAGAAGACAGGCTACTACTGTTGTTTATGCACTTACACTTACCATTACTTTTGCTCACCTAAGTTTAGTTCTGTAGGCATTAGTATATTAATGGTTTTAGCACATAGGCCCATGCACTTATTAGCATACAAAGAAAAAACACCACGGTATTTAGGATAGAGAAGCAGAGAGTTCACCTTCAACTTTCAATAATGCTGTTCTGTTTTTTGGGAGTAGTCAGGAATAAAGATCCCAAAGTTTAGTTTGTGTTCTTTTCTCTGGCAACACTACAAAATATAGAAAAGTAGCTGACGACTGCAGTGCTGATATTTTGGTATATACGTATATTCTACTCAGAATTACATATTACATTCCTCATCTGAGGCATTTGAGGTCAGGTAAAGTCTCAGTTATACTTTGTTAAGATAATTTCTCTTGTCAGTCCCTTTTCCCTGTGGGCTAACCTTATAGATGAGCCTCAGCCTCTGGACAGTCTCCCCCTGGCCTGGACGAGTAGCTGGGCCACTGAGAGCTTCATACCCTCGGGAAAGTGGTTCCTAACCTGAGATCTGCGATCCCTTTGGGGGATTCCAGAGATCTCAGGGAGGAAGAACTTATGACAAGATGAGTAATAAAACACTCATTTTTGGGTGTTATGTCCAGTAGAACAGTTTAAAGTCATAATCAATGACATTCTTGTTTTTGTTTTTGTTTTTTTCAATTTTTGTTTAGTTTAGTTTTTTTTAATTTGGCAACATATTTGCTTCTGAATGGTCATGTGGTGTTTTGTTCTGCATTTCCCATCGATCACTTCACAATAGTGTAGGCAAGGCAAGGCAAGGCAAACTTTATTTATATAGCACATTTCATACACAAGGCAAATACAATGTGCTTCACATAACACAGAAAAAATACATAAAATGACATTAAAAACAAAAGAAAGAAAGATATTGAGCAGTCACTCTCACACTGGTGACACCTCTGGTCAGCCAGTATAACTTCTCTGAGAGTGACTCCCTCAATTTTTCCTCTCAAAAGGAAATCAATTTAGATGAGATCTTGAAGGATTCCTCGAAGGATTATTCGAAGGCACAAGGAGGTTCTATCAAGGAGGTTCTATATTAACGGTGCGGCAGGGGAAAACGTCACTGTCTGCGACAATGTTATGGTTAGTGGTCCGTTTACGCTCTACTAGTTAAGATGTAGCTTAAGTCTCATGGTGCAACTAAACTGACACAGCTTTAGTGTCAAACTAACTAGTTTCAACGTAACAGTTAGTGTAGACTTTACACCCTAAATTACGATAGAGCTTACGTTCAGCTGGTGCAACTGGCTGCAGGAGCGTTGATTAGAATGGGAAAGACCATTCTATGCATTCAACTTCTGTGAGCGAAACCGACCAGTCTAAAAGAAAAAGAGCAACATCTGCATGTCTCCTTTCATCTTGGAAAGGTAACACTGATGTTTCTCTTTTTAGCACACTTGCCTTTCTCAATTTATCTGTTTCTTTGTCCTTGGATTTTCTGTTGATGATGTTTGAGTTTCTCTAGGCTTTTTCCTTGTCTGTTCATGGTGGCTATCACTGCCAGGCACGTGCAGAGTGGGGGGGCTATGGGTGCTTGGGCACCTGCCCCTTTTCCCTTAATTGAACAAAATGCCCCTTCCGATCTAAATTTATTATTTTATTTTAGGCATTTTCCGAATAGTTAATATATATACATACATATGTATATATACACACATATATATATATATATATATATATATATATATATATATATATACACATACAGTGTAGTGCAGGGTATACGCAGTTATACGGCGTATCATTCAGTAGTGTGCCGCTGCAAATTTTTGGCTGGACCGCAACAGCGGGCCAGCCCTATAAACATGAATGTCTGTCACTGACTGAGTGATGAAGTTACACCACTGGTTGGCCGTGGCATGTGGCACATCATAGGCTCAGAGCCAGAAATTTAAGTTTTGTTTTCTCCGCCATCTTGTTTCTCCGCTGAGATCGGGAGCCCGTTTCTCCCACACAGTAAGCAGGCTGACCAATATCATGCATGTAAGCTGAAGCTAACTGAAGCTAAAGTAGAATCTTTTATATCAATTATATCATATCACCGTTTATTTTGATGGATATGTGCGAGCTCAGTCCACCTGACAGCCCTCTGTTCTGTCGGCGGAGAGAGAGACACAGACAAGCATGGAGGTTTCGGCGCACCGAGGGCTTACTGCTGACGCTTCCCGGCGTTTCCCGGGGGCACGGTTCCGGCCAGTGCTGACAGCTGGCTGCCGATTTGTTCCCGGTGATCCGGCCGAGATTTCGGCAGGGGTCCCGATGCCAATGCGTCACGGCGAACGCCGTTTTCGGCACCGATGGGTACCAAAGCAACCGGTCATTCTGAATGTTTGTTAAAAATAAACTAATCTCTGACTGAAACACCATGTTTGCCTCATCTTGAATATATCTTATATTCATGCATTAGGCCTGTGTAGGACCAGTAATATTTGCAAACTGCCCCTTGACAAATAATGTTAATTTTATAATGGTGGCACTCTGGCCTACACTATCTGTTGCAAATGAGCTGTTCCAAGAGACAGTTTACAAAAGAAACTACTGGCCCATAGACTACTTGCAAGGCGAGAGAGTAGTTGTCCAATTTTCATGTGTGGATGGACTAAGGAATAAGGAATAGTTCACTCAAAATGCATAATTATGTAGTTGTCTCACCCTATAGTCTGTGGGCCAGTATTGATTGCAAAATCTGCACCTCTTCTGTGGCTAATGTTAATTTCATAATGATCCTTACTCCCCGGCAGACAGAAATGCAGAGAGATGAGGGGGAGAAGGAAGAGGACAGTGAGACAGAAAGACAAGAGATGGAAGCAAATATAACAGATGAGTAAAGTAAAGGGATATAACAACACTGCATTGCTGCACTCCTAAAACACAGAGATTCTTCCACAGACTGTTTGACACTGTAGATGCCCCTTTTTTCATTTGAACACCTGCCCCTGAAGAACTCTCTGCACGTCCCTGATCACTGCTCATGCTAACAACAGTTTTCATCTGCTTATTCTAAACAAACCGCTGTTGCTGCTTCCATAAACACAAAAACGTGTCACTTCCTGTGTGCCAGAGGATGTTTCCCGGGAAAGCACTAGGTGTTTTAAACACCTTTCATGAACTGGGTATTGAATTACTATTGTGTTATAGCAATCGGTGATAGAGAGTAGCAAAATGGACATTTATGTAGATTAAAATGTAATAGATTATGAATTGTTGCTGATTTCAGTAATTTTTAATGGTTTAAATATTGTAAAATGTGTGTTGGAAAGTAGATTTTGGGCTGGATTGGGGGTTGGGGATTCTAACAGAGCTGAGTTTGGGGGGCCCCTGAGGGAATAAAGGTTGGAAACCAATGCCCTGGAGAAACAGACCAGATAACTCTTAGCACAGGCTTTGATTGGGAGCTAAGCAGGAGTCAGGGACTGGACATCACTCTATTTTCTGATAAAGCTGCTCTCCATTTCAGCCCCTCTCTCTCCATTTTAAGCTGGCTTCACTTCAAACCTATCTTCTCCCCTTCCTCAAGTCTCAATCACCCCCAAGAGGGACAGCACCTGGGTAGCTTATCTGACTCCCCACAGCTTCAGAAAATAGGAGGACATCACTCCATCTTCTTCACACCATCCCTTCATCTCCCTAACTACCTCCCGCAGAATCTGTAGTGGCATTCGCACAGTATCTCTCAGTTAGCATAGAGTGGGGATTGATGGTGTTCTTTCAGAGTGACAACTTGGTGACCGGGAGTTGTGACTTGCTCGTCGATTTTAAAGGTCAAAAAGATTTACATTCCAGGGAAAGTTTTATTTGGAGTAAATACAATGCCAGTGTTATACACACTGCTCTCTGCTAATGGCCGCTCAACCTCTCCATGCCAGGTGTCTTGTGGCATATGTGATTATGAGTGACAGTTCACACTCCATGTTGAATATGACAGTTGGCAGATTGGGAGCCTGGTTTGCTCTGAGCTCTTGATGGACAAGTATGCTTTGTGAAGTGAGTGTGTACAGAGGGCAAAAATAAGATTGACACGTGCTTTCCAGCAGGAGGCCATCTAAGATGGGGGCTAAAGATTAGAGAAGTAGGTTTGTGACCAGAGGGTTGCTAATTTGAATCCCCAGACAGGCTGGGAAAATCTTGGCAGGGAAAGTGAGTGAGTAATGCTCTCCGGTGCCCCTAAGTAAGGCACTTAACCCCCAGCTGTTCCAGTAGAGCCTGCACTAGAAAACTGTGGTCATACTGGGCAGCTGCAGGTGTGAATGTGTACAACAGTATGAATGTGAAGCGAAGAGCATGCATGCTCAGGAAACCTTTCCTGTATAAATAGAGGTTAAAGATACAGCCAGCTAATCTTATTGAAGCTTACGTTTCTTTTGAAGATCTTTTTTTTAAAGTCGTTCGAAGGTTAGTTGAAGGTTTTCAATAAAAAATAAAAAATAAAAAAAAAGTAGTAAATATACGAGATGCCACAAATAGAGAAAATGAAGTGAATTATTCTGCACTGTAGTCTGGCCCACATTGACAAATCAGTTCTATATTTTATATTTCTGAGCATCTGGGATCCTGCTGTTCCCAAACACTGTAAATTAACTAATGTTCTGAAAACATATAGTAAGGCAGTAAAGCAGGGTTTAATAGCATTAGGTTACTGAAAAGCCAACTCATCATTTCAGACAACACTGATCCTGAGCTTCCACGGCATCTGTATGTTAAATCCCTGCCCCTGAGAAAGACTATTAAGAGAAGGAGAGTGAGGGAGAGTGAAACATTCAGGCTCAACCTACTTCTTACCTTCACCTCATGAACTTGGATAAATCAGTCCACCTTTTCCACGCGCCCTCTCATTCTAAACATATCCTTTCAAACTTCCAAGAGATCTGATATCTGACTCTGCAAATTACTGACATTAATTTGAGTCACCAGTCAGCAGTTTGACTGACCTTGAGCTGCAAACTTGGAAGTCTAGCTAGACCTCAGCTCATTGCATCTTATAGATTTCCTACATAAGCTATTTGCAATTATAAAAGAAAGAAAGGAAAAAAAAAACAGGTTCGGTTGCAATGCGTAATTCAATGTGATCGGATGTTTCCTTGCTGACGAACACTGGAGGAAGTAGTCAAATAAATAAATCATTCATTAAGTAAAGCGGTGATTTAGACTGATTCTACAATTCTGAAGTCAGGGATTAGATAAGTGTATGGCAAGCTGAGATGAGGAGGAAGGAGGAAAGCATGGCAAGGCGTGTGTGCATCGCTGTTAATCCCTTATTCCTGCTCTCCCCACATTGGGTCAGAGTTCTAATTAATTAAAGAATGCATGGCAGAAAATGAGCAGTAATCTCCAAAGCTGTCCTCTGAAAATGTGCCTTTTAATTCCAGCTGCATGTTTTATGAGCAGAGCCTAAACGACTGGTAATTCTCTCTTGGCCAGCACCTATCTCTCGCTCTTAAAATCTCTATCTACCCCCCCAACTCCCTCCCCCACCCCTTCGCCCACAGTCACTCCCATCTCCCTTGCTCAACATCACTCTTACTCACACTCCTACTTATTTGCTGCCCGGCTTTCTTCCTTGCCATCTCTTTAAGGTGTGATCTATATTCAATGACAGTTTAATGAGCGTTTTCCTATTTCGGGTGAGTCTTATCATGTCATTAGGAAAAAAAAAAACCCAGATGAATAATACATCTGACGGTGAGACATCCCCGGAAACATCACACATAGCGAGATGAGCAGAGACGAGGGGGAAGAGACAAGGTGCTTTTGTTTAACAGGACTCCTTTTCCAACTAATTAATCGCTCATGGCTGATCTTGAGTTATTTTGAAGGACGGCGGATGGATACGAGGCAGAGAGAATGAAGCAGAAACGCATAGAACTCGCAGCTGCACCGCAACCGTTGTATTTTTCCCGGCTCTAAAGAAGCCCCTCTTTTGGAGTCGTGTGATTTCACTTCACACCCCAGCAGGGCTTGTGAGTGGGCTAAAGTGAGCGCAAGCCCCCCATTGGCTTTGCGTAACTCCTGAGGCTAGCACACCCTGCCAGTTTCTCTCCATACACAGCATTCTCAGCTCTGTCAGCTTAATTGGCTCGCATCCCATCGGCAAGATACCCCAACCCCATCCTAATTGGCTCCCTTTTAGCCACCCAGCCAATCCTATTGTTCAGGTACACAGTGTGTCGCTATGGATGCGGTGATCACTCGCACATGAATTCTGGGACAAAAGGCCGATGGGCTGTCTCTCAACCAGCTCCCTGAACCACAGCTATATTTCTGCCAACAACAACCACAATGCACTTTCTAAACAGTTCTCTCGCTCCAAGCCAATGCCCTGGTGCCTTCTTTGGAAAAAGGTAATTTATTCACTCTCTGCAGTTCCTCCATTTGATGCAGGACCCCATGCCAGCAGCTGTGAGATCCTCGCTGCCTCATGTGTTTAAGCTCATCCTGTGTGATGTTTACATAGGAAGATCACATAGTGTGCCACTGAATGCCAGTCAACCCACAGAGACAGGCGGAGATAATGATTGAGAGGGAGAGAGAGAGACAGAGAGAGAGAGGGGGGCAGAGAGAGAGAGAGGAGACTTTCCCTCAGACCACATGGATTGAAGCTAAGTCTGGTTCTGTCTGAGTAAGGGTAGTCAATGTTACCCTGATGAGTGCCACGGTGGCCCCGGCTGGGTCAGTTTCCTGCCAGTGTGTAATGAGCCCCAATGACGGTGAACTCCCTGTTCCCCTGTGCCCCGGACTGTCTCCGCTAATGAGCTTCTGAATAAATCAGTGTTGGTCCCCCTCCCTTCTCTCCCAGTCCATCCTCTATCCCTTCTCAGTTCACTTATACCCCCCCCCCCCCCCCCCACCCACCCACCCACCCCACCCCCCCACCCCCGTTGGCCCGGCCTTGTCACCCTACCCCTGTAATGAGCCCTCAAGAACACCTTACATCCCGTTTTCCGACATTCTCTGTCTCCTAATGGTAAGTGTTTGTTTGCTGGACAGCCTGCCTTCCCGTCTCTTAAGACGGCGGTATACAAAATCTCCTGATGTGTCATTGCCGCTGTTGCTGCTGCTGCCTGCGGAGCTGTGGCTGAGTCTGTCTGAGATTGGAAGACTGACTGAAGAGACTCTGAGTGACATTCTCCAGCTCCTCACTAAAGATGCGCTGCTTCTTTTTTTCTTTCTCCACGCTGCCACTGGTTTTAGCAGAAGGGATGATAAAATAAAGAAATAAAAGTACTGCTCGCTCCCACGTACCCGATTAGTCTGGTCCTAATTTGGTTCTCGCTCGAGCGTGAGGGAGTGAATGTCTGTATTTGGTATCTGGTAGCCATACATAGGCTGCTTTATAAAAGGTGATGATGACAAAGGGCCAGGAATGGATTATTGGACCACGAACCTGCCCACTCCGTCACATAAATAGTCTCAAACAGTTGGACTCTGACTGGTCAGGGTAGCGTGTGAAATCACCAGGGGGACACTCACATGCAGAGGCGGATAAACTAGGCCACAGTTTCTTGTTTTGGTGATGAAGTCATACATGGCAGCTTGACTCAGAGAAAACATTGGAAATTCAATTTAGAGAAAGGAAATAATAACAAACAAATGTGAAAAGATATGATTGTAGGATACAGTGCTATTCCTTGCTGGAGAAACTACTACTAAGTAATAAATTGCCATTAAAACTCAGGCTCTTTATCATGACTGTGATGTTCATAAGCAGGCTTTATAACACTTTTAAACAAAGGAAAGTACTGGCTACCTGGGACATCCATACAAAGAAAGAAGCCCTGTGGTGAGAGCAGTTACTTTACAGTATAGTCAGCACTGTTGTTGCCCACAGATTGCCTTTCTAAGGTCACTGACCTCAGAGCAAATGTTACTAGTCAAAATATTGGCTGCCATGCATCAGGTTACAACATTGTTTTTCCTTCACCAATTCATTCTTTTCCACACAGAATGCCTACCCCAGCAAAGTTATCAGTGGGCTTGGGCGAATCAATCATGGGGTGACACTATTCCAGACCAGAGTGTTGTTTGAGAATCTGTTGTCTGCGATGCCTGCAAATCCCTGGCTGTGATTGCCAAGCCCCTCCAAGTGTTGGTTTTGGAGTTATTTTTCATTGTAGGCCTTTTCTCTGTCTCCTTGCCTTTGATTCTCTCTCTGTCACTCTCTCTGTCTCTTTATTTATCCCCCCCCCCCCCCCCCTTCTTTCTCTCACTCTCACATTTCTGCCTCTCAATACAAACCTTGTGCAGTATTGATGTAAGGAATGCCAGCATTGTTTTTGGAGATGCTAACAAATAAACTTGCTCCACAAAGGTGACGGCCAGACAGGGAGAAATGTTAAAAAAAAAAAAGACCAAAAAAAAAAGAAAATATTAGTATTCAGAGCCAGATCTTGGCAGAGAAACACCATCCAATCAAATAGTCAAATAGCCCCCCACCCCCCCCCCCCCACCCCCCCCCGCCCTTCAAGTGATTAATCTGCTTTTTTCCCTTCTTATAGAGTCCTCTCTCTGCACTTTGTAATGATGATTCACCACACTTCTGCCATCTCCTTGTCCCTTTGGAAACACAGAGATGTGTATTCTAACGTGTTACGGACTGTAAGGAACTCAAGAAACCAGTTGCTAGAAGTCCATTCCTGAAAAATGTAGGCCAACATTAGCCACAGTCACCTTGTTTGCCTGCATGGAAAAGTTGCCTGCAGCTGAACCTTTGCACCTCTGTCCCGCCTCTTGCTGCAACATCACTGGTGCTACAGCAACTGAGGCAGCTCAAATCAGCTATTGCACAGTTAGCACTGCTATGTGGCTGGTAGCAGTGTGAACACACATAACAACACTTTAGAATAATGAATGTTACTAAACCTTCAAAAACAACATTAATGTTGAATTAAATAATAATAAGATACTTATACAAATATTTGGAACTGAGTAGTACATAATTAGTAAGAATATTCAAAATTTTGTCTGATTCCTAAGTGAAGAGAATACTATTGCTAGTAGGTCTACATAATTTGTACATCATTACCTAATGTTAGTATATGTACTGTAGTACAGAAAGTGTTTTATGTTCAAATGAACTTAATAACTTGAAGTAGTTAACCTGAGCTAAAATTGTCAAGGCTTATACACTTTCCGGTAACGCTTTATTTTACACCCCACTAATTACGGTGTAACTAGTTTGTATTTATGGGGTACTAATAAAATAACAATGCTGTAGTTACAGGGTTGCTCCCTTTAGTTATGGAGTAAGTATTTAGATCCTAAATTGTTTTATAAAAGGATTATGAAGGTTTTTATTTTATATTTTATATTAAAAAATTGGCATATTTGATTCAACATACTGTATATTACATTCAATAAAGCTCTTGTATGTTCAGTTATGTCTGTTGCTGTGTGTTGAAGTTCTATATTTTTTGTGTATGCTATATTGTTACAGAAATGTCACCAAACAGCTGGTCTAGGGTCTCCTCTCCTAACATCGATTACCAGATGGACGTATGCGACTTTCTGTTAAACTGTATTTATTGTGGGGCAACCTTGTACTTACTCTATAATTACAGTGAACAAGAGGGGAACAAGCATTGCTTTATTTTACAAAATAATCTGGTACAAGGTGTGCCTGCACTTGTACTTACTCAATAACTACAGGGAACACGCACCGATAACATTTGTTTTGTCCCCTTAATTACGTTATTGTACCTTATAATTATTTTTTAAGTATGCAGTAATTACAAAAATAGTTACACCATAACTACCTTATAAATCTCTCATAATTACAAAATTATTACACCTTAATTCCCAGACTTCTTGTTTTGTTACCCTGTAACTACAGCATTGCTATTTTACTAGTACCCTTAATTACAAACTAGTTACAATGTAATTAGTGGGCTGTAAAACAAAGCGTTACCAGAATAATAATAATAATAATTTTATGTGTTTTTGTTCGGGGTTTTTTTGTTACAGAAAACAAGTGGTATATTAAAAGCAAAATTGACTCTGTGAAAAAACAGCCACATTTAGAATAAATATTGATTATATTGTTAGTAATAGACGTATAGAAAATGTTAATGGCCAACATACTGTATATTTACTAATTCCATTGCACTTTCACTGCTTTAGGCTACAGGATCCCCATAACTGCAGGAATGAAGGTGTGTTTTGAAGAAATGCGCAAAGACACTGTAACAGTAGTGTGCAAATAAATGTATTCAAATAAAATGATTCAGTTGTTCAATTGTGTAAAGTGGATAGGAAGATGACAGCAGTTCAGAAGTGGACTGCAGGTGAGAGGGTGTTCAGGCAGGTCTATTGGTTCCCATATATTGAGGCTCTCAAATCCACAAGCAGGTTTGGAGCCGAGACCAACAGCAGACTGAGGTGAAAGATCACAGTCGAGCTCAGCAGTCACTCCAGAGAAACTAGAGGCTTCAGCATAAAGGTACTGCTCCTTATTCAGGACTTTCACAAACATGCAGTTGATGTTTTCATGGCAATCGTCATTAAGTGCATTGAGTCGAGCGACCATTTGCATAGATGCTGAAAGAAATGCAATGGCAACATCTTAATAATCAAATAACCATAAGGCCACCTGATGTACCTTCGTTCATGTCAACATGCTCCATCATAGCTTCACTTGCGTTGATGCATTTCATCATCGTTTTGTTTCAACAACAAATCTAACTGTGAATTTACAATGTAAATCAAACTAAGGAAGAACTAGACACAAATGCAAAATCCTTCAACACAAACAACTAGTTCAGCAAAATCCTCTGTACTAATCTTTTCCTGTTAAATAATAAAATTAAAAAAACATGTAGCTTACCAAGATGGAAATCACTCTCCATGTTTTCCTTTCTAAAAGGTAGATATTGTTGATGTTTCTCCAAATGAATGCAATGCAAGTTTTCTCTCTCAATTTGCATGTGAACACAGATCAGAGATGAAACTGTGAGTCTGAGTCTGTTCGGGTCAATCGCTCCTTTATGACACTGACATTCTAAATTCTATGAACTCTGCTGCCTTCTGTCCAGCTGCATTATGATTCATCAGATGAAGCTAACTACTTCTTGTTTTGTTACCCTGTAACTACAGCATTGCTATTAGTACCCCATAATTACAAACTAGTTACACCGTAATTAGTGGGCTGTAAGCGTTACCCATTTTCCTTATTCAAAAGTTTTACCAACCAATGCTATTGGAACACTGGTTAATGTTGTTGTTGGTTGTAAGTAGTTGCAAACACATGTACTCTCTCTTTCTCTAGCACACACACACCACCACCACCACCAGCAGCAATAACGACTACACACTGATGCTAATCATCATAACATAACCCAAAACCTACTCTCAGCAATCTACAGTATGTAACTTTTAGTGTCATTCACCATCATCATTGGCGAGGCAGTTGAGGTGGTGGAGAGCTTGAAATATCTTGGAATAATCCTGGACAATAAACTTATCTTTGATGAACACACTGCCACCAACCATAAGTGCTGCCAGCAGCAGCTCTCCATCATCCGAAAGTCAAGGCACTCTCTGTTGCTTTACTATTACTGCTAAATTGTTTTTGTACATCTCTAGTGCCAATATGTCTACATGTCTGTGTGCTGTGAGCTGTCAATATACTGTATTACTGTTCTTTAGTGGCTCCGAGTACAGGCTGAGAAAACAAATTTCCTCTTGGAGGACAATAAAGTATTTATCTGTCTATCTCTTAACTTTGTGAAACACCATATCTTAGCCAAGAGATAATAAGCTAATCCATCATGGACTAGGAACAAGAGAGACAGAAGGTTAGTAGAGATCCAGGAATATTTAAAGACAAGATATCAGCCTCCATAATCTGCATAATTTGACAGCAGCTGGAGGAAGGGCATGTCATGTCATGTCGTGTCTCATGACATGACAATATGTCCAGGATATTCTCCTGATAGCTTTACTGATCTAGAATCACTAATTATGTAACTCGGCATCCTTCCATCTACTGGAGATGCATGGCTGTACTGACTTTACATATTTTAACAGCGAAACTGTCTCCACATCAGCATGCTTATTCTAAGCTACGAAAATGAGCCCAATTCCATTTATCCTCAACTAGTGAACAATTACACAGCAGGTAAATTAATTAACTGTAGTTAGTGCTGGCTCTTCTGAAGTGGCTAATCTAGGCCTTTTAATTGAATTAATTTCCCTATAATCACAACAACAGAACAGTGTTGGCTGTGTGGCATGCTGTCACACGTGCTCCTTCTATTCTTTGACACTGCATGGTAAATCTCCTTCAGATGACATGTATTACAAGGAGGTTTGCTATTGCTAGAGTGCGACACAAGAAAGAGCCCAGGCACATACTGTAGGTATCAACTTAGAGCCAGAAACATCAAAGTGGGATTCTGAGTGAAATCTACTTCTACATTAGCTCTTGATAAGACTTTTTTTGTATCCAAAATTACATAACTCAAATAATAACCACATTTGAACTGTATACACTATACTTGCTTGAGCCCTCCAATACAGAAAATCACAAATGATTTTCACGATACCCTCTAGCTCTTTATTAGCATTCCTAAACCAGACACACAGATAAAGTTTTGGTTCAGTGGCTCCATACCAGTATTTCCATACATTAATATTCTCATGCATAGTAAGCTTTTCCACTAGAAAGACCTGGGACTGCAGGTTTTTTGCATGCATTGGGCATGTGTGTGTGGGCTGCCACAAACTGTAAGTTTCACTCCAATGACTTTGCCCCTGGCTATGTATTGCATCCAGTCGTGAAATGGTATATGCATTTGGGAACATAGTGAGTCCACCACACTGTCAGCTGATCAGCAAAGTGAGAAAATGATTCTCTCTCTAGCACCTTTGGAATAATTATGTCAAATATTTAAATTAAAATCCAAGTGAAACCTTCTGTTTGGGGAATTCATGTGCTTTTGCAATCAATATTAGCAGGTCTGCTGTAAGTAAACCTGATTCTGATGGTCCATGTGGACAGATTCAGCTGGGAGAAAGAAGTCAGAAGTTTAAGAAGGAATGGATACAGTTTAAGAATTCTCTGTGAGTTTTTTTTCCTAGAGATAAAAATTTGAAAAGAGTAAGTAATTGACTTAAAATTCCATTTAAGACATAAGGGATAATGTACAGCGAGTGGGTCATTATTTCGCAATAATGACCCACTCGCTGTACATTATCCCACTTATTACATGGCTACTTACTAAAGAAATCAATAATTTGACACAAAATATTGATTTAAAAATGATTTTATTGCTTCCGCTACAAAAAATAGTCTGTTAGATTCTACGGTTGGAACTGCGTCCATAGCAACGTAAACTCTGTAGCCTTCTTACTCTTCTTTACTGGGGACAGTTCAGCCATTAACCATGAATTGAAAGTTTCATGCTCTCCAAATATATTAAAATTAATATTACAAAAATCTTCCATGGTGTTTTCTGATGGAGTAACAGAAAGCTAACGTTTTTTTGCCACAGGGTGTCGCGAATGAGCTGACGTTGTTGAATTTAAATTAATCGTTAAATTTACCAGACTTCTTTCTGCGGATTGATATGATTGGACGTGGTCCTCCAGAGTCTATGATCAGAACTGCGTCCATAGCAACCAGGGGTGTCATGCAAGCCAAAATTCTGGGGGGGCACAATTAGAGCGGGGGGCATGGGCATCCTTCCCCAGAAAAAAAAAAGAAAATAATGATGCAATTTTCTGCAATTTCACATATTCAATGACTTTGGGGGAATTATTTTAAAACTTCACTAAATCAGTTTTTGTAGCTCAGTAATCTCCCACTTTATATTAGGGTGAATACTGTATATTTATTCAGAGATTTCCATGTCAATTATTTGTGCTCTTATGGTTACTGAAAATGACACTTATTTACTCACTTCTACACTAGCTTCTACACTGCTGCCACTTTTCTTGAAAAAGAGCTAAAAACTTGTCTGCTTCACCCAAAAATTTTAAGGGGCATAAATTCACATAAAAAGACTATATCCACAATGCAAATTTATTTAGAGAACATAGATAATAAAGCCACAGATGAAAGGAACCTGCCAACATTGATTGGTTGATTGAACATTGATTGACCTTGATTGGTCTGAAATGGTCATATAAAAGAGGGAACAAATCTTTCAATTAAATCTGCATACATTTCCATGAAGGAAAAATAGCCTATCACTATAAATCTCACCTAAGATAACCTACCTCTTGCACTATCAACCTCCTGACTGAGGACAGGGCTGGGGCTTTCTGTCGTTTTTTTAAAGAATGACGAGATTTTCCTCTGCATCTTGACCTGGAGATATCAAATGGAATTCAGTGTTTTGCTAACTATAACCTGTGATAGTGGTGGTAAAAAAAACTATCAGCTCACTGACATAAGATTCACACAGCTCTCCTTACCATTAAATAGGATGCTATGCTATCACAAGTCACGACTAGCTAGCGAGCCAGAAGGCTAAACAACCGGATTGAGGGATGGCTACTAACTTTAGCTGGTACTAGCCAACTATCTTGCTATGCAAATTATGCCTCTATTTCTCAAATGCAATTAAATGTGTATAACTAATTGCATTTCATTTTCACACATTTGAAAAGGGGATTGATGCTCTACTAACCAATTCAGCAACACACCGTTAAGCTGTAGCCTACATCTCCTCCAGCACTGATGCGCAACAGAGTGCTGTGTGCGTGGGAACCTGCTGTTGCGAACAGATTTCATCCTGCAACTTTTGGAAGAAACCAGTACCATAGGGAAAGGGGGTGTGTGACTTTTTGAGGTATGATCTATGACATAATTAGAAGAATACGTTTGACTCATAATATAAAATGATTATAACTACATATTATACAAAATAATAGTAATAAAATAAAATAAAAATATAAAAAATCCAGATATCAAAAATCTGGTGGGGCACGTGCCCCCCCAGCTTGAATGGGCATGACGCGTCTGATAGCAACGGGCTGTCTGTTATTCATAGCAGCAGCCTGCTATTCAGAAATAACAGACCGTAGAATGCCTTAATTGACCAATCAGAATTGAGTATTCAACAAAGCCGTGTAATAAAAAAAATTATAACAAACACTATGCTTGGTCTGCTAATACAAGAATGATACATTGTTTTGTTTTTCACTTGGTCTGGTTCGCTTTCACAAAAGCAAAAATCAACCGTCAATCAAACTTGTGCTTGTAGTCATGTGCTTGTAAATGTTTCAGTTGTTGGTCAGACAGTTGACTGGTAAAATACAACAAAGCCCTTGCAATTTTTGCCTGTACTATATCTTACATCATGGAACACCGCAAGGTTATGTTCATGTTGAATTGGAGCACATCAGCAGACTCTAGAGGAGCACGCATATGAACATCTGTCAATTCAGACATTATAAATAGTAATATAAATAATGTAATGATACAGGCATTTCAAGGAAGACGCTCTGCAATCAGATGATCTTATCACAGAAGAAGGCTGACTCTGATGAGATCCTACCACGAAGTTGGTCCATACTATGAAGCTAACAATTGCAAACATGCAAAAATCACAAAAAGTTGATCCATGCAAACTCTAGTTTCACCAGTCACCAAAACAGGATGTGAAGATGTTCTTAACCAATAAAATGCAGTGTAAATGGTATGCTTCCTGTGATTGGTTCGATTGGTGTTATCACCAGAAATAAACTGCTCCAGATGTAATTTGGAAGCAACCTGCTCTTCTAAGCGGACGAGAGAGCGGTTGTTTGGTCTGCACTGGGGTTCAAACCACCCCAAACCAAGGGGGTTCGGATTGTTGATATAAATCCCTTAAAGGTCCCATATTCTACACTTTCCAGTGTTTTATTTTGTCTTGAGGTCCATTAAACGCTGTTTGTGTGGTGTCATGTATCAAAAAATATATTTTTACACGTTACACCATTTTCCAGCATCTCTCTGAGCCTTGCCAAGAACAGGCTGTTTCTGTCGCTGTGCCTTTAAGGCTCATTAATATTAAAGACCCCTCTGTTCTGATTGGCTAACTGTTTCCAGAGTGAAAATTGAGACAGCGTGAGGCAGGTAAAACTCTCCGGTAATAAACAATGACAACTGCTCAACCACTTTGAAAAAAACACTTTGTTAGCCTATTATTTCTTACAAAAATAATGATAAGCATATCTTTGTGACGCCACAAAGTTACGGCAGTCCAAATGGCTCGTTGAGAGGCTTGGTTTTCTAACATGGATTGTATGGATTTAGTTGGCTACCGTGTGTTTTGATACTTTCACAATGTTTATGTAGCCTGGCGAAATGAAATCAGCGCAGGACACAAAAACCTCTTTAGGATTCTTTATTCTGAACCAGTGATTGATTCTGCAAATTAGTAGTTAAAATTTGAAACAAAGGTGATTCAGTTCTGTTCTTTTAAAAATAAAAATCAGTCTCCAAAAAGATTGAAAACAAAAGACAAAATCTTCAATGCACAGTCGTTGTATATAAAACACAACCTAGGACTCTTCAACCTAAACTAGTATACTCTCCACACCAAATGCACTGTAACTTCAGTAAGTGCACTATGAATGGTTCTTAAGTACAGTAATAACTAGCCTAACATTCTGCATCTAAACATACATGAGAAATGCGGAGTACATAAATAACTGTAGAGGTTCTTTCCTGAGAGAATAAAATAAAATACAACAAACCACATTGAGTTGTAAACCTAACATTCACAATTCTGTACATGTTTGACAGTATGTAAGAATGATGTAAAGATACTCACTACGACATGTCAGTACATTTATCCAAGTACACACACGTGGCAGAATACCAACCCCATACGCCACTGTAAAAGTGAACAATGAAGTAAATCAGTAAATCGCATGAATCTTCATTTAAACATTCCAAAATAAATGAAACCCAAACTTGGAAACCAAGCTACATTACAAGTTTCTCAATATACTGGCGACCATTACATAAGCTGACGGAATTACTCCGGGAACATCTGCTGACATCCAACCACACCTGCGAGTTAATGGTCAATACACGTTTGTACACACTATTACTAATATACAGCGATCGATATTTTGTGCATACAACATTCTTTACCAGAAATTTACCAACCTAGAGTTTTGGACTTCCACTGCTGCTCAACGTGGCGATCATGAAAATGATTTCCTACTCTTCCTGGTCTATTCTCGCGGTATTGTCCACTCTGACCTTAGGGGTACACCAACAGAAATCGCGCCCTCTGGTGGAGTTAGTGGGAATAGCCCTATTGACCCACCTGGCTACATTTAGATAGCACATCCAACTCTTTTATAATCAAAGAGGCAAGGGGAATCCTGTTTTATGCGATATGGGACCTTTAATGCCCCTATGTGTAGTATTTGAAAATTGTTGATTTTGGCTGATACTATCAAGTAGTTTGCTGTTGTGAGAGTTCCGGTTAACAGATGTTTGGGTGATCGCTGTCTGTGAACATAGCCTATCCAACATTTACTATTCTGATGCTGCGAGCTGCAGCTAATGGAAAATGCTACCGCTAACAAACTAGACTAAACACAAATCAAGTAATGTAATCGTAGAGTATGGAGTTGTATTAAATGTGGCGCTTATGGCCGATCAAGCTGGCATAAGGCAGGACATATGAATCGACAAAGGATGTCAGAGTGCAAATGCGGAATAAATGATGCGATTACAACCCACACACACACTGGACAGGAGGAACGCCGTGGTCTGCTCACTGTAAGTCGCTATGGTTTCTTTCCCTTCGGTTGCCCCACTCTCTGTCGGCAGCCAGCTATGCACTGACAAGTGAAGCTAATTTGCTAGGTTAGAGCTTAGTAGCTGTACAGGTAGCTGACTACATAAATAAACTTTGCCATTACACATTACCACAGATATAAACCACACGGGTCCTAAAAAAAATTGTTAAAAGCTCCGGTAACACAATTTGAGACCGTTATTGGTATTTCACTTACATGTGTAGAAGAAAGAAAGCCAGCTCTGTGTCGATCTTAAACCCCTTCAGCTCCCATCTAGCTCTCCGACGAGTGAATGCCCGGCCGTGGTTAACTTTGGTCGGTCTGATCCCATGCTTTGTCACGCTCCTTCGTAGCTCTTTTAGCCTCTTATAGAACTAGTGTTCCACACTGATGGGTCCGTGGGGCTCCCGGGGTTTGGGGACCGAGGGCTCCGGTCTGCCGTGTTCCGGGGGGCCGGGGAACGGGTACTTCAAGCCGATCGATCCGTGGGGCAGAGGGTTCAGTTAGAGTCCTGTCTCCCATGTTGCCACTATCTGCCATATTGATTAGCTTCACACTGTTCAATCTAAGCAACTAGTCTGCATTCAAACTGCGTCTGTTTTCTTCCTGGTTTGGTTTGACTTTCTGCCGTAAATCAGTACGGCTCTTCGTGGCAGTTCATATTCGCAGACACACAGAATGAACAGACTGAAAGCAACACATAGACTAAACCAAGTTTCTCCGCGATGGTCTCATTTTTCTGCGGACAAACTTTTATGGTATCTAATTAATTGGAGGATGATAGAATCAGATACAAATTCTACACATAGGGGCTTTAAGCAGGAAAAAAAATAGATGCAACATTTTTCATTCATTCTACACATGTGGCTGTGGTTGATTGTTATCCTACATAGAACTGTCAGTTTGTGCCAAGACGCACGGAGTGGAGATTATGGAGGCGGCTGCATCCTCTATAGATGTCAGGAACTGGCTGGTGGATGCCTCCCTCCTGTAGCCAAACTGTCCCTGAGGTTCACCGCCAACTTCTGTTTGGCTCTTCGCCTAATATAATTGAACCATTTCCAACATTGAGCAATGGTTCTCCTAGAACCAGAGCAACACATGTTAACCAAATGTGTTCTCTCCTACCAAGCTAATTTACTTTAAGGTGCTGCATATTCACTCATGGTGATTCTGCACCTCTGGCACAGGGACATCAGTTTGCCCTTGGGACAAGCTTTTGTGGCAGATCTGCTCTGAACTGTTCTCTCCATCACAAAATTGTCACTGCGCAGTGGTGCAGAGCGCACTGCATTTAAAGGGAGGGAAAAGAGGTGATTTGCTGATGAACGCTACCCATCTGGCACCTAAGTAAGCTAAAACAGACCATAAAAAAAAAAAAAAAAAAAAAGCTTACTTTTTACTTGCAATTATTATTTGGCACAGGTCTAGTAAATACACAACAGTAAGTGCTATAATAATAGTACTGCATAGTACCTACAATTTAATAAGCACATGCAGCAGACTAATTTCAACATAATAAAATGAAACCATACTGAAGCCCAAACATTGCCACTGATGAATGTGTACCATCATGTTCTTGTTTTCTCTGATTGGTTAATTTTATCATCAATGAATGTTGTACTATGGATTTTTTTTCTCCACTATTTCTGGTGTAGGATTTGCCAGTTGTTTACGGACTCATTTTAACTATTTAAGTGATATTCAGGGTGCTGAAAAGTCTATTCAGTAGTCACTACACATTATGGTGGAGTATTCTGACAAGCATTTGCAAAATAGGTTACTGTGTATCCATCAATACAGTAACAATATGAAAGTAGCAGTATTATTACTGTAATGTGCAAAACTGCCTGTGACATTTCATCACACACATATGTGAGAATATGTTTTGACACAATGTCAAGCTATTTTATCACTTATTCTGATAAAGTGATTTTGATTTGATTCACTTCACTTCAGCCTTAGATTTATTTCCTTAGAATATTTTAAGCCAATTAATTTGATGTTTATCAAATTAATGACTACACTTAAAATAATTACAGCAGAGACTGTAATCAGCATGTTGGATTTTTAATAACAATCAAAATAATTCATGAAACTATGGATGAAAATAATAAAGCGACATGTGGGGGTAGCAGCAAGAAACATTTAAAACAAGACATGAGCAATAGTCTTGCACGTCCCATGAATGCCATAGCAATCCATCTATCCATCCATCCATCCATCCATTTTCTAGCCGCCTCTGTGGGTCAGGGTTGCAGTGGCAACAGGGCAGACAGAGCAGCCCACACATCCTTTTCCCCACCAACTCCCTCGATCTCCCCCTGGGGGATCCCAGGTGCTCCCGGGCCAGCAGGGAGATGTAGTCCCTCCAGCGTGTCCCGGGTCTGCCCCAGGGCTCTTCCCAGTCGGTCAAGCCCAGCACACCTCCAAAGGGAGGCACACAGGGGCGTCACACTCAGCTGCAAACCGCTCCAGTGCACAGTTCGATGAATCCAGAAGGACAACATCATCCAGAAACAGCAGAGATGCCACCCTAACATCACCGAACTGGACACTCTCCAGACCTCGGCTGCACCTTAATATCCTGTCCATGAGTATCACAGACAGGAGAGGGGACAAGGCATATCCTTGTCGAGTCCAATGCCGGCCCTGAACAAGCTTGAATTAATGCCAAGAATGCAAACACAGCTCACAGCTCTGACTGTATAGGGACCAAGTGGCTTGCAGCAGTTGTTCTTAATTGTCTTGCCTGATTAAATAAAGGTTAAATAAAATATAGCCGCAAGCGCCATTTTGAGGGTTCAAACCTTTTTTCGCTTCATGGAAGGAAGTAGCTCAGTTGGCCGAAATTAAAGCCACCTGCAGCAACGAGCGGCTGTCAGGCTTCACAAAGGTGAGCAAAGTCACTTCAGCTAGTTTAATTCTATTTAAAAAAGGAGCGAGACCAATCACACACTCATTACAATGTATGCAGCATTTCAATAATTGCGCACTCAAAGTTCTGACATTCGTCCCCCCTCCATCGGATTTGAACGAAACTCGGTGTGTATGTTCAGAGATAGCACAGGATGTCTCCAGTGAGTTTAATCAGATTGCTCAAAGGCATCTTGAGTTATGAGCAAATATGTGATAGGCCACGCCCACTTACACCGATCAATATGGCACTTCAGATTTTGGTTACTACTTGCCCCCAGAGCATGCACACCAATTTTGGTGAAATTCTGTCCACAGGGTTTTCAGATACACATTTGTGGCATTTGTGGCACCCCCTATGGGTCAGGCTCAAAATGCTTTGGTAGACCTATTCCCAAACATGTTTACCTACCAAGATTTATGATGATCGGACAAACGGTTAATGAGTTATGGCCAATATTTGCTAAGCCCTGCCCTTTGCGAAGATATTTTGGTTGATGGTTTGTTTTTCGACCGATCTTGCTCATTTATAATAGAAATGTGTATCGCAGTCCCCCAAGGCTGTATACCAAATTTGGTGTTGACAACATCAAAATCCTTAATTACAGCCTTAATTACAGCGCCACCATCTGGCCGATTGGGCTCATATTTCTTGGGAAGCATTTGCAGATCATTTCCAATTATTGGGCCAAGTTTCATGGTTTTCGCTCATTCCAGCTCATGGCAATTTGAGCCGCGGCAGAAGACAAATAATAATAAACCGGCACAAACTTAGAAGGGCTCTACCCCTTCGGGGTTTGAACCCTAATAAAATGGTAAAAACATGGTCCACTGTTCCACGACCAGGAAGAAATCTGCATTGTTCCTCCTGAATCCGGGATCCAATAATTGGTCTATGTCTCCACTCCAGCACCTTGGCATAGGCTTTCCCAGGGTAGCTGAGCAGTGTGGTCTGGTCTGTTATGGAAATGGGACCGCCACCCCAGCCTGCCAATTCAAAGGCACTTGTGTAGGCTTCATTTATGTATTTACCTGTCTTTGTAAAAGAAACAGGAGGGAGAAGAAGCCCATAGATTTCTCATGAATAAAGTTATTTTCTGAGAGGCAGGTGGGCAAGAAGGGGTGGGAATTAAACTAATTTGTTGCATTTTGATTTGGACACTTGGAGAAGCAAGCATACTGGTTTCCCTGTTAAATGTTTTCAAGGTAATGAATGGTAGCATCTCGATATGGCTATAACTCAGGATTTAGCACACTTAAGGGCAGTTTAATTCATGGCCATGGGTTACTGGCAGGGAGGTTTGTGTAGAATGTAATTCACTTACTTGCCTGTGAGGTTATTTTAGCATCATTTACTGTATGCATAACCCCCAAAAAAATTGCCTCAATTCTCTCTGAGAATTGAACCATTTTAATGATATTGAAGAGCAATGAAATCAGAACCTTAATGTCATGATTATAATGATAACTGAGTTATTGTCTACTGTACAATAAATGGGACAGTACTAATGGGACAGTACATTAATTGTCTACAATACAATTAATAGAACAGTAGACAATAACTCAGTTGTTATTGCATATAATGGGTGCACCATTATCTGACCCAAGGGTGTGTGAGTGTTGGGAGTCTATGGTATGATTTTTTGGTGTCCAGCAAATTTATGAAAAAAAGAACGGCTGTTTTTTTCTTTGAGTCCACCCACTTACCACATGACACCCATTGTTTTGATTTACTTTGCAAAATTGAGGTCATGCCATTTAATTTTTCACTGACCGCTTGGACTTGTGGACTTATGGCCTCAAATACAACATCGCTCTACACAAAATGTTCCATTTAATCTAAGGTCTGGAGAGAAAAATGTAGCCCCAATTGGACTAAAATGACACTCTGAGAAAGCAGCTTCACGCCTCAGGCTGCATGCACTGGAAGCCTTTTTTATCCAGCATCCCCATGGAAAAGGAGGGACACCATTCTAGTGACACAAGGTTTACTGTCTCAGCAGGATCACACGGATCATTACAGTGTAAGTGTACCATACATATAGTCCCTCTTCTGTATTGGTAAGACAACAAGAATAGCAGAAAAATGTTTACTGAACTGCACGATGCACAGTGGCATGGAGATTTGCACTGGGACGAGATAAAATGTAATGGGCTGCAACTCAACTGACTGACCAGATGGAGAGCCCTTGCTGAGGGTGACTCACTCCTCCTCTGCGGTACTCCTACTGCCACTACTTGCATCTCTCGTCCTTTCCTCTCCACTCCACCCACCCTAACCGCTGCTGCTACCGCCGCTGCTGCCCCCACCTTTTGGATTGCTATATTTGTGACTGTGCCCATTGATGTGGAAAAACCCATCATCTGGGCCAGTAGATCTGGAAATAGAGTACTCGTCGAGGTCGGCCAGAGACAAGGCTCGTTCCCAGAGAGCTCACCCAGGCAAGGGTGTGGGGGGCAATGAGTTCCAGCTTGGGAGAGTCGGAGGTCTCTGCTGGCTATTTTCTCGATACTCACTCTGGGGCCCTGGCGCTCTGCAGCTAAGACAACACTTCCCACCGACTGAGGGTCGTTCAGGCCTTTGGGTCCTAGAAATGCTACAGTGCTGTGAGGCATGCTCACAAACTTGGCTCTTAAGATGCTGCCTTCAGCCTGAAAATTTGAATTGCTAAATGATTAGGTGGAGTGGAAGCTGGAGGCACGAATCAATAAGTCATCTAGATGCAGGGCAGCCTAGCCAATTAAAGCAACCGGGGGCTTTTGACAAATAATATGAAGGCTTAAAAGGAAACCAGAATGAGAAAGGTATGGATTGTAGTGTAGTCTCTTGGTTATTGTGCTGCATATGACGGCATCTGGTGAAAATTGCATCTGTGCAATATTATTAATGCTCATATATGTTCATGCACAGTTTTAATAACTGTAATACAGTGTTATAGCCTTGATATATTTGAAAATTTGAGAGCATATTAAGGGCTTATAAAGATTCTGGAGGGAATCCCACTCCCATGTGGCCTTTTTAAAGCTGCAGATAGACAATGTTGAGGACTGTCTCATTTACTTATCAGTTTTACCAATAAATAAATTCAGTTCAATTCAATTCAGTTTAACTGATTGGTATTTTGATACGATAAATGAATCCAGCAAATTGCCCTTCAGAAAGGAGTGTGTGGCAGATACTGCTGCTGGCATTTTCATTCAATAGTTGTCAGATTAGACCAATATAGGTCTTGCAAAAAATAAAGCAGTTAAGGTGGTAACAATTTTTGTGACATGAAGATGTTACCATTAAAAAGCACACATAAAAAAATAACATTCTTGGTTTAACCACATATGATTTAACTTGATATGTATTGCCCAAACTTGAAAAAAAGCTTGGCCTTGGTTGTTTTTTTCTTCTCTAACCATGAGTAAAAGTACTTTTCAACCCAAGGGATTCATGGGATCATAACAGTTTGAATAGCTCATCTGAGAATGTACTAACCTCTCCCCTCCATCCCACTGTAGCACGGCCCTTAGGCCTATGCTATGGCTTATTTGATGGAGTGCGCCCACATTAATTATTAACTGTGCTTACATTCCCTTTAAACTTGCCATCCTATCGATATTTAACCCTTTACATACTCAGGGGTATCTGGGCTAAATTTGACACTATCACAACAAATTGCCCTTTTCACATAACATATTGGTCCCTCTTAGACACTTGCAGAAAAAAAAAATCTTCCTTTTCCACAGGTACAATCAACAGATCTGAGTTTAAGTGCCAGTGACAACAGTAAATTGTGAAGGTGCACCCCCCCCCCCCCCCCCCCAGTCCTCCAGCCCTTTAGGTTGACACTGCAGGGACACCTTGAGGTGTACATTATTAAAGCATGCTTGGATTTATAACATCATCTTCCACGGGAAGTAATCCAAGGGCTAAAATCAATGGCCAAAAAAACGGTATCCATATACCATAAAACAGCTCCTCTCTTGCAAAGTCCTTGTAAACCTCTTTGGGCTATCATGGCTGGACTCGACAGCATTTAGCTCCGGGGAGGTTCACATTAAGGAAAAGAAAAAGAGGGAAAGTAACCTCCTTGAATCCTTGAATCATGTGGGAGTTATTACACTGACTTTCTCTCCTGCTATGGTGGGAGCTATGGTTAGATCTTTCTGCTGGAATGAGCGTACTGGGGTCTAGAACTGAATTCTCGGTGAGTATTTCTTACTTAATCGTCTTGGTGTCTCTGTTACTTGCCATATGAGTGTGTGTGTGTGTTTGAGAGCGATAGAGACTCCAAAGCAGCTGGCAACTCATATGCCACAGGCAAATGAGAGAGAAAGCCTTTAAGCCATTTCATGTATACCGGCCTGTACACATTTGTGAATTAAGGCCTTTTTAGAGGAGCCAAAGATAACAGAGCATTGCAAAGATAAAGTAACTGATGGAGGAGGAGTGCAGGGGTTCCAGTCAGACATCTCAGGTTTCCATATGTCCAGTCTGAAATTATTTGAAAATTTTTGCAGTGACATCACTTTGACAGAATTTAGGCAAAAATAAGCCTATGAATTACTACAAAGTCAAGAAAATGTATTCATTGCAAACTTCAAGGAACCAAGAGACTAATGAGCAAAATGTAATTGCATATGTGATCATGAAAATTAGGTTATAATCCCAAAGGACTTTTTTTTCTCATGAAACATTGTGATTTGTGCACATTGTGTATTGGATAGATAGTATAGTGTGATAAATCATGTTAAATATTGTGATTAAATAACAGCTCTAAAATGATTGTGTGAAAAATGATGGTGTTGAAATGTGAAGTAAAGCTATTTTTTCCTCCTTCGCCACTCTCTCGACTTTTTCTGTTCTCTCTCTCTCCCTTTCATCCTCTCTTTTTTTCTTTATCTCGCCTTCTCTTTCTCCATTCCACTCTTACCCTCTCCTCCTGCCTTTCCAAACAGTCTCCTCTTTGTACAGCCAGCCAACGTTTTCTCTGTTTCTGAGTCGGCTCATCTCCCCCCCGAGGCTCTGGGCAGCGGTGTCACGCAGGTCCTCAGTCTCCTTAGCCTCTGTGGTTCCCTGTCTGACTATATAAAAACGAGTTTGTATGGGCGGTTAATAGACTGCCCACTCCTATACATCTCATCTCTCTCTGCTATCATGAGCTTGACCGGTCTGACTGAAAGCGTGGGTCTTTGTAGCGCTCCTTTCAGCAAGAGTTCCCCTTCTCTTCATCATCCTCATCAACTCCGACGCCCCCTGAATCAAAGAGGCACACAGGTAATTACGAAGCTCATCGTCTCTCCGGGCGCTCCTGCACCCATCTATCAACGGTCTGTCGGAGGTTCCATCTACACTTTGGGCTCCACTCATAGGGAGCTCCAGGCTTACAGACACAGACAGTCTTCCACTTCCACACGGCACTTTGTAACATGAAAAGTGGACCCTTCATTCTGTGAAAAGCTATATTATTAGTAGTAGTAATATTAGTATTATTGTCATTTTCAGTAGTGGTATTATTACCTTCAGTACCAAGTCGTACAGTAGATTCATTACTGAGAAGGAAATATGTCATTCCATGAGCAGTTTCTCTTGCAACAGTATAACATTTGCGGTTGTAAAATATGTATTGAAGCATGTTGAGTGGCTACACAGTAGCGGTTGGGTAACTTGCTGGATATTTGACCTCTAGTGCAGTTAGAGGACAGTGTTAATCCACCCGATGGTAAGTGAGGAGACTCTGGACATATGGCACTTAGTGCTTAATTACAGCCATCCTACATAATGTCCTCAGGGTCTTCCCTCTGCACTGCACTCTTCTTGGACGTCTCTTCCATTCCTTTCAAGACTTGTGTATAGTTTACTGTGGTCCTTTGACGTTTAAATAAAATTAAACCATAATGAGCCGCATGGTAAACAAAATGTGATTCTGTGCAACACCATGGCATGCTTCTTCTTGATGAGCCATTGGAAATGCAATATAAAATTTCTGTTGTGTTTGTTTGGGGTGAGCAATTTAAACTTAAAACAGTTTAAACTCTCTAACATTCATTGTAATACTGCAATGCTTTTCTTTTTCATTAGAGGGAAATGTGTGGCTTTCCATTCTTCAAGAGTAAAAATTGAGTTCTGGGCCCAAACTATTCTTACTCTATGCACAGTGGGGCACATTCAAGCTATTTCTGTTCTCATGCTAATTTGCCAATAATTGCTGAAGCCATACACCGATGTAGTAATTCAAGTGTCCATATTAATGTGCACTTACAGTAACAATTTCTATTTCCAGCGTGTCAGCACCTCTCGGCAGAGATGGTATCTTTAAAAAGACCCTCTTGCACTCATTACAGCACACTGAGACATTGAAATAGAACAATATCTTTTTGTTCGCCCCAAAGCAATGGACACATACTGACTTGGCTCCATGCAGAATTATTTCACTACGGTTAAATATTGACACTTTGTGTGGAAAACTGTGCCACATAGTAAACGTCTTTTGTCCAATGTTTAACCATTCCCCGCTTGAATGATTCTTAAAATTCAGCAGAGATAAGAGTTTGAGATTAGACAGACCAAATAAAGTCAGTACAAGATGATTCAATACAAACTGTTAAGCTCTGAGTTGTACTATATGATGAAAACACTAAAACCTAAGTTGTGTTTACATGTCTGCCAGTCAAAATGTTTCTCCATTTCCTGCCCTATACATCGATCGTGGCATGCCAGACAGACTCAAGGGACCAGGGACAAAACTCTATTACCCCAAACACTCTAGTAATCTAATAATTATAAATTCTTAATATTTTTTTAATAGCTTTCTTTAATTGAAACCACCATTCAGCCACCCGTCTAGCCACCACCGTCTGTCCTACATGACCTAATTTTGCATCTGACGTACTATATCAGTTCTATCAACAACAAACTCTCAGAGATGAGAATACAAATACAGCAGAGTACTACTGGTTTTCATTCTAGCTGTCTAAGTGCAATTAACCTGGTAGCCTGGTAACCTGGTAGGAAAACAAAACCAGCTGTACTCTGGATCCTGAAGATGAGTGAGACAGTTCTCTGAAAAAGAGAATATGAAGGTATCCTTATATCCTTAAGTCCACTCCTATATATTAAACTTTGGCAAGGTGACTTTAATGTCCAGCTATCACTATCCTGAGGCTAGGTGTTCACTCAGCTGCTGATGCCGTAGATAGGCTATCACCAGCCATGTCCACATGGTCATTTTCAAAGTGATAGGGTGCATTCAGAATGATGTATGATGCATTACTTCAGCGGATGCGGGGGATGAGCGTTGCAGCCACAGAGGGATCATCGTACAAACACTGGCAGGCTTAGGTATTGTATGTCAAACCTTGGGATTTGTAAAAGGGTTTGAGCCTCAGCATATACCCCATACACCTGACCTGGTTTGTTAAGAAAATGGCGTTACTTAGTTTTAAATTAAATCATTTCAAATGATTATTACCAGGGATGACATTTCAATTTTGAGTTTAAGGCAAAGGGAATCTGCCTGTACAGCTCCCTAAAGTACACATTCTGGTTCAGATTATTATAATTAAAAAAAAAGAAAAAAAAAGAAAAGCAGTTGCTCATATCTCAACAGATTACACACCAATTCATTACAAAATCTTACCACCCAAGATATTTGCTGATGTCACAGATTTTAGAAGTAAGATCCAACAATTTATTTGCATGAATAATATCATCATTTCAATGAATTCCCTCACCTTAATTTTCACTGACTTGCTGTTCAAATATGTACCAATGGCGTTCCTTCTGCTGAATTTCCCAGTCATATTATGCTTCCCAGTCATATCAGGCTATATCACATTATGCTAAATTAAGAAAATGTTTTAATATGCAAATGCTGAGGGAATAGTTCTTACGGATACTTTAATCAGATACTTGACATGTCCAATATAACCTTAAGAGAGTCCAAGTTTGTAGGAATCCACTTTATGTATATGCAATACAGTTTCAATTTAGATACTTAAATTCTGGCAACGAGGGAACTTTAAAGTGGTAGTCTAAGAGATTCTCGTTATTTGGTCATTACTATGCTGTTTTTGCAATGCACTTTTCAGAAATGACTTTGCAATCCAACAGTGTCACCAGTACTGTGACGTCTTTTTCCTTGGATTTTCTGTTGATAAAGTTTGAATTTAGCCATGTCTATTCAGCCAGGGTGGCTATCACTGCTCAAGCTAACTACACAGTTCTTCTTCTATTTATTCCAAGCAAACTGCTGTTGCTGCTGTAAAATGTGGTCAGTGATGCTGATGCCCGTCTCATATCTACTCCTGATAAGTTTAGATGGACCAAGCAACACCAAGCAGCCTGGACGCTCCTCACTGTAGCAATGACCACAGCTTCAGGATCGGTCCCAGAGTTGACTGTCTCTCAGAGATGACTTCCATTTACCTGGCATGACCTGTCTGCAGCACTCAGGGGATAGTGAGAATGGAGCTATCTGTTTTCATCATCTATTGAAGTGTTACATAACTGCAAGGTTATGTTTTGTCTTTGTTCGCAAAGACTGTTATCATCTATTAAACGTTACATGACTGTGAAGCCAGAAACGCACTGGAGGCATCAGACGCACACGTTTTCAAATGCCCCAGTTGTTTTCGATGCCCTAACGCACATTTAAGGCATCAAAGCTTCAAACTATCTTGACAGGCCTGCTTCAAACTTGGTTTGATTTTGGATCATCAACAATGGATCAGCACGGCTGAGGGTTTCTGGAGCTGCAGTGACCACTTTTTTTTTTGGAGGCAAAAGGAAACAGGTGATGAAATTAGATAGAGTATCATGCATCTGTTTTATTTGATTTCCAATTTGCAGTCATCTATTACAGATTTAGTGAATTAGCTTTTCCTCAAGGTGGCTAGTTGACGAGAAGTGCGCTGCCCTTTAAGTACTCCTCCTAAGCTCCTACTTCTGGGGTTGGAGGGCATATACAACTTGTTGTTTATGCAAGTGTTGTGTGCATTCGAGTGCTAATAACAAAATGGACCCTGTGGCATAAGTAGTTTTAATGGCTGTTGTTGTATTGAAGAAGTCAAGCGGCACTGAGCTACTTTGTGTGGCAGAATGAAGAGGAGAAAATGCTCATCAGGGATGTAATCAATGTTATAATGAATTTATTAGCCAAATGTTGTTGTATATTGGTGACAACTAAAAGTTGATCAAAGAGTCAAATCAATACTCATTATCTGCATACTGTGCCAAGCAATTATGTATAATAGTAAAATACATTATATTTTCCATCACTTAGCTTGTTGATTCCATGCTCTCCACCCTCTAAATGTCACATCTCAGCAAACTGGTTATCATAGAAAATTCCAACTTTCCTATTTACCACTTGTCTTGTTACAATATTTCCAACAACACTTGAAGGCAGCAGTAAGATAAAGGCACATTGGTATCCTCATTTTCATCATTTGTGCGCACCCATGACTGATCTTAGACCAGGTCGAAACGATTTCACAAAATAGCTGACTTGACAAGCAGTGAAGACATGGATGAAGAAAGTGTAAAAAAAATACGGAGTTGCTCCAAAAAAAAACAAAAAAACTCCAGGTGCCACTACTTTCTGTGGTTCAATGATGGTGTGGAGATCTTATTTTGGTGTAAAGGACAACAATTGTGTTTGCTGCTAATAGTATGGTCTGTCTGTCTTGCACTGGGAGAGTCAAGGGAGGAATTATTGTCAAAAGCTTCATTTTACAGGTGGAGGATTTTTGAAGACCCATTTTAACAAGGCGCACTGCACACACAGTCCCAGCAAAGGTCTCCCGTATCAGCCTTGCAACCTTTCATGAAAGGCAAAAGGAAAAAAAAAAAAAAAGATCCCATTCCACACAGCTTCCCTGAGCTGAATTTAGAAAGGCTGACAAGCTGATTTTTTAGACACCAGGATCAAGTGGTGTGTGTTATTCGTCCAAAGTGATAGTTAATGGGATGCAGGCAAAAGTCAAGTCTGATGAAACAGGTACTTCAAGTCAAACCTCTCCCTCACAGTGAGGCAGAAGGGCCACACTGTATGTTGATAGTTCAGGATTCTTTTGAACAAGATGACAAGTAAGACCATATTTACTTTTCAAGATTCACAAAAAACAGTCGTGGGTCAAATCATTTCAAATCATTATTGGTGTTTATTTTAATCTACTTACCAGATGGGTTAGGGTTTGTAGAGTTTGTCACAATGGACAAAATAATGAATGCTGGAAAGTTTAGACAATCACAAGAAATATTTGAAAGTCAATTTGGTACCTCATTCTGTGACTGACAACTTGCCAGACACTGGGTTTGACCACATCTGAATTGTCCTGATGTGCGTAAACACACATCATTAATTATTTGCAAGTGCCGAGTTAGGGCATCCCCACAAACAGGGAGGAGAAAAACAAGCCAGGCTGGGGACACAATAGAGGATTATTGGGCCAGTTAACACCAGATTTGTCCATCGCCTGACATCAGTGATGTATCAGGAGTCAGCAGGATATTCTCTGTTATACTGATAAGCATTTGGTACCCTGTCCGTGCCTAATTGTCTAGTGTGAGCACATTTATGACTGAGAGATAAAAAAAGAGTGGAAACCATCATTGTGTGTGTTTTAAAAATCAGTTAGTATTTTAAAAGTCTTTGGCGTAAATCTCAACAATTTTTATAAGGTGTCAGAAAGAAAACTTGTCTCTCTCAGCCTTTTCTTCGGTCAGCTCGTAAGAGAAGAGGATGAAAAACAAATCCTCCAGTTGACTCCGCTACCTCACGTAATCCACCTTAACTTTTATGATGCCTGTTAGAAAAAAGTGGATAACAGATGGTCAGAACAGAAAAGTCCAGACAAAAAAACAGAAGAGAAATGAAAAAAAAAAGAAAAAGTTCTATTTAGGTAAGGTCAGGCTAGATATATAGAGAACAAAGGATTTGTTGCCCTCAGTGGGGTCGAGATAAAAAATAGAGGGGGATTCACAGGTCCATTGTGAGACCACAGAGCAGAGTGAAGGGTCCGCCAAATTACAGCATAGCCCCAATAATTCATAAAGAACACACTCGTAAAAAGAATAGGGCGAGGATCCCATTATTATTCATTATCTCCCCACTGGACTAGTACCTGCAAGAATGTGATTAACTTTATTTTCAGCACATTATTCTTGTATCACCTCTCTGCATACGCCACACACACAGGCGAGGCTCAATTGCTTCCATATTTCTACCATGCCGCTGAAAGACACTGATATTTGTTGAGGGGGTTTTAGTGGGTCTCTTAATAGAACTTTCCTCTGTGCGCTGTCACTGTCTCCCTTTCATAGCTTTACAGACGTGTTTGATACGTTCATTACCTCACTGGCGCGGGGAAGCGTCGCTATTGGTGGTGTTTTGCATGACGACCGCACCGCGCAGGTCCTTGGATACCATTAAAAACATTTAACCGGGGAAATTGATGCTGTAAGCAGAGCCACCGCTGCCAGATGGCAATGGGGGAATGAAAAGCAGCTAGTAAAAGCCTCGGGTCATGATTAAGCGGACTGGTGAATAAAGTACATGGCTGCGAATGCATGTTGCATAGTGCTCGACAAAATGTTGGGCAGCACAGGCAGCAGCCATTCCCTTCAAACGGGTTTCAGGCTGTGTGTATAGAGAAGAAGTGAGGTTTTGTGTAAGGAAGACTTTGGCTGAATACATAGCACACATGGGTGCTTTGACCCTACTGAATCAGACTTGTAAGACATCATGCATTCTGTAATTAAAGGTGCCAGTTGTCTCCACCTTTGACCAACCTGCTGATAACCGGTAGATGCACTGAAGCTTTCTCCCTCTTGATAGAACAACGCAAACAGAGCCTCGCCTATAAGTAAACTCGAATCATCCACCTGGCAGATAAGTTTCTATCGTCCTCTGAAATGAACGGGCCAATTCAGATGAATGACTGAGCAAGAGTGAGAGGAGACAATTTTGGAAACAAAGACAGAGAGAGTTTCCCTCTGAAAAGATATTATGCAGGTCAGCTTGGGCTGATACCCGTGTTCCCATTGTCACCGAGGAGCAAGGGAACCATCAGAGCGCGAGAGAGGTATTCTAACATTAAGGAGGGAAGCTGCCCTGAGGGATGTAGCGAGGTATGTTAATTAATACATAAATCATAAATCATCACCGTTCCCTAGAACAGGGGACCAGAGCCTGGACTGTGTGTGTGTGTGTGTGTGTCTGCAGGGTTTTTTGGATGACTCTGAGGTTGGAATAGAGGGAAAAAACCTGCTGGTCTCCTCCCGTTCCTCGCCCTCCCTGCCCACGCCAGCCCCCCGAGGAAGTGATCGGACGCGTCTGTTTCCCGGAGATAAAGGGCTGCTCACCACATCCCCAGAGCTGGGAGAAGCTGGCACCGAGCGCTCTGGCAGTCTGCTCATGTAACAGGCCCTGTCACTGACACTGAAAGAGAGACAGAGAGAGAGAGTGAGAGAGAGAGAGAGAAGGAGAGAAAAGAGAGAGACAGAGAGAGAGAGAGAGGTGAGGGGGTGAGGTAGAGTGGAAAAGGGTAGGTGAGAAGTTAAAAGGGCATAGTCCAGCTGGTGTCGCAACTCTGCACCGAAAATTTCATTCATGGAAATAAATGTCAAACAAACATTGCAGCTCCGTTGAGGAACCACACATTACATATTTTTCTCCAAAAACATATTTTTCTCCAAAAGCATATTTTTCTAACATCAGAAATAAAAACGTGCTCTCTCATACATGCCTATACACTGATACGCATATATACACCCGCACACACACGCGCGCACACACACGCACAGTCTGTTTATGTAGACCACAGCCAGCTGGTACAAAATCAATACGCCTTCAAGGTGAAAAAGTTAAAGATTCCACTGGAGAAGGTGGAACACCCATCTTGCTATATGTGCTAAAGTTGTGCTACTGGATCGATTACAATTGTCACAGCGTCCGTTAACTGTCATCATGGCCAATGCACACAAATTGATAACACAAGGGCAGCTCAATAGCTATCGGTAAGACTATGAAAAAAAACACAACTTAATATTGATTGCTAGAATGAACTGAATATCCAGTGTGGGTAGATCTAGATTCTATCATTGCTAAAGATTGACCCAAAACAATGTCTCTAGCTTAAGGACAAAAAGATACAGTCAAGTATCAAACAAGTGGATGAAATGGAAACAACAAACAGCAAAACTGTCCAGAAAGAGTGATGTTAAATTGCATTTAACACACTCACAGGTCTGAAACTTTTTGCTCACAAACCTTATTTCGAATCATTGTTCAGCATTTTATTGATTCCACAGTTTCACAGGTTAATGTTTCTGCTGTTTTCACGCAGAAAATCTCTGTGAAACCGTGAATGGTCCGCCTTCACTTAAAACGCATATCAATAACTTGCAAGGGCAAAGGGGCAAACCGAGTCCCAAAATCCTGTGCATGCTAGCTGTATTACTTCTGTGGCTGTGGAAAATATTTGTTTAAGACTGCACTCAGCTTTATTTCAACATACATACATCATTGAAGTGTTTTTCTGATGGCACAGCTAAATGTGTTGGCCTTGAAATATTCGTTAAAGCACTCACATTGATCTCTTACTTATACTTAGCCCCTCATTTAAAGGTTTCTCATCACCTTGCATCCATCCTCAATATCAGCTTTCTAACTAATTCTGTTATGTGATTTCATCCGTTTCTTTAACACATGAATGCATGCTGGAGGTACATCAATCAAAATGCACATGCATGCAGACATGCACTTGTGTTACACACACTCACACTCACACTCACACACACAGACCCCCCCCCACACACACACACACCTTTACACAAATCTGCTGAGACCGAGCTCAATATCAGAGTGTACAAGCTTTCCACTACAGCCTCTCTACTTTCATTTTCCCAAATGCAGGCTGTCCTATATGCTCCACCACAGGGAATATCAATAGACCAACTATAGTATTCACAGAAATCAATACAGTAGAATATTGTCTCTCTCTCTCTCTCTCTCTCTCTCTCTCTCTCTCTCTCTCTCTCTCTCTCCCCAGACCATTGGAGCCTTTTGATATAGAGTCACAGTGACACAAATCCTGCTTGCTGCTATATCCCAAGACACTAAATCAGATGTTTGGTGACCAATGGACTGTGTGACCCAAATAACAAAGAGGCCTTTCTATTGAGGCCAAGTCTGTTGGAGTCTTGAGATACATGAAAAAATTAGGTATGAGGAATGGAGTGTGGTATGATGAAAACTACAGCTGTATATGTGTCGATGGCTTATATACCTAATTAACGGTTTATTTGATTGGAGTCTCAACTTTCTGTCTCCCTAGCTGATCAGCTGCCTTAATCACTTCTATGGAGAATACAGAAAGGTTCAGCTACTTGTCTTGCTAGTTAATGTTAGCAACTGAAGCATTAGTAAACATAGCTTGTAGCATTTTATATGGCCCACATACTGTATACAGCGGCATGGTGGCTAGATTAGCACTGTCCCCTCACAACAAGAAGGACCCAGGTTGGATTCTCTGTTTCTCAATAATAATCTCAATCCCTGTCACCCTTGGTATTTTGCCTCGAGTGAAGAACAGCCAAAAGATTCCCTCCCAAGGATCTCAGGTTGTGTGTAGGCTCATACGAGATTAAAAGCTCAGCAATACAACTAGGAGCAAATCCATTATGTGCTTTAAAAGTGATCAATAAAATCTTAAAATCGATCTTGAATTTTACAAGGAGCCAGTGGAGGGACGTTAAATAGGGGTGATATGTATGAGGAGTCTGGCAGCTGCATTTTGGACCAGCTGTAGTTTATAAAAGCTTGGCTGGGCTTAAACAGGTGAAATGGGAGTTACCATAGTCTATCTGAGAGGAGATAAAAACATATATAACAGTTTCCAGGTTCTTCGCAGAGAAAAATGATCTAATTTTTCCAAGTCTTCTCAATTGGACGAAGCATGACTGCACAGCTGACTATATGTTTGTCCAGGCTTAGGTTTCTGTCAAAATAATTCCAAGATTTTTACAACTTGTGGTGACATTAGATGTTTCGCGATTTAGCCAGGTCCTTTGTCAGGATGTAATTGCAAAAGTTTTTGAGACATCCAGTTTTGAAGGTCCTAAGGGCAGTCATAAGTACAGTTGTGTGTCATCTGCATACGTGCTAGGAGGAGCATATAGATGGAAAAAAGAACTGATCCTTTACTAAAACTTCACTAAAGGTCCTATCTTGTAGATAAGAATAAAACCAGTTAAAAACAGAGCCAGAGATGCCAACTCAGTGTTTAAGATGTTCAAGCAGAATAAAATAACCAAAAGTATTAAATGCAGCACTCAGGTCTTAAAGAACTAAAAGTGATGATTTCCCTGCATCAGAGGATCAAAGCAGATGATTCATCACTTTGAGCAGCAGTCTCAGTGCTGTGATGAGCTCTGAAACCAGACTGAAGGTCCTCAAAACGTTAGTGTCCATTCATGAAAGCAATCAGTTGGGTGGCTGCTATTTTTTTTCCAAAACCTTGGCTAAAAATGTAAGCTTAGAAGTAGGTATTTCATTGCACAAGGAGTTCAGGTCTTTGGAATTGATTGGGCAATAGGATTTTTAAAATAAGCAGGGACAATCAGAGCCGGGGGCGGCCCTATACGCTCACTACGCAAGTTGCGTAGGGCTCCGCAAATTACGCAAGGGCCCCGCGCCCCCCCTCGTGTCAAAGCGTGTGTCAATGTTTACAACTTTGATGAGAGGATGAAGCGGAACAATCCTGCTGGTCACGAAAAGAGGAAAAAAAACACCATGAGAGTGAATTGCGGGAACAGCAATCAGGTAAACTTGTGTTCTCTCCTCTCCAAGTTTGATGTCAGCAAATACCAGTAACATTAACTTGATGTGCTAGCTTGCAGTGCATCTCTCTCTAGTCTGTCTGTCTTGCTAACCTAGCTGGGCAGTGCATCTCTTGGTCTGTCTGTGTCTTGCTTGCTTGCCCACTACTTCCAGGGCTGTGTTCTGTGACTTTGTGCCTGACAAAAGTGAGAGTGAAATACAACTATTTATTTAGAGGGAACCAAAGTTAATCGCAGAGCTGTATAGGTTTTATTTTACTATTTTAAAACATATAGCTGCAGCTATAGCCTATAGGCTTATGTTTACATTGTATAGCCAAAGCTAATCACACAGCTGTATAGCTTTTATTTTACTATTTTGAGACATAAAGCTGCAGCCATAGCCTATAGGCTTATGTTGCCAAAGCTAATTGTATAATATTGTGAGGACTGGACTAATTACCAGGCAGCAGAGCCAAAGTGTTATATTTTATTATTTTCTACATTTTATATTTTCTACAATTTCTTATTTATGTTAATGTTAATATTCACCTGAAAATATTCTATTCAATAAATATTGTTTGTTTATACCTCATTCTGTTTGAAATTCCTAAACTTAACCTTCACCTTAACCAAAGTTGTTTTACTTGCCTAACCTTAACTGTTAGCTAAGCTTTCCACATGACAAACAGGTGAAAATGGCATGTCCAGTTTGTGCTACTGTCACATACAGTTATCTAATTTGTGGTATTGTCACATAATCCAATTAATGGTGCAGGAACATAATGTTTACATAATTTGCGTCCACAACACATAATCTGAGTTTGTGCTCATTTCACAAAATTTTATGAGACTGTAACTGGCTCCTAACAATTGGTGGTTCAGTGCAGTTGGGGATTAATATGAGTCATTAAATGAGACACCATGCACTCTTCCCCACATGATCAAATGGTTTCATGACTTGCTGAATACACACAGCCTTGAAACAAAGATGATTAGGTCCTATAAATAATTGCCTTTACTGGAGTACATTTACATATGATCATTTGAATATTCAGGACATGACCTAAATAATAAAAAAAGAGAAAACAAAATGTATTATTTTATAATGTTGGCTGAGAAAATGGATTCTGTATAGAAGTTTAAAATTCACTGTCCCATATCAGCTTGTTTCCAGTTTTAAGCATTCTTACCATGCATCAGTTTTGGCTGATGTCTCCAATCCACAGAAACTGTAGTGAGCAGAACCCGAGGATAACATTTATTTATTTATTTATTTATTTTTAAATAAAACAACATTATTTTGCAGCACTTTAAGCCTTTAGCACTTAAAGCATATGTACTGTCTTGAATGTTGTCTAGGACAGTGTGTATATTTAGTTTTATATTATTTACCTTCTTTATGATTCACTTGCTCATCGTAGACCCTGAATATTTATACTGTAACTGTTTTCCAGTAAATGGATCATTGTCTCTGGTGTTCTGTATCCTGTCTACTTTCCCTTTTATTCTGCCACTTCTGTGTATGTATAATTAATTCTAAGCTTAATCATTCGATACACGGCAGATGAAAGGATCTCCATGGGGCCTCTGATACAAGGGATACACATATCCCAGCTAATTATTGATTGGTTAAAACTTGAGTCATACACTGTCTACATGGGTGTTGTTTGTTTGTACAGAACGGTGATGGCGAGTGAAGCATAGTTATAAGTATGTAGTCATTCCCAGTAAGTATTTAATGACTTTCTTTTTATATTTTATGAATTTGTTTCTTTCATTCTTTTTTTTTTTGTTTCCCTTGTTAAGATTCTCATCCTATGGTCATTTAATCTTTAAAGTCATTATTTATAATTTAATATGCTGCTCTGTTTTGAATCAATACCGTGTTACTTTGAAGTTCATTATGAACTTGTTATTGTTTGACACTACACCCATGAAAAGTGTGATCTGGACGAAAAATTGAAAATCAATAGTAAATGCCTGATTCACTGAACTCTATACAGGAGATGCAAAGAAAGCTATAATGGTTTTTTGAGACGTAAATAGCTTGGTTCATTTGAAAAATTACAGTAAACCCAGTGAATATTTACACATTAAACATATCTTGGAAGCACACATCGCTTTTCTCATGTCAAAACCTTATAACTACAATGTTGTTGAATTTCATGTTTTAACTTTTTATTGCATGCTCTTCTGTGAGAATTGAGGAAATTCTATGACTCATGATGCTTATGAAACCCTTTCAACACACATTGGATAAACACAGATTGCATTTTGGTCAAACTTTATAGCAAGGCTGTTTTCCTTAGTTCCTGAAAAATTTACGTTTTGAAGATATGAGGTTTTGACCTGACAGCGCCAATACATTATTTCTCCCAGTGGAAATTAATTTTCTTTCATTCAATATCATTTGACAGAGCGAACATTTGTGATTATTATACAAAAGTTGCAGGGGTTAGTGATGATTCACTTTAGGGCCTCCGCATTTGACAACAGCACCCTTTTGAATATTCGGTAATCTTATGTAAAACCTGTTTTATAACCCCCCCCCCTTCCTTTCTTCCCTTCGGCTAGAAAAAGATGGATGCAAATATACAAATATACTGGACAACTATACTTAAATGTGTAATAAAGCTGATATAAATTTATACACTTTATACACTATTTAGATCCCAATTTCAATACCTGTACCCATACCTGTGGGGAGCAACTGAAATCCAATGTTTAAAAGAAAATGGGTGCTTGGAGTCACATAGACTGTGCCTTATTTGTAATTCTTACCTGGAATATTTGGGAGAGGTTATTGGGACAGGCATCCATGATTTTACCACAGAGCAGGGTAATGCCATGCAATTTGTTTCTGTTTTTTGAACTGAGATTTCCAAACCAGCGGATTATAGACAATGGCAGCTAGAGACTGCCATGAAACACGTTAGGAGTCTTAGAGGGAAAAGCGTGAAACATATCAGGAGCTTTACAAGGAAAAGCATCTGTTTAATTCGGCTGGGTAAATATGTTCGCTACACCTCTCATTGTACACATAAAGTACTTTCAAAGCAAACTGATGCTTCCTCAGAAATCTTCCTAGAACTAATCAGTTCTAATCACAGTGATTGCTCTCAGCAGAAAATTAATCTAATTCTCTGTCAAAGCGGCTGCCAGTTACTTAAGATCTGATCTCTCTCTCTCTCTCTCTCTCTCTCTCTCTCTCTCCCTCTCTCTCTTTAGGCCATGGTTAATTAAAATGGAAAGGGAAGGCGGTGTGTTTAAGGATTTGCAGTAAGTAATTCAGGTCAACTTACAGTACCATCTTTGTCTAATTATAGCACCCTATGAATCATATAAAGCAAATTTTCAGCGAGAAGTGAAACAAAAAAGTTTGCTGAAAACCCGACCTGTTAGATGACCTGGAAATTAGGCTAACAGGGGGAAGAAAAACAACTTTTGAAACTTTTGAAACAAATCTTTCAACATCATAGAAGACGTGTGTGACGTGTATCACTGAACTGATACTTTGCTCTTAGTTAAAAAAAAAACAACTACTGATTAGATTTAGATTCCTCAACTGTAATTTTAGCCTGCGTTTTCCATTAAAGCGCTGATTAATCAACTCAAGATTACACCATTGTTAAACTGCCCCCCCCCCCCCCACACACACACACACAAACACACGCCCACAGTTTTTTCTCTCAACTTTATTGCTTG
This sequence comes from Centroberyx affinis, assembly GCF_046629955.1. Classification (NCBI taxonomy): domain Eukaryota; kingdom Metazoa; phylum Chordata; class Actinopteri; order Beryciformes; family Berycidae; genus Centroberyx; species Centroberyx affinis. Next base: position 167,584 of record NW_027279016.1, on the reverse strand, counting down.
CGAACTGCAGAGTAAATTATGCCCAAAATGTATGTATGTATTTTTTTTTTTTCACCCCTTCTTTTAACCTTTTTACCCCCATCTTAATTGTTTTTGAATTGCACCAATCAAGGGAGAGACATGCATGAGAAATATGACAGTGGGTACAGATAAACAAGTGGGTCTCTGTTGCTGGCTCAATCATTTGCAGTTCTACTAGCCTGGGTGGCTAATTATGATGGGGCAACTTTCTATCTGCGCTGACCTAATTGGCAAAGCCTAACAGTTCCATGCTGGGAGCCAGACAGAGCACAATACAACCATTGTCCAGGTGTCTAGGCACCAAGAGCCTCAGGCTTGTTGTCATTCTGTTGGATAACACACAGGGAGCAGCCCCACCCCCCCAGCCCTCCCTCACACACACACACACACACACACACACACACGCACGCACACACACACACACACACACACACACACACACACACACACACACACACACACACACACACCATGCCACTATTATCCCCCCAAAAAACACATTTCCTCATGTCTTGGAGGCAGACATTCCATCATTTCAATCATCTGGTGGAGCTATGTGTCAAACACAGAGGCCCCCAGGCATCCCCATCACCTTTTGATTGGCAACCAAATGGATTGACTCCCAATGTTACTATTGCACAGAGTCTACAAAGATAACTGTCTGCTGGTAATAAGAGGAATGATATATGTTGGAATTTTTAAAAAGGATTTATTTTAAAATACTGGACTAAAAAGTACAAACAAGACATTTCGGTGTTCATCCAAACACCATCATCAGTTGTAATGAGTGCAACAGGAAGTAACTCTGGCAAATAAATACACACAAAAGTCACATGATAAGTACATGGCATGAGGTGTTGAAGTCACATGACTTGTTGAGACGTAATCACTGAGTGTGCGTTTGCCAGAGAAGATGGTGGTTTTTAAACTTTCTATCACCTGGATGTTTTGAAAATGAACCTACACAAATATATGTTGGAATGATATGCATTCTAAGGGCAGTAGATTCAACAGCAGCCTAGAAATAGATTATAATGAAATCAAAAGTCAATATTATTAGAAATGTCACATTCCCAGTGGAACTAAGTCATTACACATGCACAGCACTGATACGTGATCAAGCCATTTGTTGATCATTTTGACTGATTTCATTCCTGTTTTCTGCAGCAGAATGACTGTACACATTATGCTGAAGGTGTGAAAACATGTAAAAAAATGTGTGTTTATTGTAGGGTTATTATGCAGTAACAATATCCATGGGACTATCAAACAGTTTTCCATTTAAAAGGCAAATTAGAATCCAGGTAAAACCAAAATTTACAATTGTTTGTTTTTGAGGGCATGGTATTTTTCATGGAAGCATGATAGTGGAAAAGCAAAATTCTGTTTTTCATGAAGCATAACATAAAAAAATAAAAATAAAAATAATAGGAAAGTGAGAACTAGAGCAATGTTACCTTAAATCTAAAGACAGCAAAATGTAATATTTCAATACAGCTCTTAAAATAGCTCAACTGTACTACACAGTGCATCTTTTCCTTTTCAACACTGAATGTTTTTATGTTTGCTAACAAAGATGTGCTTCCATTTTTGTCAAAGACAATGAGCAGCAGGATTCATGATTCTTTACAACTGCTCTTACCCATGATCCAAATGTTTTGATCCATGAACTAATCCATGAAATAACCAAAAGGTCTATTTAAAAGGTATATTTAACATGTGTTGGTTTTTCTTCTCTTTGTTTTCCAGAGGGCATTTTGATATGATTTTTAGGGGCTTTAGGGGCATCTTGTTATTCAGGGGCAGTTTTATAGAGCTATGAAATAATACCTTTGCATTACATATTGGCAAATACACACTCGATTTGTAATAGATGTGTTTTTGTTTAAATCATAATATACCACACGTCCCGCATTTCTTTCACACTGCTGGGAACTTTTGGCAGGCCTTACAGACGGAAATGATGCCATTTTCCCCTTTATCTGTCAACAACCAGTTTATCTTCCACCACTCGATCATTACGTCTTTTACAATATTGATTGTTTTTTATTTTTGTTGACACAGTGGTTTGTATGGGGTCGGCATTTTCTTCTACAGCTGGCTGCATGATGCCAACATTTTCTACAGCTTCAGGCTGCGCACTTGGCTGTTTTCTGATCAAAGACTGTTTCATTTTTCTCACTCAGAATGTGCAGAAAGGTTCGGTCATAGGCGAAAAAAAAATGTAAACACGGTGAAGTACAAAAAAGGACTTATTAGGAATTATTGGGAGCATTTTTTGCCCACTCATTTTGACTTTCACTGGCAATTTATGAATTTGCAAGGGCATTTTTGCCCCCGAGCTCCTGTGAAGTTCTATCCATGTTTGATACGGTGTACAGTGCTTTCAGAAAGTATTCAACCCGCTTGGCTTTTTCCACGTTTGTTACTGCCTGAATTCAAATGGATTAAATTATGATTTTTTTTGTCACAGATCTACACATAATGTTGAAAGAAGATTTTTGCATTTTTACATATTAATTAAAAATGAAAAGCTGTTTTTTTTATCATCAATTATTCAACCCCCTCCAAATTGAATTTAGTTGCATCCAAATTCCTTTGAATGCCATTGAGATGTCTATACAACCTGATTGTAGTTCACCTGTGGCCAGTTCAGTTGATTGGACATGATTTAGAACGAAACACAAACATCTTTATAAGGTCCCACAAAGGACAGTGCAGGTCAGGACAGAAACTCCTCTAAGTCCAAGGAACTGTGCGTGGAATTCAGAGACAGAATTGTAAAGAGGCATAGATCTGGGGAAGCCTATAACAGAATTTCTGAAGCGTGAGGGAACACAAAGGCAGTACGCTCCGTCATTTGGACATGGAAAAAACACTGAACTACACAGACTCTTCCTAAAGCGGGCCATCTGACCAAACTGAGCAGCTGGGCAACGAGGAGCTTTGTCAGAGAGGCGACCAAGAAACCAAGGACCGCTCAGACACAACTGCAGAGCTCCTTGACTGTGACGTGAGATCCTGCTAGAAGGACAAAAGTCAGTGTCGTACTTAACAAATCTGGGCTGTCTAACAGATTGGCCAGGGAGAAGCCACGCCTGAAAAAAGGCACATGACGGCAGCCTCGAGTTTGCAAAAAGACATGTGCATGAGGCAAAGATACTGTGGTTTGATAAAACCAAAATTTAACTCTCAAGCCATAATGCAAAACGCTATGTCTGATGGAAACCGGGCACAGCTCATCACCCATCTAACACCATCGCTCCTGTGAAGCATAGTGCTATTAAAGACCTTACATTGGGAACCTTGAGTGGTCCAGCCAAAGCCCAGACTTGAATCCTATTGAAAACCTGTGGAATAGCTTTAAGATAGATATTCACAGATGCTCCCCATCCAACTTGACTGAGCTTGAATCTGCAAGGAAGAATGGGAGAAAATTTCTAAATTCAAATGTGCCACACTGACACATACAGTATGTATCCAAGAAGTCAAAGCACTGATGCAGGGGGTTCAAGGCTCCTTTAAAGGGGCAATGAAGTAAGATTTTGACTCCTGTTTGGGATTGATGGGATTGAAAGATTTCTAGCTTTCAAAACTCACTTTCCTTTACTGTTTGTGTAAAGGAACATCCATTGAAATTTCAAGACATTCCAGATCTCCTCCCCCTCACCAATTCACACAGTCCTTTCTCCACACATTTTCATCTGCTCAGTGCTGGAGGACAGTGATGCGAGCCAAAAAAGCAAACAACAAAGCGGAATTATTTCAGTATTTCTAGTGATATAATACCTCTTCACTAGATATTTATGTTGGATCTAATTAGCTAGCTTACTCGTCTCTGTTGACTTAAAGGTCCCATATGATGTAAAACAGGATTTCCCTTGCCTCTTTGATTATAAAGGAGTTGGATGTGCTATCTAAACATTGTGAAAGTATCAAAATGCATGGTCACCAACTAAATCCACACAATCCATATTAGCAAACCGTTTGGACTTCCGTAACTTTGTGGCGTCACAAAGGTTCGCTAATTATCATTTTTGTAAGAAATAATAGGCTAACAAAGTATTTTTTTCAAAGCAGTTGAGCGGTTGTCATTGTTTATTACCAGAGAGTTTTCCCTGCTTCTCGCTGTCTGTAGCTGCCGAGCTGTGGTGTCTCACGTTTCACTTTTTAAACGGTTAGCCAATCAGAACAGAGGGGTCGTTAATATTAATGAGCCTTAAAGGCACAGCAACAGAAACAGCCTGTTCTTGGTAAGGCTCAGAGAGATGCTGGAAAAATGTAAAAATGTAAAAATGGATTGAGAGTGTTTTTGGTACATGTCACCACACAAACAGCTTTGAATGGACCTCAAGACATAAAATAAAACATTGAAAAGTGTAGAATATGGGACCTTTAATTGTTCCTGTCAATTTCAAGCCATTGTGACTCAAAGGAATGGATGTGTGGAGGGTGGGGGGTGGAGGCTGTGCCAGAGACTTCTGTAGGAGAAGACTTTTCTGTCAATGTTATTTCAGTTTCTACTTGTTGCCAATGGAGATCGGAGATGACTTAATGCCCCCTTAACTGACATATTTTTATGTTTCATTTTCAATATTTTTTGAAAAAAATAAAAATAAAAAAATCTCAAAACATATTTTCACTTTCACGTCAATATACGGTATTGTTTGTATACTGTTTAAGCCATTGTGAATTCACACTGCAACACCATTAAATGGCAGAAAGTCCTGGGGGTTGAATACTTTCTGAAGGCACTGTATATATGTGGTGATATGTTGTAAGTGTGTTGGTGAATAAAGAGGTTATTGTTGGATTCTGACTCATGCCTCACTCAATAAGTCAGTGCCTCATGCTTTCCAGGTCAGTGTGCTCAGGATATACGTCCAGGATGAGTCTTTTTCATATCCCTCCTCTCTGTGAGTCATTTCAATCATGGAAGCGCCTTCAATAGTCAACACAATATACTGTAGCCAACACAATGCTCAGACAATGCCCTGATTCCGGGACTTGGATTAACGACAGCTTTTGCACATTTGTTTATTTTATTCTTAAATGTTTAATATACAATATTTATGGTTTGGGATAGGAGGAAAGGAGGACATTGAGGACCAGAGTGAATCTCTGGTCTGATTTTGATGAAACTTGGAGGGGTGATGCGTCTTCACACTGTTCCAGAGTTTAAAAAATACACTGATGAGCCTGATGGGGTAATTAAAGGTCAAAATTTTTAACTCAAACGTGATATTTCAGAAAGCCCTGGTCTGATTTTTAGGGAGCCTGCCAAGTGACATTAGTATTTTTTATGCATGGCCATGTTTGAGTAGAGCGTGTGCATGAGTTACTTAAATTAAAAATCAACATGTGGATCTTAAACTAGCTGTTTGCTATTGCACAAATGACTCCACATAATTAATGACAAAATAGAAAAATTATTCCAAATGCCTTGGATGTTTTAAGCTCTCAAAATGCTTATAGAGGTAGAATACTGACCATAGAAAAATACAAATCTGTATGTTGAGGACCTTATACTACATCCTTTGGCAATTGCATATTGTTGGCTATTGCACTATAAGTTGTTTTAAAGTTGATCTATGGCTGCACACAAATGTTGCCACGTGTGTTAAAAGCACTCTCTGAACGGACGCACAGGTACTGCTTCTGTTTCATGGCTCTCCCACCATGCCAGGGGATTGGTCTCACTGTCTGCATTAGGAGCTAGCAGGTAGATGTTCAGATCAGCTTCAATAGTCTTCTTGAAAAAGCTACCTAGTGTCTTCCCGCTGCAGCCGCTCCTCCCTCAGTACCTGCTTCTGTACTGCTGACAGTATCAACAGCTTGTGATGCGCTGTGCATCCAGCATCTCAGCCACTGGCTTTCAGTGTTGAACCAAGAACTGACCAGGGATGCCATATCCAGGAGGTTGTCAGTGGTGGCATCATCATACTTCTCATTCAAATATTCCATGAAGGCTGTCTTTATGGTCTTGGTGAGGTCAGAGTCATCAACTTCATGCTCTAGCACCTCCTCTTTTAACAGGTGCAGGACTGGTATGAGGTAGGACCAAGCGGCCAAAACCATGGGTGAATTTTGAAGTAATAAGGAAGTGTCGGCAGGCAGCAGTTCCTCTAATGTCCGCTAGAAGCCAGCTCCAAAAGGACTCCAAAACCGGCCCACCTCCATGCAGGTCAGTGGGACCACAACCCAACTTCTCTCTCAAAAATTATACATTTTTTCGACAAGGCATTATGGTCTCAGTAGCTAATTTCACTTCTGCAAATGTGTGTCCTTATGGCGATTTTCAAAAAAAATTGTGTCATTAATAGGATATAACGGTTATAAAACTGAAAATGTCAACATGGCAGCAATTGTAACCCAATCTTTTGGCTTCAGAACAGCCCTTCAGAAACCTATGGTTGACGTCACAATCACTACCTTTTTTTTTTACAGTCTATGGGTAGGACACACTCATGTAAGCCTCACTGGAGAAGGCATCAGTGAAGTCTGCAAGTGGATTCTGGGCCTTGTGCACAGATTCCAGGATGTCAATATTCTGCCACATGGGAACCAACTGCCATTTTTTTTATGTCCACTGACAGAATCATTGCTATGGCCTTCTGCTGTTCCACCACTCTTCCTACAGTCTTTTGATGTGACCTGGTGGGTGACCATCTTGTGCTTGGGTAGGTTGAGTTCCTCCTGAGCTGCTGCCAGGTTTCTCTTCTTTTACACAAGAAAGAGAAAGTGCCAGGGGCATTGTTAGGATTTCAGAACATTCGGGGCCCAGCCTAGAGGAAGTTGCAGAAACATAGTATATATATAATTATATATATGATATACAGTGATATATGATATACATGTGCTCATCATTCCTCATCTGCCTCTTTAGTCTTTACTGTAAAAAATATATACTGCATACAGTATATATATCAAATCTAATCCAAATCCAATGGCGGGAGGATTCTACTGTGCATTAATAAAATATAGAGGCACAAACGCAAAATGTAATTTTAAATGCATTTTCTCACAATGCAAACAATGCCTCAAATTGAAAATAATAGACGTTTCATGTGAAGGGAAATAGTTTTGATGCATTTAAAGTTCAGCAGCACAGATAAATAGAGCTGAATGGTAGAATTAACCTGACAAGAACGGACTTCAGTAACTAACAGACTGACTAGCTGGCAAACTGGAGACACAAGAGACACTTGTTTACAGTGATCCAATATTATATTGACTCTAGCAAAGAGTCTAGCACCGTATCTTGAAAAACATTTGAAAACTTGAAGTTTTTAGCTGTAGCTTGTAGGCATCTACCATGTAGCTACCAGCCAGGCCAAGTGTCAGTCCAAGAAATACTCCAGTGTCCATCTGGTCTGTAGTGGTGAGCTCACCAGCCCACAGCTGGATGAGTTTTGCTGTCTTTCCAGATTTGGATAATCAATCAATCAATCAATCAGTCAATCAATCAATCAACCAATCAACCAATCAATCAATCAATCAATCAATCAATCGATCAATCGATCAATCAATCAAACAACCAATCAATCAATCAATCAATCAATCTTGTTTAACCAAACCTATCACATATCCTACCTTTTGTCTTCTTTTGAAAAAGTGAAGATCCATATATCAAGCCTTGTGTTTTCCTGACATTGCATTTCCTTGCTCTAATTAAAATAATCCATAACATATTCCTTTAGTCCAACTCAAATTATATGACAGTGATTGGCAGAGCCTGTATTAACAATCTTATTATAGTATTACCTTATTATATTAACAAACAACAATCTAGATGTTATGTAGCCATAAACACAGGCTTTTATAAACACGGCCATAAACAACCATAGCCATAAACAATTCTAAACAGGAAAATCATGTTATATATCAAATTATAGCTGCTCATCCACACTCTGAAGTGCTGTATGCTAGTATGAACTGCTTGAACCCCACCACCACCCCCCGTAACTGGGGGGACACTAAACAGTCAATATAAACTGAAAGACGTTTTTATGAATCAAAACAGTTCCTCGTACTTGCTCTGAAGTGCAGTATGTAACTGTATGAACCTCACCAACCCTGGGGGATAATAAATAGCTTTTCAGTTAATAATTGAGTGCGTTATGAATTGACATTTTTTATACGCTTGTATGAACTGAATGAACCTCACCACCACTCCTTACTGCCAGACTCTAAACAATTATGTCTTGTGTCGGCCAAATATGAAACAGAATAATGCACCTTTTTTTCTGCAAGTGAAAAGTTATTTTCAGTTTAACTCTTCAGTTTAATTCTGAATAACATTGCACACATTTAGAAGACACAATTATTTGTATAAATGCTTTATTTGTGCTTTAGTGAATTGGGATTTGGGATCATAATAGAACTTGGATATATTTTATTATGAAATAGTATGCTTCAAAGCATACTTACTCAAGGAAATTATTTGGCCATAGACACATACATACATTATAGACACAACATTCAACAGGCTTAGGCCTAACAGACACATAACATATTATGATTGAAAATGGATTTGGGAAGGTTTTGAGGCTGCTTGCTACTTGTGAACACATCTCCTAATGGCTGTCATATTGTTAAATGGGTACGGTTGCATTATTTATTGTTATTTAATGCATGATCTAATGATGAACTAACACTTAATTAACGAATGAATACATTTGTTTACTAAGCTTTTAAAGTAATAATCTGTAAAACTTTCATTAAAAAAAATGTCTGTTTTGGTTTATCGACATCAACTGTACTCTGGGAGTGAGGTGTTTTATGCAGACTTAAAGAAAGCCATCCCTATCCCGATGTGGTCTCCCAACAGGGACGCCATTAGAGGCAGACTAAGAAAACTCCACCGATATTCTACCCAGAGTTCAGCGCTGCTTCTTCTTCATTTGTAATTTCAGAAAATCAGACTGACTGACAATTTCTTCAATAATCAATTTTTTTCTCATGATTGTAGCCTACATTTGATTGGGGTATGAATGTAAATAGTCACAACAACTGAAATGATAAATGTCACTAGCTGTATTTGCCTACAAACCAAATAGTTTTTGTCAAAATTTGACATTTTGATGCCTTATTTTCATTGACAAACTGTTCTGAGAGAATGAAAAATAAAGAATAGGCTGACAAAATCAGTCATAGATTACTGAGGAATAATCTTCCAAAGTGACATTAAAAAACACAATATGGTAATACAATTGATTATTTCACTTTTATTTGAGTTAGAACATGCAAACCTTTCCCTCTTGCCATGCACACAAGAGGGAAGTGCTCAACAGACCAAATGCTTGAAATCGGTCACCCCATTACAGAATAAATTACGAGCCATCATGTGGCAATAAACATTGTGAGGACAATCAATCCTCCCTACACATGCTGGAGAAGATCATCTGACTCTGGTGTTGTGCAGTGAGGAACAGGATATGAAATGAGTGCTCACTCTCCTCTCTGTCTATGGTTTTATGTTTCCGGCAGCTACGACAGCAATTTGCTTGGAATAAATAGAGGAAGCACTTGGTGGTTAGCGTAAGCACCGATAGCCAACATGGCTGAACTAACTAATGCAGTTGTAAATGCTGTAATTACTGTCTGTTCATGACAAAGTTCTCCTTTTGCTAGAATGTCTTTTTATGTTACTAAATAATTTGCTAACATGTTAAAAAAGCCCAAAATGTACTCGTTTAACTTGGCCATTCATTAATAATTTTGTTTAATTTATTTCATTTTATTCATACAGAAATAAAACTTTTCTATGTGGTGATTATAATCTGCTCAAGTGAACTGGCTATCCCCCTCCTTTTTTCCATAAATGTCAAAAAAACATAAGCTTTCGTTCATGCTATACAAGCCATATTTGTTACATTGATTCACACCCACCAGTCTTCTACATTAGAACTCATTTTAATGCATTGCAGACATTTAACCTTCACTTAATGGTTTCTTTATATTTGTGGACATAAATTCATGTTTATTAACCGTTACATAACCCATTTACATTACCTGTAAAGTGCAGTTCTTCCTGCTCTTCCTCTGGTCTTAAACAAATCAAATATAACACTAATAATTCACAATGTGTTTCCTCAACAACTGCACTGAAGGCAACTGAAACAAGACTGTGGGAGTCCTGACCAGCTCCCAGCTGAGAGTGGGTTGTGTGTATAACTCTCTAAACTTGCCACCACTTACCCAATCTATTTCTGCAAATAACAATTCATTGTTTGTCAGTTTACCTGATTAATAGCGGTTAATTTAAAGTAGAAAGGGTTTCAAGCAGCTGGACCTCTGCAGAGAGGATTACCTTCTCTTAGGTTATGTAGTTACAAGCAACACATTGCACTCCACTAAGCCAAGTGGCACAGACCCATCTGCAGAGCGATCTGCTGCTGCTGAACCCAATTCAGGATTAATTGTACACAATTCATGTGTACAATTAATCCAACACTCAAACAATACATCAAGGTTACCATGTCCTTCTTGTTTTCCTCATCAGGACCAGGAGCCAGATTCAGGTCAGTCAGTCGATCAGTCAGTCAAGCATCAGACACTCGGCCCCACTGCTAGTATACTATCAAATTGATTTGCAGTACGTGAGAAAATAATTGAATTTGATTTTTTTTTGATTTTATGTTTTGTTTTTGTTTGTTTGTTTTATTGAGTAGTATCAAATAAGACTTTTAGCAACAGTTCAATCATTGTGAACATTTTACAGTTATGCATTTTCACACAAACTGGATTTTTGTTAAACTCCCACAATCCTTCCTTGTATTCAACAGGATGATCATCTGATTGAAGACTTCTTGACAATACATTGGGTAAATGATGTATTTATCCTGATTATTCCAGGATGGTTCTAACTTTAACTTTTCCAATCACAGCAACAGTTGATGCTGCACATGTAGCTGTAGGCATTGTGGGACTGTGCAGCATATGTACATGTTAAAACCACGGTATGGAAATAAAACCTTACTTTACAATATATCCTTCAAATCTTTATTTATTTTGTAGGCACATATGATCAGATAAGGGATATGGCATCAAACTGTGGTGCTAATGTCAGAATGTCAACCACACATGAAATCATTTGTTTACTGAATGTACTGAGGCAGTTAATTGAATGTCAGGTAAGGGAATGACCATCTAGCTCAGACTTATGCTGAAGAAGATGTTACTGGATTAATGCAGTACAGGAGATAGTTATGGTAATATTGAAGGCCGGTGAAATGGAGAATGAGATTTACTAAAACAAATCAAAAGAATTGCTTTGCTTCTCCGGGAAAAGGAAGGGGGTATAACTTACTGGCTAATTTGTGCAGCACAATCTTGAGAAAAGGTTAGTAATACACACACTCCATTTTCAGTGTATGCCTCTCTGTGCATTGTATAATTTTCTGTCTACTTTGTGGCAGAGGAGATATTTCAATATTGGTTTATGATTACGTTTCATAGTTCATTTAGCACAACTTAAGCATGTTTTGTATATTCAATGACCAAGGTGAAGACATTAGTCTTCTCCCTGGGTGCTTCTCTCTGCACTTTAAATTATGCTTACCTACACTAAAACTGTGCTTTAGGAATACAGTAGGAAAGTAAGGAAGGTACAAATCCAAATGTTTATCCAGTCTTTCAAGTCTATTAGAGTTCTATTGGACAGTCCAGGTTTGCTAGTGCTATAGAGGACCGTCTGATTGGATTTTTTTGAACCCTGCGGGATTCAAATACAAATCTTATTGGATCTTTTTGGATTGCACAGAAATCTCTCTCTGCCTGTTATCTGGCTAGGCTTGCATTGTAGTCTTGTTCTTCTGGTTACAAGATAAAAAAAATAGAAAACTCCCATCAAGCCTGACATTGAGTGTTAATATTTCATTTGTCAACGCAACATCCACATAATTTGGCTGCCTCATCATCCCCCTTGAATGTTCACAAGCTGGCATCCCTCTGCTTTTTCCAATTATCAGAGAAACATGAGAAATTCAGATTGAACGTGAGAGTAGGAAACGAGAAAAGGAAAACATTAACAGAAATATAATTAAATGCCATTCACAGAGGCAACAAAAAATTGCCACACAATTGTTACTGCACGGTATACAGTGGAAGAGTTGGACTCAAATAGATTTGTATGGCACTAGCAGTGGGAAAAAATGATGTGTATCATCCAAACCATTCAGACAGGCCTAATGAGTTTCCTTATTATTGTAGTGTGCTGCTGAATCAACTTCTGACTGCTTGCATTATTGATGCCGCTGAAGTAATTCAGAAGATCATGTCTATGTGTCTTTTCATTATTTGACAACCAAAAAGCCTCTGAATATTCTTTGTGCTACTGTATCATTCAGACAATCAGTGCAACCAAAGGGCTTTGTTGCCTCCTCTATGAATCTAATACTAAACTTCAGTAGCTGCAAAACAGAAATCAAGTATGAATAAAAAGCAGCTGTGTGATTTTCAAATAGAGGGGGAATAAATGTAAAAAAATAAAATGTTTAAATTCATTCCGTCATTTGTGCATGGAGATCAATGTGTCTTTAAATGCGGTGATGCATTCTTTCTGTTTTCATTGACTCACTGAAGCAACTGTTTGCGGATGCTGTCAGGGTCCATAAAATGCAATGCTTTTCCAGGATGCACTTTGTGTGGGCCATCATTAAACTCCAGTTAACAGCTGCAGAAGGCCATATTAGCCCAGCAGATATTCTTTGTTCATGGCACACTCCCATATCCCAGCACGATAAGAGCACTAAGAGACTGTTTCTGCCACTCCAAGACATCTGCTTTCAAACATTAACAATGCTTCATAGCTTCTAATGGAATCTTGAGGGTAGAAAAGCGGATTTCTGAGAAGCATAGCATGCTAATCTCTCAACATTTTATTCATATGCCTTCATTTTATTTTTTAAATAATTTCAATACTTTGATTTTTGATGAGTGCATTGTGTGTTGGCAACAGTCTTTACTGTGGAACTTGTCAGTAAATCAGTTCAAAAAGTGAACATACACTTATTGGCCACAATATAGATAACAAAATCTATTTTTTGTCTTTGACATTACCATGCTCCCTTCTCTCACTATCTCTTCTACCTCTCTCTCCATCTCACTCCACACTTTGGATGTTTGGCTTTCACTGCCAGGACAGAATACTGATCATCCAGCTCAGGTCCCGCTTTAGTCCTTGGTGAGGTTGTGAGGTGATAAAGTTCTCTTAAGTGTGATTTCCATTGCATCAGATGCTGTTTAGAAGCCTACTCTGAAAGGGAATAGACTTTCACCAACAGCCAATATGTGCAATCATCTATATGTCCACTAATCCACCTGCAGGAGGAAAAAGGGAGGGCAAAATCAATAATTATCATGGAGGTGTTATGTTATCAGAGCATATGTATGGATTCGCTCTCCACCCAATGGCGTCCTTTATTGCAGGGCCAGCACATGTAGAATCTCCCTGCAGCAACCAACATGGGATTTTTCTCATTACAGGCTTTGTGATCAGAAGACGGAAGTGGAAGTGGGAAAGAAAGAAACACAGATGCAAGAATGAGAACCAGATAAGGCGGTGTTAATCAATGGCTCCAAATTCTAATAAGACTGACCCCCTTGGCAAATTGCATTGATCTTAAAAAAGAGGCGAGAAATAAATGAGCGGTCACAGGGCAATGTTCACCCTGGGTATTAATGTTCCTTTTTTTAAACGAGAGTCAGCACTCAATTATTGTGGGAATGCATGGTGTTCCCATGCATTCTTCATTTTTATTATAGAGGCTTCCTACTGTAGATACACAGTGCTTCCTGGGCTTGGCAGATGGTCTTATAAGTGCCTTCAGGAATCATAAATAGCAGTGTCTCAAGAGGACAAACATGAAATTGAGAGTATATTGTAAGACCATAATGCAATATAGCCTCCTTTTATTTAAAATAACTACCCGTTCTCAAGTAAGTCATTCTTTCTGCAGTATGTCTAGAAAGCCATATTCAGAGTTATGCTATAATCTAATTTAATGTTTCATAAATAAATTATGTTCACAAATTCTACATGCTACACATATTTCAACCTTGATTCATATTTGTCCAACACATTTATAGGCTAGAGTATAAACGTAGCAGATGTTGAGTCATAGTTTTGCATTCATAAGTGGAAATAACGAGGTTTTATGACCTCTTTAACTTTTTTTCAACAGAACAAAAAGATTGCAAGCACTTTCTAGATGAGGGAATTATGCATGAATCAAATTCAGTAGATACATTTTGAAACTAACCTTTAAAGTCACCCTGTTCTGGACAGTTAATTACGGAGTTGGCAAACTCTACTAGGGCCCATAATTCTCAAGATCAGGCCACAGGTCATTGGTTTCAAACAGTTGAGCCAATATACTTGATCTTCATTTTACAGCCGCCCTCTTCAGCTGTAAATGAATATGTTACTTAGATGAGATCATTTAGATGCACGACAGGAAACTAAAAACTATGTATTTTCTCAACAATCTCACAATCTACAAATGCTGTTCTCACATCTTATATATACCTATATATCAGATTTATATGTGCACATGTATTGTTAGCTGAAAGGTCAGACAGACTTGTTTACTAAGAATAAGATGTGAGGCAGTGCTGTTTGGTTCCTCCACTTCAAGGCTGGCCATCAGTTATAAATGTTATTCCTTACAGAGTGTTGAAAGTCATTTCTTGCAGCACAATGCCCGGGTATGATATATCGACAGAATGAAGTCGAGGAGTCGGGCATGAGATGAGACGATGAGTTTCAAACCAACTCTCTCTCCCCTTCATTCTTTTTGCCAAAGTCACATAGGAAGCTAGATTGTAAAACCTTCATTTGAAACAGCAATGCTGTTTTTCTTTGTAATATCTGGTTTATATAATATCTGGCTCCCAGTGCGTACTTTCACTTCTGTTATTTCAGGAGACCTTTAGCCGCTGATATTTCTGCTATAACATAAGGCAACATCAAAAACGCTGAGCCCACAATAACAAGTGTGCTTTTAAATTTAATGTGCCGTAGTCTGTTATTTTAACATATCCTTATCTTTTGATTGTGTGCAGCCTATAGTCTTCACAAAACAGTTCTTATAAAACCCAAGTATTACAACGTCTAAAGTCCCTTGGTTCTTGACAAGACAAGATACAACATTTAGACAACACATAAAACTCTGTGGAACACTGGCTCGCCTTATAGTCTTCTGCTGGGACCGCCTTTGAGAGCAGGGGTGCCATAAACAATGACCATTATTTGAGCGATAAGAAAGGATGGCATGGAAAAAGCAATGTCTCTCAGTGCTTGTGAGCACTTGGCTCATTTATTATTTTATTTAAGGATAGAAGAAAGCCCAGGGGAGCAGAATGTTTTAAAAATCCATGATTAATGAAACATTAATCATGAATTTTGTAGAGGAACAGGAAGAGTTGTCACTCTCTATTTGGGCCCATTAGAAGCTGGAGGGAAGGAGGAGACAGGCACAGGGAATAAGGGGTGGCGGATCGAGTGGTAGGAGAGGATGATTTGGGGGTGGATGTCAAGGAAGGAGTGGAGGGAGGGGGCACAGCAAATGAAAATGTTGGGGAAAAGCCCTTTGGAATTCATAAGATGTTGACTTAGCAAGACTTAGCAAGTCCCTTTGAAGATGCCAGGCCTTTATTCAGAACCTTCATATCATAAGCCATAGAGCTGCGTGGGCAGTACCATAAAAGACGTAGACAGGCTACAAAGAGGTGCCAGCTTTACCTTGAGACCGCTAATGGAGATGCATACAGTTGAAGTAGGTGCAATTGGACACAGCCGTGATTGCAGAGTCGTGAATAAACAAATCGCTTCAAGGTACTTCTGATTTTGCATCCAACTGATATCCAAGTGGATCTTAAATAACTGTGATCCAGTTGGTAGAAACACAGGATAGCACTGACGTGGTTTTATGGAAAATACTTGGTAAGACAAATCAATTATTATCAAAAAAATGAGAGAACATGGGGCTCCAAATTCTGTATAATGTCACCATCTGGTTCCCATGGTGTTGTCAAGGTAAAAAGGACAAGGTCACAGTCTATAGAGCAAAGAACTACTTGCTGTTACCCTATTGAAAACATATTTAAAAAAAAAAAACCTTCAAGCTACACTTTAAGCCACTTGTGTCACCCTCTCCCTGAAATTAATTCACTTTGGCATCCATGCCTTCGTGCTCTGTGTGTAATATATCCTCTCCAGTGTATGCAAATCATGAGGCTTAAAGAGCTACAATAGCACTTGTCAATATTTGTGCCAGGTACAACAAACCCCACTTGCCTAGCCTTCTGCTGAATGCAAAGTGCCCAAATCGAACTGAGAGACAGCAGAAACGGGAGACTTTTCAACACTGACGCCTTTCAGGCAAACATTTCTGTAGTAGAATGGATGGGTGGGGGTGGGTGGGGTAGGGGGATCCAATGAAATAAACACGGCAGCTGCTTCTGTTGTGAACTTCCAGTGATTTCACAGCTCCTGGAATTTGACAGTGGTGGCACCATTGAGTGACTGCTGATAACAGTGTTGGGGGCTTTGAGTGAACAAGAAAATTCGGTAGTGTTAGCCCTGCATACTAATTCAGCCAGCATGGAGGCTGCTCCTCTTTGTGTGTTTAGATCTGACTTCCTGAAGCCTGGCTGCAGATGACGCTCTATTACACAACGGGTCTGAACAAACGTACACTCACAAAGATCAGCTGAGTACATGCAGATAATACACACGTACTACAAATATTTTGATCAAACTGAGCATAATGCATATTTTTTGTTTAAAATTGGTTAAAAAAAAGTCCAAATTCTAATTAGAGCATCTCTAACACACACACAATGCATGCACACACACACATACACAAAGACACACACACACTCACACCAAACAGTTGATATATGTACAAAAATATTGATCTTGAAATGTGTTGTTCAAGCCCTCCGCCTGGTATCTGGTGTGCAATTCAGATCTATGGAAGTAAAAGATAAGTTTCTTACTCATTACTTTCCTCTGGCCAAGTGTAGCAGCGGTGTTGGGTGAGAGAGAGGACAGGCCTGGCAACAGCGCAGATGGAACTAAAGGTGATCTAATGGTCCAGAGTAGCAATCAAGAAGTGTGGATAGCCTTCTGGTGGGATGGATACAGGGAGAGCTGGTGGCATGTACTAGAGTGGACTTTTTTCCATTTCGTATTCCTGCCATCACTTGCCCTGGGGGCTAGGGTACAAAGGCATACTGGGGCCAGGAGAGTCAAGTCATTTCCTCCCTCTGCACCAATCCAGCCCTTTGGCATAGCATGCATCTGACACTGATCCCACATCTGTCAGAGGCTAAAACCTGCCTGGCTTTTGATAGCAAACCTCTCACACTCCTTGGCCTACTCCTGACTGGAGTGCTGGCCATCCTGATTGGCCATGCATAACTTGGGAACATCAAAGGCATGGCCAGACCAATCTCCTCTATCAAACCCACAACATAACATTTGAAAAGAGGAAAATTAAGCTGGCCCAGTTGTGACTAGGTTCTGTGAACACTCAGATTAAACAATAATGAGAATTTGAAGGTAGCACCGAAATTAGTAATCATAAATACCAACATCTCTGGACAGAGTCCTTCATCCATAAAATATGGCAACTGACTGTGTTGGTGTATCAAAGGCCTTCCTCATGTTTTATTAGAGGTACTCACAGTCAGATGTATGCCCCCTCCTCCCGCTACCAGCCCCCCATCATGTTGCTCCATTTATCAAAAGCTGAAATAATGTGGCAGGGATTTATTATCTTATTCAGGAGCCAGGATTCATTTGCACAACAGAGGCCACAATCCTCAATCTGGCATTGATTTCTTTTGATTTATCTGGAACGGGCAGTGTTAGGAGTGCATGTTCATTGAGCCCGCTGCCCCTCTAGCCCTCTTTGTTTACTGACAGTGATATGGACTGTAATGAAACACAGACACAAATCAACACAACCAGCTTTCCTGGGGATGAGCATTTAGGGATTGTCTGGTTCAATATAATCAAAAAACACAAAAAAAAAAACAAAAAAAAAAACAAAGTCTGCTATCTCTTAAAATCTGCACTAGTCAACTTTGCACATTGGCAGCTCTAAATGACAGCGAGAGGTAACTGTTTGAAGTATTTGAACATCGATACCCAGAAATCATGTAATGTGATGTCAGTAAACTGCACAGAGCATGCTCTGGTTTTCGAATCTGGCTGATGATCACTATAACAATGACACAAACATTGTTATAACTGTAAAAATACAGCTGGAAGCCATTGTCAGCCACAATTACGTGTGCATAGCAGATTTTTTATCATGTTCCTGAAAGAGGCATGTCTAGTGCAGCTCAGGAGGACAGTCAGAGGTTAGAATAATAAGAGGCAATTCTGTAAACTTGAACAATTGCTTTTGCTTGTTGAAGTCTGTTTCTATTTCGATCTGGTGATCCTCTTGATGCGCGAGTGGGCGATGTGAAGCTATTGCACCTCATGTGATATGATGGGTAATCAAAGTTCGGACCTACTCACATTTTACTTTGCCTGGCAGGTCAAGAAGGCTTATCTTACCCTGTTGTCTTCCTCCTACTCTCCTCCGCCACAACAGCTGCGTCTGTACTTGGCAGATCACACCTAATCTTTGAGCGGCAACTATAATTTGAATCACTGCTTATTCATCATGCCTGACATGACTTGTCAATGTGTTGGTGTTGCTGTGAAGATCTTATGCAAATTTACTGGCTATAAGCGAGGTACGAATACAAAATGCATTCATTACATTGCAGGATATTTCATGGTAAACATTCAGGGGGGCCTGTTGGAAGCGACAGCATACGGATCTTGAATCAAGGTTATTGAACTTTGTATTGATTTGAGCAGATGCTGTCAGAGGCAAGCTGTTCAGGCCCATATTAACAGTAATGTTGTGTGGTTTTTGCTACTGACTAGAATGATTTATGTGGGGGTGGTGTTGCTGTAGATTAGTAGGTTGTAGGTTAGTGAGGTCAACCACTGGAAAAAGCAATGTCTGTCTCCTGTACTGTATGAGTATTTGCAGTATCTGATTATACAAGCAGGCTGCCAACCTGATATTGATTGAAGACCGCATTTGCCATTGTCAAACATATCATTCAACTCCTACTGTGCACCACTTCAGTGTGTTACGGCAGTCAGTAGATGGTGTATTGCTCTTTACTCTCAATGAAATAAAAAATAACAATAATACAAAATCAAATAAAACTCTCTATATTCTTGGTTAATTAATTAACTTGTCAAGTCTCTGGGTTTTACTATCGTAAACCTGTTTTTCCCACTGAAAAGTATAGCAGACTGCAGTGCCCAAATCTCCTGACAAGCTTGTATTGTTCCCAGACGGAAGAGATAGTGGGCATTGTTTCAACTTTATTGGGTTTTCATTAATTAAGCTGATGACAGTGTACACCAGGCTCATGCTGGGGTTGTCTGTGGCAGGAGAGTGCTTATTTCCCTGTCATTTCACTTTCTTAAAGAGCTTATCACATAACTAAGAATAACCACAATGGAAATGACCAACTCAGTGCTACCCCAGCAGAGCACACATTGACACAGAGAAGACCATTAACTGCACCCATTGTATAGTGTAGGAACTTTCCTTATAGGCTACGTTTTTTTCCTGCTTTTATTGTGTTTTTTTCTTTACATTCAGGCCTGATGTTGTTCTTGAGATCATTTGGATTCAAGGAACACCATCTTGATTCAAGGAACACCATCTTGACATAACCTACAATTATTAAACAGGGTTAATTAATTTTCTTTGTCAAACTGTCCACTGGAGAAAAAGAAGATTGTGTCTCAATGTAAAGTGTGAAATTATGTCACAATTATCTTTTGTTACAATTTCATAGTGCCATGTTTAGCCAAAACCTTACTAGCCAAGAAGTCAATGACAAAAGATGGGACCAAACCGCACATGTCCTACAGAAACGTAACTCAATCCCACCTGAATAATTCCTTTATATTTTAGCCAAATTCATGTCCTTGGCCTAGCAGGGCAATTTGACTAGCTAGGATATCAATCTTTTCTGACCAGAATGCTAAGTATGGCTGCAGGTTTAGTCCAATACTGCACAGCAGACATGATCCCATGTTTCACTCTAGCAGTGACATGGT
Source organism: Centroberyx affinis (assembly GCF_046629955.1). Taxonomy (NCBI): domain Eukaryota; kingdom Metazoa; phylum Chordata; class Actinopteri; order Beryciformes; family Berycidae; genus Centroberyx; species Centroberyx affinis. Next base: position 147,408 of record NW_027279016.1, on the reverse strand, counting down.
GGAAATTCAATTATCACTAACACTAGCTTCAGATGCCTCTCTAGAGTCTTCATGAAAGTTGATGATTTTGGCGACACCTTGAGTCCCTTACTGGTAGTGTTTTACACCATTGTCACAAAGACTCGCTACTTGCCCCCCCCCCCCCCTTCTGAAGACTGCAGACAAAGACAAATATGTGAACAGAAGAGGTGGTGTGAAATTGTCATAATGCAAATTGAGGACTGGGACTGGAATAAACTTGTGTAAGGAGGTACGTTATTTTTCCCACGGCACAAGACGTGTTCATCAGTCAGTTGATCAGTCAGCCAATGGCGCCGCCAAGGGGTGGCCAGGAGGGGCCACGGCCACCCTGATACAATTGCTGGCCCCCCCACTGGCCCCCCCTCACTAGTTGCATATGCATAATATGCTTCTGAGTATGCATAATATGCTTCTATCTTATATTTTACATTAGGTACACAATCATGTATATTTTTCATAATAGTTCATGTGAAAGAAAATAACAAATGCATAGCTAGCCAGACACTTTTGACCATCCGTCACTGCGTCACACTCCGAGCCCTCCCCTGGCCTGCTGCTGCACAGTGCGCTGCCAGAGACAGTCTGCCTCATGGACAGCAGCAGCTGAGCTCAGACCTGTCAACTCTTTTCCCGGGTTTCTCCTGTATTTTCACCCCCTCTCCCGCCGTGCTCCCGTTTGGTAATTTTCCCCGTAAATCTCCTGTATTTTCCCTTTTTTTTATTTTTACAGTTATACAGAGAGAGAGAGAGAGAGAGAGAGAGAGAGAGAGAGAGAGAGAGAGAGAGAGAGAGAGGTGGGTGAGCTAGAGAGAGTGGTGAGTGAGCGAGAGAGAGAGTGAGAGAGAGAGACAGGTGACTGAGAGAGAGAGAGAGAGAGCAGTGAGTGAGCGAGAGAGAGAGCGGTGAGTGAGCTATGCCCCCACCCCTCACGAACGTCGCGTCAGATGAGCCGATCAGCGCGATCAGACAGCAGTAAAACTTAACAAAATGGAAAGGAATCCTTCCAAAAAACGAAAAGGGACAAAAACTAAAGGCCCCTGAAGCTGAGGCATCAAAATGTGCAAAAATTACTGACCTTTTCAGTAGTGCAAGCACTACTGAACAACATTTCCATTGCCGGTGGAACGGCATCAAGAGGCTCAGTGCGTCTCTCTCCATGCCCACCCCTTTACTCCACCTTTTAATAGTTTATAGTTTGTTATTAGACAACGTTATAGTTTATTAGAATTTATTGTTACCTGGTGTTGGTTAAATATTTATTGTTGAAAGTTACCAAATACTATGCACTGATGTGCATAGTATTAGTCTATGCACATCAGATAATTAGTAACATTAACTGTAAAATAAGAAACCAAAGTACATCAGTATGCGATTCCTTAACTCTCATATTGACATAGTTTTCAGCTAGCCTATACACTACAACAGCATAATAGATCTCCTGAAATTCAGTTATGGCTTTTGGTTTTGGCGTGCCACCCAAAGATTTTCAGTGGCCCCATTTGGCCACCCCTATAACAAATTTCTAGGGGCGCCACTGCAGTCAGCTGCCTTCTGCTGTGTTGCACAATGCCTGAGGAAATGCAGGAATGAATAGGGTGGGTGGTATCAACTTTTCATACCGTTTAACCTCCTAATTTTACCAGGGTATACGGTCTTACCGGGCAATACTGGGTTAAGTAGCGTTTGTTCATCTTAGGTTGATAGTGCTTACTGTGCTCACTTTGATTTAGCTATACAGAGCAATGATATGACATAAGTGTTTCACCTGAGGATGAGTGTAAAGGGCTACTGTTTCACGTGAAATCATACAGGAATGCAAGGTCTCCAGAGGGTATTGAATGTAATAATGAACAGGCATAGAAAATATTATATGGTTGCTGACTGATACAAATAAGACTAAATTACATTTATGTTACCTGGGTTTGATACATGCACATTCCTGCATGCGTGCACGACATGCACGCACACACAATGTCCGGTTTTACCAAGAATGGCAACCCTACGTAACAAGTGTGGAATTTATTACATTTGGACAAGGTTAACAAAACATTTTGGCTAACAGGTTATGATACTGAAGCGTAGCAATTTAGTAGAGCAGTAGAGTGGATCTATTTTTATTGGTAATACATAGGCGAATCTGGTTGTCCTGATTATTCCGGTACTGTAGTAACTTAAACTACAGCAACAGTTGACGCTGCACAGCTAGGCATGTGGGACTCTACAGCATTTGCACTATGTATTGGTATGTCTATGTATTGGTTCTTGTACAAACAAGCAGAGCAATTCAAAGTGAGTCCTGTTTTCTATTTTGGTTGAAGCTCTATCTTTGTGCCGTAAGTCAATCCTGCACATTTTGCTGAATATCGTCCCCTTTGTCAATGTTATTGAGAAAATTATTAGTTTAGGGAATACATTTATTTTGTGCCATTTTTGCTACTATGGAATCCACAGCCCGAGAAATAAACAGAAAAGTTTTGGTGTCTCTTAGCAGGTTTGCTCTGCTGTGTTACCGCAAAGTTGCTCCTGTCACTTCCTTCTCAGACAAACCAGCTAAAGCTGCAGTTGGAAAATAAATTCCCATCAATATAAATTTTAATTTAAACATGGACACCTGCAAAATTTCCTTGGCATAAGAAAATACTGTTCCCCATGCAAAAGTTAATGATATGTCAATTAAATTTGGCAACATTAGCAACTGTAAGTGTATATTTATTATAAAAAAAAATGTCTGCTAATTAATTGTTCTTGAAAATTCTTACATTCTTACCCATTCTCTCACTATTTGTAAGTCACCTGGTCTTCACCTCTCCTTTTGTTCCTCCACTTCTGTTTCCTCTCCTCTTTTTCTTCTATCTTCTGTACCCTACCTATTCTCCTTATACTTTCTCTTTTCTTATACCTCTCTTCTCTTTTTATCCACCCTGTTATCCGTCTCCACTTTTCCACCACCTCTCCTATAATATTTCTCCTCTCTACTCTTTTGTTGCTTTCTTGCCTCCGCTTACTCTAATCTTGTCCTCATCTCCCCCTTTCCATTAATTCCTGGTTTCTTCTCTTCTGGTTCCTCTTGTTTTATTCCTCCTCTCCTTTCTTACCCCTTCTCCTTTTATTCATTTAATTCCCCTCTCCACTCTCCTTTTGTGTTCTTTTATTCCTCCTCTCCTTTTACTCTTGTCCTCCTATGTTCTCTAGTGTTCATCACTTTACTCTTAATCCTGCTCTTTTTCCCACGGCGCAGCCAAGGGCACCACAAGGCAAATTCAGGTCAGGCAGTCAGTCAGACAACTGTCGCTTAGTGAGTGAATGATGCGCTTCGTCAGATGGCCTCTAGAGGGCGTTTTTGACTGTGAGATGCAGTGTTTCCCATACAGAGGCACAACATCAGAAGTTGGTCAGTGTATAGAAATTGATCTGAAATCGATCACATCACATCATGTTTGTCATTGACAGCAGACCAGCAGCATTGAACTCAATCCAACAGTCTGTGAAAACAAAAGTGAAACTTAACATTCCACATTCCACGCTCCAAACTCACCTGTTTGTAACAGATTTGTAAACAGTAACCTGACTCGGCTTCTGCTGCCCTACAAACTTTAACAGTAGGCAACGATTTTACCATGTGGTTTTTAAGTAACGTTAGTGGAATTTGGTAATTTAACTGATAACTGTATTGCAGTGCATCAATGCATAGAATTGAATTGAATTGAATTGAACACACATGCCGTGGGTCTGTACAGGATCTGTGCTTGTTTTATTCTTCTCCACATCTCCTTTTCTTCATACTTTCTACTCACATATGTATTCCATGGTGGGTGAAAAATTTATTTGCCAGGCATGTAGGCTACAATGTCTGAGATGTGATGATTCGTTCCTTGATATGAACTAATGAATAAGCTAAATAGCAGGTCAAGTTTAGCTGATGTTAGCAATAATAATAACTATGTTTACATGTAGTCAAATATCATATCATATCAATCATAGTAATCAGACTATTTCAGACTTGTTCCCAATGTCAGGGTCTCATATAAACACCTAAACGTTTTAGAATAAACTGACCATCGCCAATGCGGTTGAAAATGCAATCCTTTTGGAAGTGCTGGATTATCCTATTGACAATCCACTCATCAGATCTAACTGCAATCATGTAAACCTTCAGTAGGCAAAAAAACTAAAGAAAGACTGAAAAAGGAAGAAAAGGACCATGTCATAAATACATTAAAAAAGAAGCAAAGGTGCTACAGAGCCCCGTTGAGATTAAGAAGATGTTATCTGTATTGCAGTCTCTCACCCATATGGGCTATTGGCCATATTTAGGCCTGTTAGCCTTGGACCTTTATAGTTTTGGCAATGACATCCATGCACAATAAGCCGTGCGCAGGTGGCAGTAATTTATCAAGTAGGCTAATAGAAAAGGCCTTACTGCACAAGTCAAAAGTGAGATCATTCAGGTCACCAGCTAGAAACATGCTGATCACACACTCTCTCATGCATGTGAACTTCCAGCACATAAACGAACACGAACAAAGCATAATTGACAGTACAAAAAAACTAGTCATGCTGCTCAATTGTGGTTAAGTGAATCACTTTCTTTATGTTTATTAAACTTTTGAACAAGTGTAACACCGAAATCCAGTCAGAGGAAACTTATGCCGATGGAACAATGCAAATAGTATGTTTATCAATAATTGTAAATAGGCAAAAAAAGGTGACAAAGCATTGACAAAGCAGATTCTGCCAATATATACATAAACATGTCTCTTAATTTTTCCACCTATTTACAATTATAACAAAGGAAATTAGGCAGGTTTGGGCTAGATGATGATGATGCAAGCTTAAAGATGACTGCTAATATTAAAAAACCCTTAAATCAGACTAACATAATTTAGAATTGATTTGAGTTCAACATTCCCTTGTGTAATGGTTCCTTCTTGCTTTGATTGGGATTTATTTAAATAATCAGATATCAACTTTAATATGGCAACTAAGCTTAGCTGTTTTATCATGGTCATGTAAATTAATCATACAACCAGCATACCTTATCATTTATTAATGGGATATGCTTTGTCTTGAGTTGACTGAAACCTCCATTGCCCTGCAGTACAGAGTGGTTAAATATGTATCTTAGTATTTTTAATCAAGTTCTTTGTCTTTACGTTCAAGAAAAAAAAAAGTAAGAAGGGTTACCTTCTTCTGACATTTTTATGATGACTTATTAGAGCAATAAAAGACATGCTGCTTGCTCTTGATTCTATCCCTGAGTCAGCACAAGACCCGTGTCTCAAAAATGCTCCCCAAGTTCCCACTAATGACTATAAAATGAATACCTCATGAAATCAGCCACACCCCAAGCAAAGGAGGCGCCTCAGTTACAGTAATAGGCAACAAAATTCTTGAACAGAAATACTCTCATTGGGAAGGGACAATCAGGCAGGAGGGCCCACTAATGGTCCATTAACTTTATATCATTTGTGATACATGTAGAACCAGGATTATTTTTCTTTTTTCTTTTATTTTCTAACATTCCATTTTAGGGTAATAGGTCAACAATTCATTTTTACCCATTTTGTAAAAGTGGTTTGGTTTGCTATGCATGCCATATCAAGGTCAAGAGAGTTACCACACTCACTCTGTTTCGTGTTGCAAGCTAGTAAGTAAAGTGCTAAGATGGACTCAAGTAAAGCACCCCCCCAAAAAAAGGCAACATTAGAATTTTCATGCTAGGGAGTTTATTGCCAGATTAGAGCACAACCTTTCCCTGAAACAGGACTTCAATTACAAAATCAATAATTTTGCCTCAAGTAAAGTTTGGCGTTTGGCCATTGGAATATGCATCAACAACAAGGCACACACAACACATGGAATAAAAGTGCATCATTATTTTTATTGGAATATTTTGACGGTTCCTTGAATGCCATTCGTGGTGTGACCTGCTTATGAATTACTAGATATGATTGTTATGAAATATGCTCCAGGCCTATAAATAAATAGCAACCGAGATTTGACAGGTGTGGTACAGTATTTGTTGGCATGTTTGCCGGTAGGTTTGGTAATTTCATGCACAACGGTATAGTCAATGTTCTATTTGTGAGACGAAAACGGAACGTTCTTGCCTGTGGTGTGTAAATTGTATACGCTGTGTGTGTGTGTGTGTGTGCGTTATGACCACTGACTGTTATGTGGGCAGCAGGGACTGGGATGTGATGAGGGTTAGTTTGGGGCAGGGGGCCCACAATGATAATTTTGTCCCGGGCACAGCAATCACACAGCGGCCCTGCACCCTAGAGAAAGAAGAAAGAGGAGTGAATACATCCGTTACCACTTAACCCTGCTGGCGAGAGGAACTCAGAATAGGGAAAAAATTTGTGTATTGTGGAGGTTGCAGCACTCACCTCAATCCTCACTCCTTTACATATTTTTCATATTTTCTATCAATCTATCTGTCTATCTATCTATCTATCTATCTATCTATCTACCTACCTACCTACCTACCTATCTACCTACCTACCTACCTATCTATCTTAGACGGCATAATTAACAGGCACATCCATCCACCTGGAATGAAATCACTGAAGTGCCTGCAGACGCCACAGCGAACACTACCTGAGGATAAAGACTTGACATTTGCAACTCCTCCCTTTCACTGCTACTCACACAACAGATAAAAGAAGGTATTAAATTCACTGTGTCATGCAACGTGAAGGCAAACCTAAAAGAGATTGTGTGGACTCCCTGCCACATCTCCCAATTCTATTCCCTCTCCTCCCCTATCTTCAAAGGGGGAAAGAGACTACCAGGAACAGGGTTTGGGTCCCAGGAGACCTACAAAGAATAGGATCTTCTGACTGCTGCATGTAATATTTCACAATTTAACCTCCTCGGATGATAGTTCAAGGTGGATTAGAGCACATCATTATTAGGAAGACACTGATTTTCGATTTAAATGTAAATCAGCCTCTTTTTTCAATTATTATTATGCTGCATAACTTTAGGTGTGGGAGCAAGAATTGATAGGCCTCAAACTTCGAAAGTATCCCTGAAAATTAAGACGAGCCTGTAAACCACCATGTGGAGAGGGGGGTTCACTCCAAGATATGGTGATTAATGAATCAGGATGTTCTACACAGGAGTCCTTGTCGGATCTCTGGATACATGAGAAAGATGTCAAAAAGATATGATGAAGTATCGGTTTGTTATACAACAAAGTCTGATACAGCAGTAAGCACTAATAAACTCAAAAGGATATACCGATTCAGTGATGATGGGGCTTTCCAGAACATGTTAAGATTTCAGTAAATAAAGCCAAAACACATTAGGTCTTGTGACAAGTTTCAGAAGTCTGAAGGGCAAACTTCCACCAATCACTTGTGTTATCAGAAAGATTTATTTATTTGTATTTGATTTTATTTTTTTCAGAAGAACTTCAATCCTTGTGCCCATCTAGCGTAGCCCCGCTGTTGTGACGAACACTTCTGACTGGACATGTTATCGTTGCGCTGCACGCAGCAAAGCAGAGCCTGCTTGAAATGTGGTGACCGTTGTACATATGGGAGCATCTGTCAGGAATCAGAGCGTGTAGCAAAGGAAGACTTCCAAAGCTGCTTCAAAACTTGTGTTTTTTTCACAAATAAAACAAACAACAATGTCCCGGTTTTCAGTGATTTGCTGTTTGAGTCTGTGAAATCAAGAGGCCTTCACTATCTACATTAGGGCATTTTTGACAATTCTTTTTGCAAAAGTGACACATTTTAGACTTTTATTTTGAAAGTGAAATCACACAACCTCAGCTCTTCAGCCATCTCTGCTAAGGAAAGTACCTATTGGCAATATGACATCATACATTCATTTGCATGGGAATATATTTGCAACACCCCCCCACATTTAGTGGAGAGAGGGAAATACACTATGTATGGGAATCACTGTGATCGTCAGACCGCTTTGGATGAGTCAAGCATGTAGCGCAGCTCGCCATCAGCTGTACTGATTTGTCGTCAAATACTTTGGGAGTCAACACATCAACATTGTTACTCATGGTCCGAAAAAGTTATTAAATTAGTCACTTGTCACTTCTGAGAAATACAGTTGGCAACAGCGACGCAGCTGCTGACTGCTCTTGAGGGCGGGACTGCATCCATCTGCTGGCTAATTGTGTGGTGGCCAGCAATAACCCTTGACATGCTGAAAATTTTACATTTTTATTTTTTGATATTTCCGAAAACTAGAAACACTCTGAGTGTTTTATGTAAGTTATGTGTCTAAAAGTAAAAATTGAGAAAAAGGCTTTAAACATCACACAACATTTCATTTTCCCCAGTGGCATTCCACCAGTCTTAGTTAGTCTACAGGAGAGCGTAAGGAAAAAACACACCAGCACTGAAAACAACTCCAATATGACTTGTTTTCCTCAACAACATACTTGGTCACTTCTACGGAGCCCGTCTGGACCTGAAATCATAGGATTGTCTTAAGTGTGTGTCTGTGGATGACCTTTTCAAGTCTGACACGACCACCAGCTACCGGCAGCTTTGTTCATAAGTGACTCTGTTGTTAACTAACACTCCTGATGAGTAGGTTACTGTCATTTTGCGGTCTGTTTGGCTGCCTGTGTTTTTTCCTGGACATATTAGCTGTCGCGTTAAGTCCTCCTCTCATGCCCCGGTGTGGATGCGGTCAGCAGTCAGAACGAGGCAGTACCGGCTAACTTGTTTTGCTAGCCAACTACCCTTCACAAAACCATAAAAACAAATACTTTACCTTTTGTTTTCTGAAAATAATGACACCATGAAGTAATACAAAGATAAAAGAAACCGAATCACTCAAAATCTCAAAATACCCGCAAAACTTGTTTTTCGAGCTATTTTGGCTCATTGCCAAAAATGTGTAGCAGCGACATCCAGCGGGTCCCAGACCACACAGTTGTTATGAAAATGACTCTAATTCGGTGGTTTCTGGCTAGTTCACACCGAAAAGCGTCGCTATAGGCGCATCCGCTTCAAAAACGCCTAGGCAGACCGCGTTGGGCAAAACAGCTTGGTGCGCCTGTGGAGCAGGGCTGCGTGTGCGACCGGGTTAAAGACTGCTAATATCAGCTTTTCATCTGTGTTTTCCTCTGTCCCACCGTTCCTACCACATCAAACCGCATCAAAACAGGAAGGAAAGCCCACCTTCTGCTTGATTTGATTGGCTGCCCGGCCCAAGTGTGACAATGACGAGCGGTTCGACTCCGTGCCTTGCGCTGAAAAGTTGAAAATATTTTAACTTTTATGCGCGCCTAAAAAACCCCAGAAAAACGCGACGCAACGTTTCTAGCGACGCTTCTCGGTGTGATCGCCCCCTTAGGCTGTTCTTACTGATGTAACATTATTACTGAAAAAAACAGTATTTGTACCATAGAAAGTTGAAAGTTAAACAGACTTTATTAATCCAAATGAGGTTAGTTTGTTAACACGGACAGTACTACAAATAATGGTATTATAATTGATTACATGTGAATAATTACTACTTTTCTGGGTTGTGGGGACATCATTTTTTACATTGCTTTAACAAATCTTTGGTTGTCTGATTACATTGTCAATCTGATGGCCACATAATTTGGTTAGCTGGGTGTGCAGCAACACACACACTGAAGAGCCCTGAGTGGAATAGATGAGGGCCACCGGGAAAGGGGGCTAGCAATCCAAGCAAGAGCTGAGAGAAATAAGAGGGCACACAGAGTGTTTCTGACACCGGTGAATCAGTTTTCCTCAGCAATTACAGCAAGATAGCTTTTATTTCATCTGGGGAGGACAAGAGGGGGAGCAGCGCTGTGGCTGTCAGCAAACACAAGCTAAATCTTTGGCCTACAGTAAATCTTGTGGGTTTTTGAGGATATTTTAATGACCTGCCTTGTCCCTTACACGGCTCACAATCTGATTATTAGTGGCGGGGAGGACGAGAGGCTAATTGAAGTGTCACTCAGCGCCAAAGTGTATTTTCTTTTCCTCTTTTTGTGCTGAGAGAGGAGAATCATCTATTTGAATAAGTCGTCAGCACTTGAAATGTAGAGATGGTCATTGATTATTTCCCGAAGGAGCTCTAGCAAAAAAAAAAAAAACACAATGATATGGCAATAATGACTGTGGAAAAAAGATACAGGGTAAACTTTGTCGACATTTTTCTTCCTCTGGAGTGATTTTATGAATTATCCTTGAAGCATGTTGTCTATGGATTTTTTTTTTCTTATAAATAATCCCTCTGGTTTGAGATGCAGTAATGATTTCCTTTAAAGGGGAAGGTCAAAAAGGGGCACCAAAGTTCAGAAGGGAACTAAAATGGAGAGCAATCCTCAGTCTGCCACAAAAACAAAGCACTTGTCTAAGGAGCCTTTCATCCATGGTGTCATTCATGTATTCTACATTTCCCTTGGTTTACCCAGGTCTGAATTATCATCTCACATGCTGTATTTTCTCTTTTTCTCCTAACAGCTGTCACTGAGCTTGCAGAGAGCTATCACGTTTATTCTGCCATCATTTTATAATGGTTTGGGCTTCAAACACACACGTTTTAGAATTAGCAACACCAATAGGCCCCCATGTTTAGGACCTGTTGTACAGTGATTGGAAACTGCTCAGTAGACATCATTTTATTTATCCAACCGGCTAACATGGCCAGCACTATTTAATTCATTTTTTTGTGAGCGGATGGACATAAAAGCGCATAAAAGCCAAACACTGGAGTCTGCCCAGTTTTTTCTGTCTCTGATGAAAACCTTCCATCGCAGGTCAGGGTGACACTCCCTGAGCCATTAATCAAGGCAGCAGCAGAACAGCACAGTGTTCTAAGATTGTCAGAGGAAAACACAGTCTGACCCAAATAAAGCTCTCATTGATCTAAAATAGCCCCATGAAGGCCCACAGGATTTGCATAGAGTAAAAGTGCCTGATGTATATACAACTAAAGACCTTACTGCCACAACTACTACCAGTAACACTGATAATTATATAGAAATCCTCATGCTTTGTTTTCATATTCACTTGTTACCCATATGACACTTTGAATTTTGCAGTTCACGACACAGCAGCGGTTTCCTCTCCAGAGGTACAGGCATGGAGCACTCTGATTGGACTACAGGTCGACCGATAGTGGATTTGTAAAGGGCAATATAATAATGATATAATCAAGAGTGATCAGGTCAAGAAAATAAAATACTTTCATTCTTTCTCCCCTCAATTTCTAATTCATAAGAGTCATAAAACACAATATTATATCCCATGTGCTTTATCTAAGACCATGTAATTGGGTTACATATGAAAATAAAACATTGTGATGATCTCCAGTGAATTAAATTTAAAAACATTCAAATAGAAGTAACGGACTCTCTTTCACCCCAGAAATAATAATAAAATAATATATGTATCTTGTGAGTAACAGACAGGTACTAGACACTAGGCAGTCAGATTACGTAACCCGCCAAACCGATAAATCAGTCGACCTCTAGATTAGACTCACCAGTTTGTGGACGACATGCCCTTTGCTTGTGTTGGTATATGTTCACAAGAGAAAAGCAACTCTTTACCACTGTGATAAGTTAAGAGTGATCTAGGCAATGGAATGAAATGTCATTACTCCTGGTGATAACTAATGACCAAAATAGCACCAGAGGTAGTCAAGAAACTCCCATTTATCAGAAAATTCCAATGGTCACATAATTATTGAATTCATTTTGGATGAAAAATGAAAACAAGCAACTCCTGGGGCTTATTGCAGGTAAAATCACAATGGCCTTAAAAGATATAGCAGGATGCGGCTGTACGTGGAATGATGGTATTTGATGGTGAGTGACGGTCTGTTTTATAGCACACAGACTTCCAAAAGTCAGCTTCAGTTGTTTAGTAATCCTTGAAAACAACAGTTGATTTAACCAGTGGCAGATGTTCATTTCACTCAAATATTCAGTTTCTCCCAAAATGTTTTTTTTGTCTGGGCGGTAATGTGATGCAGGTGATATTTTATTCATTGTTCTATGATGGCCTGTCTATGATGGAGTGATGAGATGGAGGAAGGCCTTGGCAAAGTGAACAGGTGTGCCCAACCAAGCAGGCATTGATAAAGACAAATGTTGGTGCACTTGTAAACAGACAAAATTTTATGTAACAACAGTGGATGGGGACAGTTGGACATGAATTAACCTTGCATGGAGAATGATAGACAATCAAGCGCACAGACCGCACCTACAGTATACTTTTACAAGATAATGGGTCAAAAGACTGACTACATTTTTAAACCAAGATAAGCAGTGCAACCCCTCTGACAACTGACGTTTGCAGGTGAACTGATGGTAGACGTGGGGCCTGTCTCACAAAACAAGTAAAACATAGTCCGGGTATCTTTGCAATAGCTGCCTTCACAAAACCTAAGAATGGCAATCCTGGCTAGCTGGTCTCACGAAGTTGGTTATCAACTGGCTCTGTCAGCCCAGCATTTTACAGTAAAGCTCTGAGCACGTTCACATAAAAGGGCCGATGACAGATCGAAAGCAGCGTATTTAAAGCTCCAATAAGCTAATTTTTCTGACCACTAGAGGGCGACAACACATTTCTAAATTAACACACAACAAAGCCACTGCACTACGGAGGCCTACAAAGGACATACCTTGCAAAGCACTGGGCATAAAGGCTAATAGCTAAGCTAACCGTATCTACAGAGAAGTCTCTGCGGTTACCAGTCTCACTTTGACAGATCTTTGTCCTGCTTAAAGTTACATGTCCCACAATGACAAGTGAAGAGATAGGTTGCAAGCTTACTAGTTTAACAAATTTACTTGCACGCTTCATTGATTCTGCCATTACGAGAGTATTTTTGAGGAATGGGAGGGGGAGAGGGACGCTTTTAAACAGCGAGGGAGGAGCCAAAAAATGAAAAGCTACTATATGGGCCGGGAGGAGCTTCATTCAGCAAGCTTAGGAAAGAGTTGAAAACAGCAACACAGCCGGCTGCTGTGTGGATATTGGTGTATATCATTATGTCTCAATGAAATCTCCACATAGCACAAAAGTGGGAAGTATCGAAATGAAATGGATTACTAACATTTGTGTTCTCCTCGGAAGAAAAACAAACTATTATGACGAATATACTGTATATGAGCAATACAAAAATATTGTAACAGTGACATGTAACACTGTTGCTGCTACAAAGGCTAGATAGGATGACTGGAGGAAAATTGCAGGTAGTGTAAATGTGTAAGTAAATAACTTTATCACTAAGACACAGAAAAAAGTGAAGGTAGGAGCGCCTCTTGGGTACACAGTGAAAGAAATAAAATGAGGAGCTCTTTGGTAGGGATAAACTGCATTTACCAACAAAGAAAAGGATCCAAGGCAATCTCCTAAAGTATGTTTAAAATGCCTTTATTTAAAGGAATATTTCACCCAAAAATGAAAATTCTGTCATCATCTACTCACCCTCATGCCAAATGAAACACAGGTGAAATTTGTTAGTCCATATAACACACATATGGACAAACTTCACCTGTGTTTCAACTGGCATGAGAGTGAGTAGATGATGGCAGAATTTTCATTTTTGGGTGAACTATTCCTTTAAACGACATGTTCATCGAGAGTGCCTTGAATCCTATTCTTTGTTGGTAAGTTCATACTTTTCATTGATACAATATTGTATCATCACATTGAGGCTGTGAAAAGATTTTCTAGTCACAAAGCCCTCCTCATGATTCCCAGGGCTGCAGTGATGGAATATGGGTGCAATCTATTGCACAAATCACTCTCAGGAATCCTATGAAAGAATTTCAGTTCACTTAAAATGCAACAGTAAATTTAATTCATTATTGATAACTATAGTCAACTAATTGTGTTAAAATAAAAATAAATTGTGTTGTGGTGGACCAGTAACAAAAAGAAGACTAGATTCGGCAAGAGTATAGATCACTGAGCATGTAGTTATGAATTAACACCTGGTACCACAAGATGTAAGCAAAGAGAAATGGCTTGTATGCAATTTGTATGGAAAAATAATGAAAACAAATAACAAAGTTAGTTATTAAGTTAGTTATTCCAGTTACAAGGCATAACACCACAATTGCAATCTAGTGTGCAAGGCCAGATTTTACACTCAGGATAATCCTATCAACCGTAAGGACCATTAGGAAACTGTGTTTAAAGTGTCATGAGGGTTTAGGAATGACAGAATTTTCATTTTTGGTCGAACTATTCCTTTAACTCTTTGTTGTCATGTTCATTTAGGGCCATTTATCCAGGCTTATAACAGATCATTATTTACCCAAGGTTACATAAGCCACCTGCTATTTGATAGAATCCCTCTTTCATTGCCACAGTGGGCAAATGGCTTGGAAATGCTACAAACATGTATTGTATCTCTAATGTAATAAATTATCATGGAAAGCAAAATGGTTATGGCAGTCTTTAAACACCCTTGCCCTGCAAAGAGCCTTTCCTACTACAGTATCTGCCAATTCAATATTATCCCAATAAATGCAATAAAGTTTATTTAAAAAGTCCAGTGCATCCTTTAGGATTGATGAAGCCATTTTTTGAGAGCGTTGAATGGTGAACAGGTGGGCTTTTTATGTTATACCCTAATTAGACACCATACACCTAAATTGTGCTGTAATTAGAAGCCACATATAATACCATATTAGACCCAAAATATACTATACTTAGACACTATTATACCAAATTATACTCAAATTATAAACCAAATAGGAGATCTTAATACACTATTAAATACCATTTTACAAGATCATTGTCTAATTAGAAATCAAATACAATGCCACATCAGATCCAAAATATGCTAGTTAGACGCTATACTACCAAATTATGCTGTAATTAGACACCACATTTAAAGCTACCAATGATTAATTAGCTTAATTAGACAACACAGGCTGTAATTAGACGAATGTAATGCCATATTATATCGGACATAGCCTTTATAATAGACAAAACACTGAGAGCTCAGAGGACAATACAATTATCTGGCCTTTATTTAACATAGTTTTACTTTCTTACAGGGTCATTTGTTGCTCATTAGAAGCTAACTGTACCATAAAGTCAAACCACATCTGGTCGCTACTTCACACGTTCCTCGTAGCCTGGATGTTCTCCGGAGTCCCGTGCACGCGTTTCATTTTCCACTACAGACCAAATAGCTAGCATGCTAGCTGCCCCCCCCCCCCCCCCCCCAAAACTCTTATTTACAAATACGAAAAACAGCTATCTAGAAAAAAAATGTAGCCTCAATCTCAAAAGCTTTGAATGCAAAAGGTAAAAGCAGAACACGTCCGTGCAAATACATTTGCATTTTAAATTGAAGTGTCTTCTGTTAACTCAGCTGACCAGCTCGCCTCCCCTGTCGAACTCCCCAAGTGACTGATCTCACCGCTGGTGCATGCGTCGGAGGCCGAAGGGATTACTTCGTGTTGATGCGCAAGGAAAAATAGTTCCTTTAAAGGCAGCTAGAGGAAATTCTGGAATAAAAGATAAACCTATTTTAGCCCCTATATTGGCCATATACAGTACATGATTAGAATAATAGAATAGAATAATAACCTTTGCGATTCATGCGTAAACATTACCGTTCGCACTCATGTTACAAAATTATATCCTTGTAATTTAATACAGTGTTTATTCGGTTACACCACTGTAAAACAAGTTTTCCTTGAAATCACCACTCCCCGAAGATTATTGTCATGTCGGCAAATGGTCGAAATAAAGTCATGTTGTGACTCGACGTCTATTAGACTTGATGGCCTCGACGCAGGTTGAGAAAAGCATATTTTGGATCTGATATGGCATTGTATTTGATTTCTAATTAGACTATGATCTTGTAAAATGGTGTCTAATAGTGTATTAAGATCTCCTATTTGGTTTCTAATTAGAGTATAATTTGGTATAATAGTGTCTAAGTATAGTATATTTTGGGTCTAATATGGTATTATATGCGGCTTCTAATTACAGCATAATTTAGGTGTATGGTGTCTAATTAGGGTATAACTGTTTGTTTACTGTCTAATAAAGAACATATTATTTCTTATTAGTGTACCATAAAATAAAGTGCGACCAATATTTTTATCAAACAGCGTTGCCCAATATGCATATGGAATGCCGTGAATGGGTAGCTGCAGAGCAAAGTTCAACCACAACATACTGTTTCTATTTTGTATAGGCTTCGCCCTCTAAGAGCTGTCGCTATTGGGTTTATCCCTCTCATGCATGCGCAGTCTGAAGATTTTCTTTCCTGCCACTTACGCTACAGTGGCTACACTCAGGTCCTCAATTATAGAATATACAGCGTCGGGACCTGAGCTCTGCTCCCAAAATTTCTTCAGCGATCAAGCAGTCAAGAAGAAGTAGAGGAAGATGAAGAAGTAGCCTCACCGCGCCGGAGGAGCTGTCAGCTTGTGTACCGCCTGCCAGACCAGCTACATCCTGCCGTCGGACCTCCATCCCCGCTGTGAGGCTTGCCTGGGCGCCGTTCACGCCGGGTTAGTGTTGACTCCGCAGGCCTCCTGCCAATTCTGTGCTCGACTGCCTGTGGAAGAACTGCAGTGGCGGGCGGACGCCTTCACGGGGCTCCAGGTGGAGGGAAGCGGTGACGGTAGCTGGGCTGACCGCGGCGCCGTCTCTCTGGACAACGAGCTGGACAGGATCGGCAACGACTTCCCGGATATTCCAGAGGAGATCCTCGATGGCGGGCATGAGTCAACCGGCTCGGCTCCCTCCATCGCAAGCTCTCCTCCTGGTTCTCCCGTCTCCCCGTCGGGAGACCTGGAGCCTAATCTTGAGGGCGGGGCCCCGCAATTGCAGCTTTCACCTTCCCCACCGTGGCAAGGAGCTCCGCTGTTGCGGTCCTCTCCTTCTCCGCTCCAATCTGCCAGCCACATGCCGGCTGCCAAAGGACTTCTCCTGGACTTGCCAGACATCATTAGGCAGGCGGCGGATTTGAGAGGCATAGCGATGCCGGCAGATCAACCTGCACCTGCTCACGGCCTCTTAGGCGGGGATGTGTACGTCCAGGAGCCCCCGGCCAAACGCCCCCCGCTTTGGCCCAGGTTTTCGGAGCTTCAGCCCTTCAGGGAGGCAGTGTTTTCCGTCCCCGGAAAACTGCGAGCTCCGGTGGTCAGATGGGAACCTTTCACCAGGGTCCACGGGGACACGGAAAAAGGTTTTCCCTCCGTTCCGCCGCTTGAACAGAGCTTGGCGTCGATCCTCCTCCCCAAGGCTACCTTTTTTGGTAAACGGAAACCTTCGCCGCCGACGCTGCGGGACCAAACCTATGCCCGCCTATCTGACTACTCGCAGTCCTAACAAACTCCTTTCGGTCGAGAATTATTTCCCTCGAGGGGTTCTTCTCCCCGCCTCACAGAAATGAGGCAGAGGAAGCGTCTCACCGACTCTGCCCAGTGCGCGCCTTGTCTCAGTATGTTTTGCGCACAGCAAACATCCGACAGACACAGCAGCTGTTTGTTCATTACAGAGGACATTCACAAGGCCCGGCTCTGTCAAAACAGCGTCTGTTACACTGGCTGTGTGATACCATCACACAAGCCTACAGTGCGACGGGAGCCGAGCCGCCCAGGGCATCCGGGCGCACTCCACACCTTGTCATCATCTCCGGCCCTCCTCAGAGGGATGGCGGTGGCAGACATCTGCGCAGCGGCATCTTGGGCTTCTCCGTGCCCTTTCATCCATTTCTATCTGCGCGATGTTTCTGAGTCCTCCCTGACTCATTCATTCTTAAACGTGCTAGACCGCAGATGACGCCTTGTCAGATCTGCCGTTTTTACGCACATGCCAAACGGTGCGCCCCCAATCCAATCATCACGGATTAGTGGGCTGCATGAGGGATCATTACGATACGTAATCAACGTATCACATTCTGTAACGGCAGTGTTGGAGTGTGTGTTCTATCACTCGCCTTTTTTCCACGCAAGGTTGACATGAGGTCAACCATGGCACAGCCGGTGTTTTCCTGCCTTATTACGCTTCGCATTATAGGGTTGTGAACTGGTATGTGAAATCTGCTTTCAGGTCCTTGGTGTCTCAGTGGGCATTGACTACATCAGCTTCGCCCTTAAAGTCCCACTGAAACGGAAGTTAGACCGTCTTTAGCTTCTGTACTGTGACGTATTTCCCAGTGAAACGGAATATTTGAGCAGTGTACAGTTACAAGAGGGATTTAAATCAAATCCTTCGCATTTGATTGGACCGCTAAACAGTGGGCGGGGCTTAGAGTATAGCGCGATATGGAGCAACAGAGAGAAACGGAGCTACAGAGGACTGTTGGCTCCACACACACCTCCCTCACCTGTTGTTAGATCAGGAGGAGGACAAGGGAGAGATGAATGAATTAGACCTCAGTGACATTGTTCTGGAAATGAAGTTTTTGCCCACTGATATCCAAACACAGATCTCTTCCTATCTCTCTCCATATTGCTCTGTCAGCTACTACGACCCAGAAACGGTGAGGTGTGGTTTTATATGACCGGTGTGGCTAGCTAGAGGTTGAAGAATGATTGATGGGTGGATGTCATGATATTATTGGTTGAAATTGGTTGGGGCATGCTTACGTAAGGCATATTTTGTTTTACAGGAAGAAAACATGATTGGATTTTGATACAAGAATACAAAGAAATTGATTTTTTGTATTTTTTTGGGCATATATTGTTAAATAGGTGCACAATATGACCGGGGATGTGATCTAAAAGGATTAAAAATCAATTTTTCATTTCATCTCGACTTTAACCCAATAGCGACAGCTCTTAGAGGGCGAAGCCTATACGAAATAGAACATTAGTTATGTTACCATAACTCCAGATTCTATGAGTATAGGCGTAGCCCTCTAAGACTTAGGCCCCCTGCTCCACTGACATTGGCCGAAGAAATTACTGGCTTTTGGGAGCAGAGCTCAGGTCCCGACGCTGTATATTCTATAATTGAGGACCTGAGTGTTGCCACTGTAGCGTAAGTGGCGGGAAAGAAAATCTTCAGACTGCGCATGCGCGAGAGGGATAAACCCAATAGCGACAGCTCTTAGAGGGCTATGCCTATACTCATAGAATCTGGAGTTATGGTAACATAACTAACGATCTCTGGTCACGCAGGATGATGGAGCCATATAGGAGCCTAACCTTGCCCTATTAGTAGAGGAACTAAGGCCCCTAAAAGTTGAGATACCCCTACCCGAGGTAGAACAAAGCACAACCATGTTTTTTCATAACTTTAATATGTCTAGTTTTTGAAATGGATGGTTGTATAAAGATATTTTACTGCAAAATTAGTTTATTTGGTTGATGTTTGGATCCTCCCCAAAACCGAAAATAGTGAAAATTTAGGCTTCTCCAAAAGGGACAGAATATGCTTTATCACATGTATCTCTGGAAATAATGATCAGAATGTCACCAAATTTGGACTGGATGTTCACAGACAGTTATTGCATACAATAAAGCAAAGATTTCATCAATACCTTAGTCCATCTGTGAAATGTATACACTTAAACACAAATGAATTATAGGCGGAAATTGAATAGGAAATTAAAAATCCAAAAGGTATGTATATATATGTCTGCCATTATTAAAATAAGGAGACCAATCACCAAAAAATTTCATTTATATGTACCAAAGACTGTTATCTTATCATAAAAGTAGGTTATTTGACTATTCACTTCACCCTCTGATGTCACCAGCCCCTAACAGGTAACTAGTGCAGCCAGCACTTAAAACAGACAAATACAATGGGGCCCTATTGGTGTAAATGTGTGTGTGAGAAGGACACAAACCATAGATTAAAGCCAAAAACTACATACATTTAATGCAAACAGGTTCAATAGACATTTCTTTATCATTTTAAATACACTCTTTCAATATATTTTAATGTTTTCTTTGAACAACAATGACAATATACTGCATGATGATAATATGAGCCAACAGGCTGCATGACACAATATTTTCCAAATGATTTAACTGAAAATTTTGACTGAATGAATTGGAAAAATCAAAGATGAATCATAGATTGGCATAATCAATTATATACAGTATAGATATACACTGGGGTCCTCCTAACAGATGCCCTAACAGAATTGTGGATGACGGCATAGTTGCACCCTAGAACGTAAAATGTTGGGTCACATTGTATATCTATGCTGTATATAATTGATTATTCATTTAGGATCCAATTTATCATTCATCTTTGATTTTTCCAATTCATTCAGTCAAAATTTTCAGTTAAATCATTTGGAAAATATTGTGTCATGCAGCCTGTTGGCTCATATTATCATCATACAGTATATTGTGGTACAAATGCACAGAGAGAAAAGATATCAAGCAGATTTGGAAGTCTGGCTCCGCTCTCTGCCACGCTCTCTGCCACGCTAGATTCTGAGCATTTTTAAGTATTTTTAAGTTTTAAAGTGTGATCTGAGTTCGAGTTTTATGCTAGTTTAACCACGCTAGTTTCAGAGCGTCTTTTTAACGGTCAGCTGTTAACTGAGAGGAACATTGTGGAGAGAAACACATATCAGACATGGAGATCAGCGGTGAGGTGGACACTGAAACTGAACTTAAAGTCGAGATGAAATGAAAAATGCATTTTTAACCCTTTTAGATCACATCCCCAGTCGTATTGTGGACCTATTTAACAATATGTGCCAAAAAAAATTTAAAAAAAACAATTTCTTTGTATTCTTATATCAAAATCCAATCATGTTTTCTTCCTGTAAAACAAAATATGCCGTGTGCTTACGTAAGCATGAACCAACCAATTTCAACCAATAATATCATGACATCCACCCATCAATCATTCTTCAACCTCTAGCTAGCCACACTGGTCATATAAAACCGCACTTCACCGTTTCTGGGTCGTAGCTGACAGAGCAATATGGAGAGAGAGAGGAAGAGATGTGTGTTTGGATATCAGTGGGGAAAAACCTTGTTTTCATTTCCAAAACAATGTCGCTGAGGTCTAATTCATTCATCTCTCTCTTGTCCTCCTCCTGATCTAACAACAGGTGAGGGAGGTGTGTGTGGAGCCAACAGTCCTCTGTAGCTCCGTATCGCGCTAAACTCTAAGCCCCGCCCACTGTTTAGCGGTCCAATCAAATGCGAAGGATTTGATTTAAATCCCTCTTGTAACTGTACACCTCTCAAATATTCCGTTTCACTGGGAAATACATCACAGGACAGAAGCTAAAGACGCTCTAACTTCCGTTTCAGTGGGACTTTAACAAGACTAGGTCAAAACCTAGTATATGGCTGGACCGTGTATGAGTGTGCCACATGCCACGTGCCACGGCCGACCAATGGTGTACCTAACTCCGCTGTAGACTGCTAATACAGAATAATAGTCCATACATCCATACTGATCACCGTTCCAGCGCGTCCCGTCTCTCTCTCCACCGCTGTCCTGTCCACTGCGCCCACGGCCTGCATTGATCCTCCCGATCCAAGCGGCAGTCGCTCTGCTACCCATCGGTGTCGAAAACGCTGTTCGCCGGAGACCTGGTGAGCATCGTCGTCAGGACCTCCGCCAAAATCTCGGCCGGATCACTGGGAACAAATCGGCGCCCAGCTATCGGCACTGGCCGGAACCGTGGCCCCTGGTAACTTCGGGAAGGTCGGAAATAAGCCCTCGGTGTGATGAAACCTCCATGCTTGTTTGTGTCTCTCTCTCTGACAGTGATATGATATAATTGTATAGATTCTACTTTAGCTTCAGCTTACATGCATGATTTTGGTCAGCCTGCTTACTGTGTGGGAGAAACGTGCTCCGATCTCAGCGGAGAAACAAGCTGGCGGAGAAAACAAAACTTACATTTCTGGCTCTGTGATCCTATGATGTGCCACGTGCCACGGCCGACCAATGGTGTAACTTGATCACTCAGTCAGTCAGTCAGTCACTCAGTCAGTGACAGACATTCGCGTTTGTAAGGCTGGCCCCGCTGTTGCGGTCCAGCCAAAAACATCAAAGCAGAGCTGAGGACTATGGAGGGGGAGATCCACAAGATACTGGAGCGACAGATGCGGCTAAACACAAGAATGGCCATGTTGGAGACGGCAGTGGCCGGTGATGCTGCCCGTACGGCTGGGGCAGCCATCAACTCCGGTCCCAACGTTGGGTCCGATGAGGATGAGACGCAAGGTGCCCAGGCAGGTGCCCTGGCTACATCTACGCCAAAAAACTCCTGCCTGCCGACCCCTCTGCGCCCTCCACGCCTCAGGCCGGGCGCAGCGTTTTTCACCCCTGCACCCGCAGATGGAGCGTGGGTAGGCATATGGCAGAGCCACAGAGGTGGTAAAGGCCGCCCGAGATCCCCTCCACCTCCACCCCCGGATTTTACCACCACAAATCGGTTTTAAGTTCTCCGCTCACCTGCATCTTTGTCACCCTCACCGCTGTTAACATCGAACAAGATGGATAATATTGTCATCATCAGAGACTCCATTGTGCGAAATCTGGACACCGAAATTGATTTTAAAGTACACTGTTTTCCCGGAGCGAGAGTCTCAGACTTTGATGGAGCCTCTGTCTTAACTGAAGCCTCTCCTCCAAATTATAGTTTTATCTACTCGATACGTGAGGGTAAGAGAGGAGGACTGGCAGCTATTTTTTCAGACATTTTTAAATGCAAGTGTTTACATTTTGGTAGTTTTTCATCTTTCGAATATCAAGCTATTATATTGGAAAGTCAAAAATCAGTGTTGTTGATTACTATATATCGACCACCAAAGCATACAGCTTCATTCTTACCAGAAATGTCTGAACTACTGTCAGTCTGTTTTACTAACTATGATAGGATTCTTATAACTGGTGATTTTAATTTGCATGATGACAATGTCTTTGACTGCAAGGCTATGGAATTTATGCATCTTTTACATTCCTTTGATTTTACTCAACATATTGTTGGGTCAACCCACAACTGTGGCCACACCCTAGATCTAGTTATCTCTAGAGGTCTGAATATTGTTGTTGATAAGATTGTTGATATTAATGTATCAGATCACTGCTGTTTGTTTTTTAACGTGACTGTCGCTGGTCTAGCAAAAAACAATACAGAGCATTTCATTAAAAGACGTTTTTTAGGTCCATCTTTAGCCGCCAATTTCCTTTATCACATACGTAGTCCACCTCTCTCAGCTGAAATCTCATCGATACGTGAAAAAGTAAATCACTTCAACTCTATATTAAGATCAGCTCTCGACATAGTGGCACCTGTGAAAACTAAAAAGAAATCACAGATTAAAATAATGCCTTGGAACAATGAGCGAATATGTCTGCTCAAGAGGGAGTGCTGTAGAGCCGAGCGAATGTGGAATAAAAGCAAACTAACAATCCACCGAGAGATACTTACAAAATCCATATATGATTATAATAAAGCCTTACGCTGTGCGAGGCAGGCATACTTCTCTAAGATTATCAGTGAAAGCGGGAACAACCCTAGAATCTTATTTTCTACCATCGATCGCCTCTTAAATCCTTCTCAGCTTCATGACCAAATATGCCATGCCTCAAAAGCAAAATGTGAGGAATTTGCATCATTTTTTGATAATAAGATCATTAATATCCGAGCTGGTATTGTGAATACTGTTGAAAATAAAAAAAATCTGATCTTTAATGGTTCTCCGGGAAACCTGAATTCTTTTTGTACAATTAGTGAAGGGGAACTCCGTAAAATTATTTTGCTTTATATATTTTGTTAAAGTCATCCACTTGCTCCCTGGATGCAATTCCCACTACTTTCTTTAAGGAGGTCTTAGATCGTTTGATTGGTGATGTACTGGATATTGTAAATTGCTCTCTAGAAACAGGCATTTTCCAGATTCACTCAAAACAGCTCTAGTCAATCTTGATTCTTCTGTTTTGGGCAATTTTAGGCCTATTTCCAACCTGCCTTTTCTGAGTAAGATATTGGAAAAGGCAGTGTTTAAACAGTTGGATGTGTTCTTACACAACAAGATTCATGAAAAATTTCAGTCTGGTTTTAGAAGGGGACACAGTACTGAAACAGCGCTTGTAAAAGTAATAAATGATCTTAGAGTGAGCGCCGACAACAAAAATGTTTCTATTCTTGTACTACTCGATCTGACTGCTGCGTTTGATACAGTCGATCACGGGATACTTCTAAACCGTCTTGAAAATTGGATTGGTCTCTCAGGCACAGCCCTGACCTGGTTTAATACTTGTAGTTAGTCTCGGTGACCATGTTTCAGACAAGCATGACATTTTTTCAGGTATTCCACAGGGTTCTATTCTTGGTCCTTTACTGTTTTGTCTGTATATGCTGCCACTTGGAAAAATTATTTGTGATCATGGAGTGAATTTTCATTGTTATGCTGATGACACTCAGCTATATTTATCTGTAGCGCCAGATGACACCGATGCCCTAAATCCCTTGATAAATTGCCTATCCAGCATTAAACAGTGGATGAGTAAAAATTTCCTCAAATTAAATGAAGATAAAACAGAAATTCTTGGTACAAATGCACAGAGAGAAAAGATATCAAGCAGATATGGAAGTCTGGCTCTACAGAATAAGCCTGAAGTAAAAAACCTAGGTGTTATTCTTGACACTGAGTTGGATTTTAAATCACATATCAACAATGTTACATTGTTTTCATTTAAGAAATATTGCAAGAGTTAGACCCTACCTCCCACTAGAAGATGCCAAAAAATTGACTCATGCATTTGTCTTCTCTTGGCTAGATTATTGCAATGCACTCTTTACTGGATTACCTAAAAAAAACTATTGATAGGCTGCAACTTGACTTGTACAAAATGCAGCAGCCAGAATTTTAACAAAAACCAGAAAAAGAGAACATATTACACCAGTTCTAGCCTAATTGCACTGGCTCCCTGTAACGTTGAGGATTGATTTTAAAATTATTTTACTTGTTTACAAGGCCCTAAATGGTTTAGCACCTTCATATCTCTGTGACTGCTTATCTGACTATGTTCCAAACCGTTCCCTTAGGTCGTCTAGTGCTGGCTTGCTAAATGTCCCAAAAATGAATTACAAACAATCTGGTGATGCAGCTTTCTGTTCTTATATGCACCAAAGGTTTGGAACAAACTCCCATTGCAAATAAGACAAGCAACTTCTGTTGATAGTTCTAAGAAACAGCTCAAAACCCATTTTTATGATCTTGCTTTTAATTAATTCCATCTTTCTATTTTAACACCATTGTTATTAATTCATACCTCTCTTATTTCTTATACTTGTTTTATGCTTTTTATATCTAGGATTGTTCTTTATTATTTTCACTTTATTTTATACTTGTACTTGTTTTATGCTTTTTATTCTTGGATTGTTCTTTATTATTTTTAATTTATTTTATTATTATACCTGTTTCATGCGTTCTATATCTTAAGATTGTTTTTATCTTTATATATTGATTTTTATTGTTTCTCTTGTAAAGCACTTTGAGCTGCATTTTATGATATGAAAGGTGCTACATAAAGTTTATTATTATTATTATTATTATTATTATTATTGTCATTGTTGTTCAAAGAAAACATTAAAATATATAGAAAGAGTGTATTTAAAATGATAAAGAAATGTCTATTGAACCTGTTTGCATTAAATGTATGTAGTTTTTGGCTTTAATCTATGGTTTGTGTCCTTCTCACACACACATTTACACCAATAGGGCCCCATTGTATTTGTCTGTTTTAAGTGCTGGCTGCACTAGTTACCTGTTAGGGGCTGGTGACATCAGAGGGTGAAGTGAATAGTCAAATAACCTACTTTTATGATAAGATAACAGTCTTTGGTACATATAAATGAAATTTTTTGGTGATTGGTCTCCTTATTTTAATAATGACAGACATATATATACATACCTTTTGGATTTTTAATTTCCTATTCAATTTCCGCCTATAATTCATTTGTGTTTAAGTGTATACATTTCACAGATGGACTAAGGTATTGATGAAATCTTTGCTTTATTGTATGCAATAACTGTCTGTGAACATCCAGTCCAAATTTGGTGACATTCTGATCATTATTTCCAGAGATACATGTGATAAAGCATATTCTGTCCCTTTTGGAGAAGCCTAAATTTTCACTATTTTCGGTTTTGGGGAGGATCCAAACATCAACCAAATAAACTAATTTTGCAGTAAAATATCTTTATACAACCATCCATTTCAAAAACTAGACATATTAAAGTTATGAAAAAACATGGTTGTGCTTTGTTCTACCTCGGGTAGGGGTATCTCAAAAACTAAAGCCTTTTTTGGAGATTTGTTCCTCTACTATATACTGATGATGAGTGGATCCTACGCAGCAGTTGCCTTGAGGCAGTATACTTTTCTGATGACCACACAGCAGAAATGGTCGCACAGGGCCTAAGAGACACGCTTGCCACTTGGGACCTCCAGGAGAAGAAGCTGGTGTGCATCACAACTGACAGCGGCGCCAGTGTAATTAAAGCCACCGATCTGAACAAATGGACCAGGCTGCAATGTTTTGGACACAGGCTGCACCTGGAAGTCAGTATGTAAATAAGGATATAGATCAGATTTATTCATGTCTGAATATTGGCCAGTTACTATTATGTTGTGATGATCAAAAAGTCTAGTAGGCCCTCAATATAGGAATATATTTTAATAGTTAGCCCACTTAAAAGACACCTGAACAAAACATAAATGGCCTGCACTTTTTTTTTGTTATTATGGCATATATTTAACTGACATAATTGTAGACATGCATGAATGTCTCATGTGTGTTTATGTCTCTCTCTCTGTAATAATATTTAATCATCATATATTTTTGTGTGTATTATCCACATGTAGAGCAGGCAACAGGATTGTCAATACATTCTCAGACAGCTGGAAAAAGAAGAGGGCCTTGGTGAAAGCACAAAAAGAACTCTGCCGAACAACATAAGCTGAAGACAGCATGTGCCACAAGATGGGGATCGAAGCAAATAATGATTGCAAGGATCCTTGAGCAACAGAATGTCATCACACAGGTCAGCGATGACGACAAGAAGTCTTGATGTCCTGGATGCTATCAGCTCTCTCACCGCTGATGGAGTTTACGGATGCACTGTCAGGAAAGGATTATATGAGTGTTTCATTTGTAAAGCCTGTTTTACATATCCTCAACTAACCTGTCCTGGCTGTGGAGGAAGATAATACAGAGCTGACCAAGATGATCAAGACCAGTGTTCTTCACTACCTCAATGAGAAGTACGCAGACTTGGACACTGAGGAGACATGGCCAGTTTCCTTGACCCCCCGATTCAAGATGAACTTCACTGCTGCCCAACATATCTGTGCAACAAAGGAAAGAGTGGAAGCCAAAATGTCAGCAGTAACACGGAAGGAGAACACCACAGGTAGCATAGGGCCCCGGGAACCACGTGGAAGGCCAGGAAGTCTTTGGGGAGCTTTTTCAAGGGAAATGACACAACACCTCCATCTGCCCCCGTCATGTCACTCCAGGAAACAGTGGGAGAAGAGACGAGCAGCTACTTGGTGTCACCCGTGCTGAAAAGTGAGGAGAATCCACTGACATGGTGGAAAACGGCATCATGTGAACTTTCCTACTCTCAGCAAGTTAGCTGAGAAGTACCTGTGTGTGCCAGCTACTAACTCACAAGCAGAGAGTTTTCAGCACAGGTGGAAACATTGTTACATGCCTCAGGTCCTCACTGAAACCAGAGAAGGTTAATATGCTTGTCTTCCCTGGCTAAAAATCTAAGTTATGTGCACTGATAAGCTGATTGAGATAAGAAAACCAAAGACATCATAGTTGTTGTTTTTTTGTTCTTCTAATGAATTACTAGTAAGTAACATGAGTTTTACACCACAAAATATTTTTTAAGAAAATGAAAAATTGAATATGCTGTATTCAACCCCTTTCACTTTGGCAAACCTCAATTCAATTAGGTACACAATGTTACCTTCAGAAGCAACCTGATTAGTTGGGTGGTCTATTGTAGTGTATAATAATAATGGTTCAGAATGAACAATCACAGATTTCAATATAATACACCTGTTTTAGAGAGGACCCTCAGTTAGTTAATAAAACCTGAGGCAAAGACTCAATCATAATGACCAGAACTTTCCAAAGTAAGTAAAAGATCAATCAGTTATAGCAAAGCAGATATGAGGAGAAATGTACAAAACATTGTTTCAGTCTCTGAACCACATGGGGACAGTCCACCATATCATCAAGCAATGAATGAATGTGGGCAAAACAGAAGCTGCCTTGGCATTATAACTATGTGGTCTTGACTACCTGTCCACTTTCTCACCTGGTTCTTGCTATCTGTCTCTCTCTCTCTCTCTCTCTCTCTCTCTCTCTCTCTGCCGACTCCATCCTGCTCTCTCTTCTTCTCTCCCTCTCTGTCCTCCTCTCTCCCTCTTTGTGCTGTCAACCAAAAGGCAAATATAACAACCAAACAGAGTATTTATAATCTAATAAGAGGTATAAATTGATCCATATCAATTTATAACATTATTCTAATTGAATATTGGGTTGCTGTGGGCAATGCAGTCAGGTAACGTCATTTTGACCTTACTCTCTCACCTGAACCTGACTGTTTTCTCGAAAAGAATAAAAAAGGTATATCCATCTATGGAAAACAGACATTTCCAATGAGTGAGGGTTTGTTCCAATGCTTCAATTCACTGTCCATGAATGTACTGTAAATATACCATAAAGCCCAATTCTATCAGAATAAGAAACATTGTGACTACTTTAACTAAAATAATAAAGTGTATCAGTTAAAATCTCCCCAAAAGACCACCTGAAGACCTCATGACCTTGAAAAACACTTTAGAAAACTTAATGCTGTGATGCAGTATCAATAACTTTTGAAAATTGGAGATTTGTGCGATTTTGACAGTTTGGACGATTGGATGAAAAGCACTATTTTCTGAAAATGGCTCAGAAAAACCGACTTATTTTAAATGTACCTGGGCATCCCATACATTTTCTGAATGATCTAGGTGTCTAGATTCTGGGTCTAGAGTTTCATGAGGCTGTGATTATCCTAGAGCTCACAATAGGTCATTTTATACAGTAAGGTCAAGTTTTAAAAAATGCTGTCATCACATTGAAATGGTTACTATGAGGCCATATTTCATCACACATGAATGCAATTGTACTCTTTGGATTCACAAGAGTCTAAGCTTTGTAGCCATATCCAATTTCTACAATTCCATGACTGTTTAGGTACCACAGTGTGCAGAAATCTGGAAAGAAAAAAAGGCGAGAATAACATCTTTTCACTGCATGCAGAACACTGTGTCTTTAGGACCCTGGAGCTCATATAGCCTATGTAGCTGACATATGTCAGACATGACTGTAAAGCTAAGACTCTTGCGGTTTTAATGAGCCCAATTTCATTCAGATATCTTGATGTTAAAGGTCAAGGGACCCATTTGAATATAGTCATGCCCATTTACCTTTGTCAAAAACTTCCCGCTTCCTAGCGAGCTAGCATAACATGGCTGATACCTACGTATTCGTCTGGATGTCTAGTTTCTGCTAATACCAGAAGCTCAGCTCTAGCTTAGAAACTCTTCAAACACGGACGTGGACCTGGTACCGACAGGTCCGTTTGGCTTAATTATTATTTTTTTAGGGGTGCTGAGATTAAATTTAGGTGTGCTTGAGCACCCCTAAAAAGAGTCTAAAATCGCCACTGGTGACAGTGTATCGTGATCTGGATTTGAGGTCATATCATCCAGACCTATCTCAAGCCACTGTTTAAATTTTAATTTAAACAGTGTTGCTTAATACAGCAAGACTTGGAACACAAGCAAATATCCATTAGCAAACAATATTTTTTTTATTTTCCCTGCATAATGAGATGTGATTGCCTTATAGATGGTAAGGAAAGGCTGGCATGTGTGTGTTTATGTAGCCTACTGTGCAAGATTTCTGCTTGTTTCAGGTGCTAACCTATCTGAATGCCTGCAGTAGGTGTAGGCATGTGCAACAGTAAGAGGGTTACTTCCTGTGGTAAGCTATTTTTTCTCCTTTTTCCTATCTTTAAAAAAAACATAAAATTTTAACACACACTTATTAATGTGTCACTACGCATTTTAATGATATAATAAAGATGTACCTTTTTTATCTGCCGAAAAAAAAGAGAGACTATGACGAGAAATGACCAACAGACTCTCAAAATGAGTAGGCCTGGTCATGGTTTGACACTATCTGGTTTCGAAGTTTAAAAAAAAAAAAAAACTAAAAACAAACGCTGGAACTTGCTCCTGTCCGTGTGTCAATTTCTGTGCATATGGCACTTTCTTGTGTAAAGTCTGACGGTTCCCCAAGCCAAGACTCCTGAGACGGTGATTAGAGATAAGAATCTCCACCCAAGTTCATTACCTGGGATATATAGGATATAGTTGCTTTACTAATCACTGTCAGACAGTGATTAGTAAGGCTGCCAACATAGTGCTCGCAAAGCAGATACACTTGTCATAGCCTCACACACACACACACACACACACACACATACACACTGCTAATTTAGCTAACCTTTCAGTCTAATACTCATTTTTTTAAGCCAGCTAGCTATCTTGGAAAGCAATACAGCATAGTCTAATTCTCTGTGCCCATGGCTGTGCAATATCTGCACGTATGCACCTCTAGTAATAGTTAACCCAATCTTCTCTTGCCCCTCCGGCGGTCCCATTGTGCCTTCCCCCGGGGTACGTTGCTTGAGTTGTGGCAGCAGGTTGTTCTAGCCACCTTTGCAAAATCTCCTCGGCAGTGTATGGTGATTTATAGAAGATCTGCTCATTTCCAAAAGCATTATAGCTTTTGGAAATTAGCAGAGATCACTAGCTAAACTGGCTAATTTGCTAGCCTTCAGTATTTGTGCTCTCCCACAAAACAAACAAAACAGACGAAGGAGGCAGGCAAGGGTCCAACAGAGAGCCATCCCCCAACTTTTCAAAATCACTGCGCTAGGATTCATGACACAATTTTGAAAAAGCAAATCCTGAAACCCAGATTTAGGAAAACAAAAATATGCAAGCAGAGTTTGTATTTCCAATCGGAAGAACTGATATTCCTGTGTTCGCCTAAGGCGCTACTAAAGATGTATGTTGTTTTGCGGTGTTACCTTCATTTCATCGAAAATTCTATTTACATTTCTGTGGTAATTTAAACTGCCTTCTCATGTAAATGGAATGACTTCAAACCAAGATAAAAATTTGATTTAGATTAGATTGATTTAGAGTTGCATGATGTGTTACAGTGGTTGAGTGGAAAAATACTCCAGGAAAGATATACTATGATTGCGTATCAAGGGATGCTCTGCGGGCTTTGCCTGCGGCAGGTATGGATTTTAGCAAGTAGCCTATGGATCATGGTTACCCTGTATAACCTGTGTGATTTATGATTAGACATGTGAGAGGACCTCTCGACAATGTGTCTGATGGTATGCTTGAGTTCATATACATTGAAGGTAAATGTCTCTGACAATATACGTGATGTGATACGCTTGATGGTGGTGACTAATGAGGATTTCAAGAAAGAAAAAAAATACATACATTAGTTGGAACATTGTCCAAGAAGAGTGACTTTGGAAACAAATATGGTGGTGTTGTAATGTGTAATGCTGAGTGATGGCATGACTTAAAGTGGATACAGACAACTTTCCCCCCGTTGTCCCCCCTAGCATTTCCAAGTGGTATTGTTGTTTACGCCGCTGTCGCAAAGACAACCTGATCGCTTTCCGTTAGATCCTAGCTCTGTGCAATAGAACAAACCATCTGTCTGCTTATAAACTCCTTGATCCAAACACAATATAGTAACTTTCACCACTGCTCATTTTAGAAAGGCCACTGCAAGAAAACGTGTTCTTTGTTTAGATTATCAAACGGACAATGGATCATTTGTTTGTTTCTGGCTGCTAGCGTTAGCAACATGGCTAATGTTGCTAACGCTAGCAGCCAGAAGCAAACATAGATGTTTGTTTCTGGCTGGTCCTGGCTTCCTTAGCTCCTGGTTCATTTTCTGGCTGCTGTCCAAAACAAGAAACAACCGTAAGAATCTCAATTTGAACTACCCCAATCTCAGTGCTACGATAAAGGCAGAGTAAAACATCCGGTAAGTAGGCAGGTTGTGTTACTTATTAATCCAGTAGAAAGAATGTCAACTGAATGTCGGTTTTGAACCTCAAGTCCCGGAGCTGTCTCCATCGAGTGAATGCCCGTCCGAGGTTCACTCTTGTTTTACCTCTATTTCTATCACTCTCCCTCTTCGCCTTCTTTGCCTCCTCCGTCAACGGGGTTCTTTTTCTCTTGCCGGGTAGAGTTTCCACTGTCACTTCGGTTGTTCCACCGTCCACCATTTCCGCTACTGGGGATAGCGATAGCTACTGGGGAAAACCTATCCTATTCCTCTTTTGGTTGTGCAATGGATGACGCACTTCCTTTGTGCCGTAAATCGAGCCTTCATTCTCCCGGGAAATCGTACCCGGTGGCAGACAGAATTGCGTAGTGAAAGCGAGGCTTATAGGGAACCAATCTACATGCCGATGGTGTCATTATTCTATAGCCATTACACTATGCTGGTTGTGTGGACTATTTGTTGTTTTTACGGACAAGTTTAAGTGACAAAGTATTTGCTTCATAGCTGCTGTGGATAATTTGCTGGTGGAACAACAGCGGATCAGTGTTTTGGAAATGGTCACAGACCGAGTTCAAGAGAAGACGTAATTTGTTGTTCTGTGGAAGAATGAAGTTTATTCTTAGATTATTCTTAGGCTTTTTGATTTTCGTGCCATGGAAACCATTATTCCGTTTTCAGTCTGACATTAGTCCCGGTGGCGGTGCTGGTGGGCAGCTGAATTTGCGGTGGTGAAGTTGTTCATAGGAGCAGCGATGACTCTGGGGTTTTTGGAGGAAGCTGACTGAGCATTGAAGAGGATTCTGCAGTGGTTGCTTGGTCCAGTGCTCAGATTTCTGGAGATACACCTGAGATCGAAGTGATCAGAACTATTTACAAGGAGAGAGTTTCCCCTGTCATTCACACAACTTTCTCCCAGCAACTCATCTCACCTCATCTTGTCGCGAGTCATCTCAACAGACTTTATACATTATTCTATAACAGAGATGGAGTTGTGTTTAAGTTTTATCATGTATTGAACTGGGCATTGGGAAATTGACTGATGCATGATCACAGTTAAAAGTGATTTTTTTTCTATTGTCAGTTATTGTTTTTATTCAAAGAGTGTGAATATGGACTTCTTTGAAATTTAATCTGATGATTTTATTACTGAACACTTTGTGAAGTGGGAAAAGTTGAAATAGCCTATTGAAGACATAATGTGAAGTTGGAATATTTCATTTTGACATTAAGCTTTAAGAGTGTTCGTTGATTTCACTGCAAAGTGTGGTGTTTATTGTAAAGATAGGAAATATTGGTCATGTGTCATTTTCTTGTCATTTTGATGATTTTGGTGAGTCTACTGACAATTCATATTAGACCTAAATACAAAAGATGGGAATAATTCATACAATCTGATGAAACAAATGTCCTTTCCAGTTTCCAGTTCATGTTATTGAGTTTAGGTTTACCTTGGAATAGGGGCGTCTCACCCATCCTGTTGAATATGGGGGGGAGGGTTTGTGTTAAGTCTTAATCAGAGCCAGTGCACATTTCGCAGTTCAGGTAGCTGCCGTGTGAGAGAGAAATCCTGAAACCCACTTTGCCATATTTTGTAGTATTCATACTGGCGAAGTTATTGAGCAGGATTGGTATAAACATACTTGCACACGTGAGTACTGAGACTACCGTATTTCCTCTAATATTGGCCCGGGCCTTTATTTACCTCAACTGCAGAGGCTACCAGGCATTTATTGGAAGCAGGCTTATATTAGAGACAGGCCTTTATTTGTAATTCCCTCTGTTTGATAAGTATATTTGCTCATATTTTAGTACGAAGCCTCCTTATTTTCTGATCTGCTTCTGTTTGGGTTCGTTAGGTAGCCGTTTTTTTGTTACTGCAATGCATTATGATAATTATGGTAATCGACGGCGGCATGCTCCAGAGACTTCCGCCAGGAGTTTACCGGTGTCCACCGTTGTTTTTAGCTGCGACCAGCAGCTCTATAGCTCGCTCTGTCGGTCGGTCGGTTGGTCCACAAAAATTTCCCCGCACAGTACGTGGTCGCAGCTATGGCGAATTCACGCTTGTTTCCTTTGTTTTTTACCCCGGCCTGTATTTTGGGCCGGCCTTTATTTGTTCGTGTCAACCACGGCCCCGGCCATTATCGGAGACCCGGCTTTTAATTGACTACCGGCCACTATTAGAGGAAATACGGTAATTGTATTGGGGGTGGGGACTCAGATCCTTCCACTATCACAATCGGCCAAGGTAGGACCACACTACAAAGTGGTGGCTCAACCCCTTCGTTACATGCCTCTCCCACCATGGTGACATTCCAAGACAGCCCAACGGACAGAAATATATCCATAAATAATTCTCAGTGTGGCCGCAGCTAGAGGAATTCAACACACGTGCCGTGGGCCTGTACAGGATCTGTACTTGTTTTACTTATACTGCACTAATTATACCGCATATTCCTCATAATTTCATATTCTTCTCATTTGTTTTATTCCGTATATTAATCCTTCCGGTTTTCTGGGATTCTGTGATTACTGAATTTTCCGCAGAAAATGGGTTTCATCTCAGAACACGGGCTGCGCTGTAGAAAAACAATTACGGAATTATACTTTACATTGTAATTTAACCTGCAATAAGTGATATCAGACCTTATAACTAATCCTGAAACAAATGTGTGCTATGTGGAGATGTCATTGAGACATAATGATATAAACCAGTATCCACACAGAGCAGCCAGCTGTGTTGTGTAAAGCTTGTTGTCGAAGTCCGCTCCGGAATGAAGCTCCACCCGGCCCATTCAGTAGCTTTTCATTTTTTCTTTTTCTTTATGCCCTCGCTGTCTAATAGCGCCGCTCACCTCCTCATATTCCTGAAAAAAATTCTCGCAATGCAGGGGGTTCCCCAAGTGCCGGCTGCCGGCTATTTAGCCATCTGCCCACCTCTGTCTGGCCGGCTACTTTTATAACTAAATGTCACTAAGGCTACGTACACAATTTGGTAGTGACAACCGAATTGAGTGAATGCGCATATGTATGGTACGCGGGAGTCACTCCACTCCTACGATTTTGCGATGGCTGTAAATAATGTCTGTAACCATAGTAACGTTTACTTCAGATCAATATAGCGGCTACCATTGCCTGTATTTTCGGTTTACTTGACACCAGTAACCAGAGGCGTCAATTTATCCATAAAGTCTTAATAAACCGCCAAAAATGTTTATTCATGTTATTTTAATTGTCATGCTTTCATAAACATATTTAAGGTTTAGTAAAAAGTGGCATCACCGGAAAAATGTATCTTGCCGCCACAAACATCCCTTAGCCGGTTACTTTTCCCATCTGGCTGGCTATTCATGGCGGAATCGATGACGCGAGTGAGTAAACTACCACTTCACTTGTCATTGTGGGACATGTAACCTTCAGTGGGAGAAATATCTGGCAAAGCGAGTTGGTAACCGGCGACACTTCTCTGTAGGTACGGTTAGCTTAGCTGTTAACCTTTCTGCACGGTGCTTTGCAATGCAGCTTTAAGCCCAATGACACGAAAACCTCCATTTCTTCCAACTGGCCATGGTCCAATATGTTTTGTCTCTCTTGATAAGGAAAATCCCAAATGGCTGTAGAATATAAATAACAAATATATACATTATGCGCTCTGAAAAATTGTGTATTTAGAGGCAAATGATCAATTAATCAAGGACCTCCCCTATCAGAGGACAACCAAATATTTTATCAGGCACAGAGTAGAATAGCTATTATCCCCATTTGTCTTCCAGTCAATAGCAACAGGATAAAAACAGCGCATACATCAATGCCTTTATTTAAAGATTCATAATATATTTTTACAGACATGGCAAGAGGTTTACAAATTTTTCCAAGCAGGGAAGCGACCCCCTTGATGGGGAGTGTCACTCCTGTGTTTCAAATATTTGATTTTA
Source organism: Centroberyx affinis (assembly GCF_046629955.1). Taxonomy (NCBI): domain Eukaryota; kingdom Metazoa; phylum Chordata; class Actinopteri; order Beryciformes; family Berycidae; genus Centroberyx; species Centroberyx affinis. The sequence goes on along the minus strand of NW_027279016.1, from coordinate 111,346 downwards.
ATGCAATCTACATAGTGAGAATCAGGTTTGAAATGTGAACTGGGTTCAGTTTGGGATGCCGTGGTTAATTTTCTTTTCTAGTGGGGATTTTTTTTAATTTTTTTTTTTTTTAATTTGTATTGATGTAGTGAATTTGTATTTTGGTTTATGCCAAAAAAAAGGCTTCCTTTACTGTATTCCATTTCTACATGCTTGGGCTGTAAACTGGAAAATCACTTTCATTATTACTTTAATCATGCAGTATATTGTATGTTTATGCTTATATAACTCCAGTTGCTGTATTCTCTTTTATATTCTGCATGTCTTTGCTGTATCCTATTATTTGCTGCTACAGTGAACGAGTTCCCATGTGGGGATCATTAAAGTGTGAGATTTTCATTAATTATTATTATTTGTTGAGTTTGGATACCTGGTAGCATCATTCTACTGTCAAGTGCTCTGTGTTTGGCAACTAGATCCACTGCATCCTGTAAGTACTAGTATAATTGGTACACAAATGAGGAACATCAAAATACCAACAGCAATATGGCCATAGATTAAAAGAAAGTGTGCTGTGATTCATTTCCTGCAACAAAAATAAAAACAATGCACTCAAATATAGCTCCAGATTGCCCTCTCCACATGCTTATACATTTAAATCTCCTTGGCAGGAAAGCTTCATATTGGGAAGCGGTACAAACAAAAGGTAGCGTTAGCCTGGAAAACGAGGTTAAGGTGTAACACAAGCACGATCTTTAATAGGATTGTCCACACCTGCCAAAGAAAACTTTGGCATCCTTCAAAAGAGAGAAGGCTCCCCTCTTTGAAAATGTGATTAACACAGTCACAGAAACAACAAAGACTTAATCCAAACAATAAGAGCAGTTGAGTTTTCAGGCACATAATATTATTTTATATGCTTGGCTCTATAATGAATCCACTGACTACCACTGGAATGAATAACATAGGAAATGTGAAAAAATATATTGTGGTATAATCATTACAGAAAAGTTTTAAGGTAATGGCTGTTTGGTATATTTTTATCTATAATATTTTATTTTTTTAATTTAATTTTATGTCAAATATGGCATACAATATGTGTGCCTCTTCCCTAGGGTAATACTATGTATTTTGAAGAAAATGTGATTTCAGAATTATCAATATGTATTCGACTTTGAGGCTATATTTTCTTTTTCCAATGTCTAAAATGTTTCATCTCCTGAAAAAGCCCTGAAGTGTCGGAGAAGGATGAAAAGAAGGCAAGGTCATCACAAACCTTTTAAAGCACATTAACAAGAATTCCATATCATTTCAAAAGAGGGACAGCATGGGTACTGTAGGTTCATCTCTCTAATAGCCTGAGGAGCGGAGCTATCTCATCTACCAAGCAAGACGTTCTGGGAGTACAACGTCAAATGAGGGGGACACATTTGCAGTGTGAACCAGAGAGCCCACCCATGTATTTGATATTTCTAATGCTGTACATTTAACAAATTGGACAAGGTCCTGCACTGAATAAATCTGGTCAATTTTAATCAAGTGCAGTAATAAAACATTGAAATGGGACAGTTGTTTTAATTCCTTTCACATGTATTGTAAAGGCAAATGATATTGATCTAGTGCAGCAAGTCTGAATAAATATATTATTGACATAGAGTCCAGTGTTTACATACAAGGATAATACCTACAGACAGACCACCAGGTACATTTTTGAACATTTTTATTTTTATTTTTATTTTTTTGATGCATGATGCAAGCGCTTTTCGCTGATGTAGTTTTCAGACAATCAAAATTTAATGCTGCCAGGTGCAGAAAGCATGTTAGTGAACTACAATGGCCATACAGTAATTCATTGCGTGGTGTGTCTGTGCCTACACAAACTGAATGAAGAGACTCTTTGAAATGTAGCCTTGACGATCATATAGACGTGTAACAGTCAGCTATTGTTGCAATGCCATCAGCTTAAACTAGCCTTTATGCCTGAAAAGATACCGAAATTGTTACTGGGCGCACTAAATGCAACGTCAATAACAAGTGATCAATAACGCTCCTCCTGACATCAGTGAAGTAAACTGACAACCTGTCGGAAACACTGGAGTGATAGCTTTATTTTTCATTTTCATTTTTTTCTTAGAAGCAGATAGGGAAGCAGAGTGTGAAAGTGGGCGGAGGCACGGCATGAATGTAGCTCCAAGATAACATCACCACCTTTACAGTATTGTTTGGGCGTGCAAAATAATATATTTGACATATAACATTTTGTGCTCAGTCTGATGTGTTTTTGTTTACCAAATTGTTTTTAGGATGTTTATGCAGAGTCTGTCTGAGGTTACACACAACAGTTACATAATGTGGTGCTCATCAAGCTCCTGGAAACGGTGGGCGGTCATACTAATTCCTTGGGCTTCAAGATGAATCATCTTTTCTACTCTCACCTACAGCATCAATTTTGGGTTTAAGCATTAAGAAATACTATGCATTCATCTTCTACACAATAAAGTACATTAATGAAAATGCAGTCATTATCTACTCATCCCCATGTCAATCAAAACTCCAGTTAAGTTCATAGGACCACCAAACACACAGTGACCTAACCCCTGTAGTTCCACCTTAGCCCTCTCCTGGACTATTGGGGTTAATGGGGCCATCGTTTTACTGCTCCAAAAAAAATCATAAAATGTCCATCAAATTTCTCAAAACAACTCATACAGCACAATTCAAGTGTTTTGTAGCCAGACAATTGTATTGTGGGTCCAATATTTACCTCATTATCTCCTATAGTTTATTTCCCTCACTGGCAATGCTGTAGTCATGTGCAAATTCTTCAGAATAACAATTCCTTCAAAATAACTCCTTCAAAATGTAGCTTCTGAATAATTAAATTTTTCCTCCAAATCCATTTAAAACAGCAGTATCATTTAGTTTACTTCATACATGTGTCAGTAGTGCAGAACATTAATTTGAGATTACATCTGTGTTCTTGTAAACTGTGGATGAAAATGATTACTGTTCTCTCAGAAGTCAACAGAAAAAAAAACTATTTAACATCCGCCCACACCATTTAGTTTTTTCTTTTTTATTTGTTTTGTTTTTACAAAAAAAGGTGCCATTTGGCACAGACTATGCATGCATCTGGTGTCCAGATCTAAAGAATAAAATAATTATATAATTTGAATGTCTTTCTGTAAGCTTTGATGGGGGACATCAAAAAACTATTCAATCTATCCCCTTGCTATGTTCAAAAAGGCAGCCATAAGGCTCCAGTGATTTAAATTATTCACATTTTTCACATGGTGAGGATGCAAATTAAAGTCTGATACAGTTGGTGTATTGGAATGGACCATTCAAGGCAATAATACGTGTGAACTGCAGCACCAAACTATCAGAAGTCAGCTGACTTGAAAAAAGCAAAGCAATAGATTGAATAAATGAACACATTTGACAAGAATTTACTGTAAAACAAACTAACAATATCACAAAAAAATGGTGTGTCTATTGGCCTTACCTTACTGAAATATCTGGGCTTTTAAATAGTTAAAACTGCAATTAAAGTGTACATTTTGATGCCCCCTTTGTTATGGGAACAAGTCTGATGACAGTGATGTAGGCCAATGCAATGTTATTATAGTGAGACTCTGGTCCGACACAGGGTTGTTTACTGCAAGAGAATCACATTTTGAGGTTCTTAAAAACACTTGTAAAACCCTGCCGAGTTGTGCCGCAGTTTAAAATAAATTGAAATTTAAATCAACCTTCCCTGCATATTATTTTCACGTGGGCTTCCCATTTTCTCAAGAGTAATTTGTGTATGATGGTAAGGGCTGGGCTTAGGGCGTTTGGGATGCTTCAGAGGTGTGGAGATGAAGCCTATTGGCTGCTCACTTTGCATTTTCAATTGGGACCAGTGGCAAAATACTTAGGTTAACTGAATATTAATGTAGGGTAATAACAGGCTGAATCAGCGTATTTTGTAGTGTTTTTCTTTGATGCCATTCAGCACAAACATCAGCATTTTCCCATTTAATTTGTTGAGGAACTCCTTCATTCCCATATATAATATGCTATACTAAAACAGCTCAACACACTGTATCCTCCATCGGGATGCTTCCCTTGGAGATGTACCCCAAAGCACTTGAAAGATCTATCTACCAGAGATGCCACACATTTCTCTATTTAGTTACTATTTCTTCATAAAGTGTGAGAAATAATGGAAGCCAACATTCACCATGGGATACGACCAGCTTTTGTATATTTGCAACCTCTGTGACAAATGTTCACACATAATATCTTCAAAGATTAAAATGAATATATCTGTCCATAGTGTGGTAAGACCAAACTTAAAACAGGCCTCTAATTTGAATTTCAATACATATATCAAATGCTACATCTATTGACCCCTTACTTTACAGAAATAAGTGTATTTTTAATAGTTAAAACTACAGTTTAAGTGTACACTTTTGATGTTTAATACTCTTAGTGAGAACTCTGATTAAACAAATCTGGCAATTACGATGGTCTGGGCAAAATGCTTGCCCAGACAGAACAATACAGAAAAAAGGAGGAACAGGAGAAAATAAAAGAAAATACACTTACAGCAATTGCTTTCTGAAGGCTGAGAAGGAAGAATCATTGAAGACTGACAACTCTGCAGCCATCATCATACTATAAAGCAAGGAATCTCTGTCTGTATGTGTGTCCTTCGCATATCTCGAGAACTGTTCGTCTGATCTACTTCACACTTGGCGGGTCTATTGCTGGGGACCTAAGGACGTGCTGTGTCGGATTGGACAAACGACACGTTCAATATTAATAAACTTTGAATAAACAAGCGAACAGCGCTCTGTGCTGCAGCGGGGCTCAAAGCAAGCGACTGATAGCCTACGCCTATTTTGAACGGGCACTGCACTAGTTACTGAAACAAGAGAACTAGTTCCTGTTTCCTGTCTACTATACACCTACTATACTATACTATACACCTAGGAGGCGCCAAACCACACACAAAACAGGCTGAACTGGACAGAGGATCAAATAATAGGAGTTCAGGAGCAGTCACCATCCACAATTTGGTTTGGTTTGGTTTGGGAGCGTACAATATTAATTAGTAACAGTGAACAGGCTATATTACTTCCTAAAAAGTCAGACTCTAGATGCAAAATATGATATCACCTTGAGCTGCTTTGATTTCTTTCTCACATTTGAAGTATGAATTAATTTCTTCTCTCCTTAAAAAGTGAATGTTCTTCCATAGAGAAACAATCTATTTGAAGTGAAAATCTCACCTAAAAATGAATTCACAAATGCTATTTCTCACATCTTAGACAGGTCAACCAATTCTATGACCATGAATGACTCTCTCGCAAAGACAGAAACCAGAGAACTCTAATCTGTGATATGAAGTTGAACTGTCACGAGACAAAATCTGAACCTGTGAGGGAAATTCTAGCTGTGGAGAGAACATTTGTTTTAGCATTTCCTTCCAAAAACCTGTGAGAATGTGCCTATATACAGTAGTGTGTGCATCATCAGTTTCCTTTTCACTTTCAGTAGAGCAGCTGTCAAGATTTCTCTGCTGTCTTGTTTCAAGGTTTGCAACAGGCTTGTCTTCACAAATACAGACTTAACTGTCCAAGATCACAGGGATGACATGGATGAATATTGTTGAAAGGTGGATATCTCTCCTTTAGCTGATGCATTCACCGCTCCTCCACTAACATATGTAGAGTCCTCTTCTAGCCTGAGGGCAGATCCACAGTTCAACTCGGTGCTTTTGTTTACCGCTCACCGTGGCAAGGAAGAGGAGCAAGCGAGGGCTAATGCATGCAATGAAGATGTCGATAGCCGATCTTTCAGATGTAAAACAACATGTACCCGTTTCCGTCTCAAGAAGGGAATCGGGCTTGACTTATGCAAACCCCTCTGACCTGTGACATGCTTCCCTGGAGGTGCATACTGCTGACCATTGTTGTCTTTGCCTATCTCCAGGTGAGCATTGCAAACAAATCCATACCAGTATTTTGCATACCATGTAAAAACCACGTCTCCACGGTGCAATGAAGACGAAATTCAAATGGGGAGAGTCAAATGACCCAGCCATGCTACAGCAGCGTGAACTTGGCTGAGCCAGAAAGGAGCTCTTGGCTTAACCAGGCAGTACACTTGCAGATGGTTCGCATGAACGAAAGGACACGTTCACAAAGAAAATTAAGCACAGCATTGGCTTTGGTGTGAACAGGCGTGCTGACTGACGTAGTTCACACAATTCAATATATCGCAATACAAAAATGTGACAAAACATATCGTGGGGCAGAAAAATGAATTGTGATATTAGCTACATTTTATTCTGCTGTAGTAATCACAAATGAAATGGCTTGCCCATCACAATTTCACAAGTTCTCCATTGGAATTATATTATTTGCACTTTGTAATGATATTTTTATTGTTGTTGTAATTGTTGTTTACATTTTAGCAAGCCAATGCCGTCGCTACATTGTATTGTGGTTGTATTGAATCGTGAACCCCATATCGCGTATCGAATTGATCGTGAGATAAGCATATTGTTCCATCCCTAGAAGCCACAGCAAGTATACACATGTATGCTGCGACGTGTTCAACTGTGGTTCAATTGCAAGCACATTTGCCCTCATTGTAAGTATACCACCACCTTTAGGCTTTACTGTTTGTCTCAGTGTGGGCAGCAGTAATCACTAAGCCACAAAGTCGGGGTCTAGAATGAAGACAATGAGTGAAGAACCATTTACGTTTAAGTAGATATGTGAATCTATACATGACAATAAGATAATTCTTTGATTTCAATTACAACAAATTAGAACAGAATATCCACAGTTGTTTTCCCATTTGTTACTCAATGAAACGTAAATTAATAGTATGCCCCCAGCATCCCCTATCTCCCCGGTGTCCTTGTCGTAAAAAGCGTTCTGGGAGAAAATGAGACGTAGTCACTCTTCTCGCTTTCTTCCGACCCATCGCCATGCTATTTAATTCCATTCATTTAGGTCCTCTGCTCTGCCACTTTGCAGGCTTGATTAGAATGAGAATCTGAGGCATCAGGCCTAGAGATGTAGCTTCTCTGGGGAATCATCTGACTGACAAAGATTGAGTGGATGTCCTTCCTTGAAAGACAACTGGCTGATTTACTAATTTCAAAACACAAATTGATGGTAACACACACTTAACATACACATGCACACTGAGACACACACACACGTCCTCAGATAGCAGTGTTTCAGGCCTTTCAGTGTCTCAACAGCGGATATGCAGGCCCAAGAGAAATAAACAGGCATGTCACTTTCTATTTAGCTCAAAAACGGAGTGCCTGTCCGTCATCTTTATGTGTCACTTTTTGACTATGGGAATGAGTCTTTGCACTTCATCTGGTATTGGAAATGGAGTGGAGATGAAAATGAGTTTATGGCTGCCAGTGCACAAAAGAGGCATGCAGTACAGCTTCAACACCTCTTCTTTTTTTACTTTTTTCCCTTGGCTACCATGCTGTGACAGCGAATTGATTTATAGACTTGAATTTATTTTTGTTAGGGTGAGTTTTTGAGGCCAGATGGATTTTTCTGAACCCTATAGTTGAGGTTTTTCACTGTGCTTCTCCATGCCAATTTGGTATTATATCTTACATGAGCCATCTGACATTCAGTACTATAAAGTATTACTCCTCTGCTCCAAATTAGACTTTCTCTCTCCCCTTAGCTGTGGATTGATACTCAATTTGTTCCAGGTAATTTTTAAGCCTTCAAGTTTCAAAGGTCACTTTGCAACTTGACTTAATTAATTAAATTAGTTAGGAGCTGCTGCTTTGCTGTGCCATGCAAGATGTATGTGTTGCGTTGCGCGTTGAGATGCAGGCATGAGAAGGTACTTGATAAATAAGATTTATTGCCATTTCTCAAAGTGGGAAAAAAAAAAAACTCTTCTGCTGGCTGGGCTGCCCCACATAATCCTGTGAGTCTTGAAAGTTGGCTAACATGAAAATCAATTCCTTATCCCCGTGTTATAGCACTCTGGCTTAAGTATTAGTATTTTCATGGACATGCATTTCTTTGTGACACTGTTACATTAAATCACCAGGACTGTCTGGAGGGCTTCAGATGCATGAAAATAGCATTGAGGCTTTGTGCCATATCGAACCGTGAAGAAGTAAAACTAAAGTTATACAGGATGAATATTTGCATATGGCTTCCCTGGTATCAGTGTAAAGCAAATAGTTTTAATCCGGTGAAGCAATCTCACATGGTTTTATGTATTGTTTTTTTCTGGAGTCTGAGTTGTAGATTTATTGAGTGTAATTGTGTGATCACCGTAACAACTTAAATGCTGTAAATGGATAAAGGAGGAGGATTAAACACCTTCAAACATGCATGCACCTTCATGCTGATTATTATTTTAATTTTTTTTCAGTGGCCATGAAATCTTCAACGGTTTGCAAATATTTTATATCAATGATGTTGTCATTCTTTTGTAGAGTACTTGATTTGAAGTTATAGTTTGGGTGTAGGCTAAAATGTCATCACAATCTGATATGGAATAAGTTTTTCCATTTCTGCCTAAGTGATGCGCAAGTATACTGATCCAGCTTTAACTGCTGGTAATCCTACAGCCAGGAAGATGTTCATTCCTTAAACACGACATGAGCAACCCTAATAAACAACATTCACAACAAAATTATTTCTAATGATGGAATACCCAAGCATACCTAATCTGAAGTATTTGACAGTGTTTTAGATGCACTTTGTGAGTGTATTCAAGTTTATGGTAGCCGCAAGATAAGCAATACCCAATACTAAAATACGGACTTGAATATGGGCTGGCATGTATTAATGTAATGACATAGATGAGTATCAGATAGGGAAGGGGGGATTCTTTGTAATGGCAGATTTTCTCATGAATACATATGAAACGTACAGAATATCTGTTATATCAATTACCAGTTCAAAGATGGAATGACCTTGCACTAACTTTTATAGCAAGTCAGTATTGTAGAGATGACCTGCAGTTAAAAGTATGGGTGATTTACAGACAGTGCTGACAGATTAATGTCACTGCTTCATTGTTTTCACTCACTTTCACTTTCCTCTGAGCATGTCCTTTTCACAGTGGATTACGGTCATAACTGGTAGAAAGAGGCTGTTAAACCCTGGACAGAAGACTGCCCTATCCCCTGGACCATTTAAGATTATGCCCCCTGTGGGTGTATTGTAGGTTTAACAGTGTACCTTTACCAGACTTCACATCCCCTACTACAGTGAGTTTCTCTCCTACTTCCGCTCCTCTGCCTGCATAAGGCATTATAATGCAAAAAAACAAAAAAAACCCAAATGCTGTTAAATGATTTAGAGGGACTGAAAAATATGCAGTTTGTACATTGTGAATGCCTTAGAATTTAGTTCTCTTCTCCTGCAGATTTGTTCAATTTACCGATATCAGTTCCTCAGACTGGCTGGGAAAATTTGGATGGGGAAAGTGAATGGGTAACGATCTCCCACAAATACCATTGTCTGTGATCAAGGCACTTAAACTCCCAGCTCCACTTAAACTCAGTGGAGCTGTGGAGCAGGGCATCGCTAACAAAGAGGATGCATGCTCAGCAAACCTTAGATAAATAAAGTTTAAAAAAAAAAAAGTCCAATTCAGAGTTAACCCCTTCATTCTAACAGCTTGATCTCAGTTAATATGGAAGTACAAACAAGATGGCTTCAGCTCAGCTCATCCTCCTCAAATGTACTCAACCATTTCAGATATAGACAATGTGTCTGGGGATAGGGGTTTATTGTTTTGAGTGGGGGATTGTGGGTACTGGACATACAAATTTGTTTGCCCGTTTACCTCGTTTAGCCTCATTGCTCAACTTTCAAGCACATAAGCTCTATTGTTATTCCTGGCCCCGACTCATGATGTTCTTAGGCAGAATGCAAATCTGTCATGCTCTGATCTGGCCGCAGTGGGGTTGTTTTTGTGTGTAGCCGTTAGTCGCACTGATGAAAAGACCACCTGTCATCCTCTGGCCCTTTGATTAGATTAGGAGGTCAAAGGGATGTACATGTAGGAGTAATCTGGACCAAATTGATACGAAGTAGTCTAGGCCCCCATGCAGTGCTTACTGTGTTATTGTATTATCAGAGCTCTGATCTAGAGGTACTGTGCATTACAGCTTATGTCGTTATGATGAACAAAGGGTCCATCTCTCTCTCCCGGATGTCATGTGATTATGATGTCAATCATTCTTTACAAGGAAGAATTCAAAGTGATTTATGGATCAGCCGTTCAGAATGACTCAGTGGATCAATATATCCGTAAGTCCAGAATGTTACATTAAAACTACTGGAATGTGTGCTTCTAAAATATGATATATATATATTTTTTTAATTTCTCATTTTAGTTTATTCAGATTGCTTCTACATGTGACTTTTGGTTTCCCTAAATGCACAGTGTGCTTCGCCATAAAAAAAACAAAAGAAAATGAAAAACATCCATACATTAAATAGAACACAAAACAATAGACCAAACAAATAATAAAATAAAGGACTGTAAACCCTGGTTCATAGAGGCCATTCAGAGTCTATACTGCTTCCTCAGTTCTTTATCCACACTCCTAAAACCCACAGTCCATTAGAGATGTGTGACTTTATGTGCTTGAAGATGAGGCGCCTTGGCTGCTTGCTTATCCCAATGGACACATCCAACACAAATGGGTGGCTCATTTCAGGTGATACTACACTGTTGTTCAAATCACTCAGTTTCTCATTTTCACGTTGTCAGATCACCTAACCAACACCCAAGACCTAAAGCTTATACAGTAACACAGCACCAAAACAAGCAGAACATTGTTACCATATATATTTTTACGCTTGCACTTTACACATGAGTCACTATTACAATATTGTGCTTAGAATATTACAAAATGCAGAAATAGTAGTTTATTTTTTTCATGTAAACCAAAACACGTAAAAAAATGCAAACCACAAGGTTGAGTTTTTTGTTTATTTGTTTTTTGGGTTGTTTTTTTTTGCCTACAAATACCACAGCAACAATAAAGGCACAAGTGTGACTTTGTGTGCCCTTGCATATATTTGTCAATACTTTTTCCCAAAACATTCAGTGCCCATTCTTCCATTCTGGCTGACAGCACTCTCTGTAATCATATGGCTTTCTGCTAAAATGATAAAGTTTGTATTTGCACTCTCCCTCAGTACCCCTCTGTGCAAATGTTCTCTCTTTTTTTTTTCTACAGCAAAGACGTGAACACGTGTGTATGCATGTGTACGCACACACACAAGGAACTCACACAAAATGCTTGTGCACACACATACACACACACAAACATCCACACTCTCATTCACACCATGTACATTTGCTTCAAAAAGGCCAGTAGGAAGCAAAGTTATTACAGCTGAATAATTTATACAAACACAAACAATGTTTCCTTAACCTACAGTAGTAGTTTTATAGTACCAGCCCTGCAGTGCTTTCTACTGTATGTGCTGTTATTTGAGGAAATATGGATTGGGATAAGGAAAACTGGTCTTTGCTTGGCCAAGAACAAAACAGAAGCGAGAAACACCCCGTTTAAATATTTAGAAGGTGCAACCAAGCAAACTTGTTAGTAAGCAGTGCATTCGGGCATTTTATGACCCCCTGCGTCATAGCTCTTACAGTGAGTGACTGCAAATCTAATTTACCCCTGATAAAAATCGGATACTAATGAATACTGTGGCGCATGGGTCTTGAATTCTAATGTGGTCTCTATCCATTATCAACCAAGGCAGCTCACACATTCCAAAATTCAGTGCTGTCAATAGAATCCAAAAAGGCAGGGGTCCAATTGGGAGGGGGGTGGCTGCACTTTTTTTCTTTTTTTTTTTTTTTTTTTGTCTCGTGGACGTCTGTGTTATTTGTAGTCATACGGGCCAAGTCGCTCCTATTCTCATTCTAATTGGAGCTGCAGCCTCTCCGTTCTCCCATGGCAGCTCTAGTTCCCAGAGCTAAGACCAAGCCTCCTAGCCTCGCATTCAGGCACAGCCACCCAGACAGCCAGGCTGAGAGAGAGAGAGGGAGAGGGAGGGAGGAGTCTTATTGTGGAGCATTCCCCTCCATCCCCTGACTGTGTTGGCTACGCGAGTGGTAGAGCAAGGGAGAGGGAGTGTGAGTGTGTGAGAGAGAGAGAGAGAGAGAGAGAGAGGGCGTGCGGAGACACCGAAGAGACTGAGAATGGACGGGCAATGAGAGCTAGAGAGAAAGAGTAGAGCGTGTGTGTGTATGCTCACAGCCAACAGCGGAGACAAGAGAGAAAGTCTACAAGCTCACATCAACAACAAGAGAGCGTGCGAAGGCGCAGCTGACCACCGGGCAACTCTGAAGAGTGACACAGGGAAGAGGGAAGAGAGAGAAGTAGAAGAAGAAGAAGAAGAAGAAGAAAGACAAGGACCGAAGACTGACTACCAGCCTTCCCCCGCTGAACGGAGACACCACTGAGGGACTGTAGCATCCGTCCCCCCCACCCCCCCCACACACACACACCTCCCAGCAGCACAGAGGAGCAGTGTCTCAACTCGTGCATGTGTGTGTGCGCCTGCCAACTTCGATTTCACACTCGCCCACTGTTCTTCGTAGGTTTTGCCCTCTTCACTCCCCAGTCATGATCCCTTGGGTCCTTCTGCTCCTGTGGATCTCTGGACATGGTGAGTTGGATTAAGTTGCTTATTCATCACATCTATGCGTGCCTCTGGTTTGCTGTGTGACTTGGAATAGTGGCTGGGAATAGTGTCTCTGAATTCATCTCTTGCTGTGATGTCTGAGCTTGCGCTGCCATCTGTGTCTTTTACTGCTTATGAAATCGCACTCCCATGTGCACTATTATGTCTGAGGCATAACAGAAAGCAGGCAATTGGAGAAAGTCTGTGCGGTTGTCCTGGGGTGACGGAGCTGTGAGCAGTTGTAGCCGGCACTTTTCTGTTTCAGTAGTTCGTCACAGCTTGCAGACCCGACGAGTTAAACACTTCCTATTCAGTCTTGATATTCACATCGCTCACACACACACACACACACGCACGCACACACACGCACGAAAACAAACTGAAAGCCTTCTAACCCCAGTGCAGCTCAGTCAAGCGTTCACTCCTGAGTCACATTGTTTTGAACTGAGAGCCCCGCTTCCATTGAGTCAAACTGCGGGGGGGCGGTCAAAATGAAAACAGGGAGAGAGAGTAACAGCGGAGGGCTTTAGAATCCAGGCTGACTGGTATAGCTCAGGCACCGCCGGGCCCTTGGACAATATCTGCTGCTGTTATTTCTGTTCCTAGACAGTCTGCTTGTGGACAGAATGAGGATGGATTAGCTGTTTCCCCAGCTTGCCACCAGGTGGTTGTCTTTGGAAAACAATAGAAGTGAGTAAAGTGAAGCGGAACTCTGCCTGAGATGCGGATGGACACGGGGTTGAGTCAGACAGCGGATGGCTGTCTGCTGCTCTGCTACCCACAATGAGAGCGCTGGTTTATCCTTCCCAGGGTCAGGGTCAGCGACACTGTCACCACCCCCCTTTTCAAAGTTTGACCCCGTCGCGCCGGACAAGCATTCTAAAGAGGGCACTGACGGGATGAATGTGTGTGTGTGTGTGTGTACTTGTATTCCAGAGGGAGTTGTAGCCTTTTGTTCAAAAACCAGCAAGAGTATCAAGGCGAAATCAAGTCTTTTCTCAGATTGTCGACGCATCGTGGTGAAACTGTCAGCTCAGTCAGTAAAACGCTGGTAATACAGAAACAACAAGTAGATCCTAGTAAACAAGAGCATTTTCTTCTACAATGAATTCGGCTGTGCCACATGTTGATTTATATTACACACACAGTCCGAGGGGGGAAGGAAGAGAAACAAAAAGCCTTATAAATATATCAAATACACAAATTTACTGTGTTTTCTTTTTCCCACTGATTCATTTGACATGTACAGGCAGAGAGAGTAGAATTATGTCGGGACACACAGAACAGCAGCGTCTGTGCTTTAGGGAGTGTAGATCACGTCCACAGAGGATGCTGGCTTTACTAGCTGGTTTTTGAACGACTGTATAAGTATAACCTGGGACGGTGATACAAACTCTGTGCAAGTGGGACCAGAGAGGGAGTCTACTTTCCGGATGTTTCTGCTGTTGCTGGATTCTGTTTCCTTGTTTCCAGCCTCACATCTTTCAGTACCATCTGTGCTTATTGTGACGCAGAAATGCACAACCAATCATGAGTGTCTTCCTCTCTACTATCTTAAACATCTGCTAAGTTTGGGTTAGGGTTAGGCTCATCTGCATTTCTCACTGTACTGGACTGTGAAAATCTCAGTAATTCCATTCCTTGCATTGTCTGGCCACTGACAAATCGCATCCTTCTTAAAGCTACTCAAAGGTTATACATTCAAATTGCGGAGGGGGTTATCTTTGATCTCCACACATGCAGCACGCTCTGTTTGGGAAGTTTAATTCTGGAGCCATCACCATTTTCATCCACACACCATTACAGTCATAACCCCAGTTCTGGGAAAACAACTAACACCGTATCTCAGATAGTACCAACTGGAATGAGGCGATTGCTGCGCATTTCAGCAGAGTTGGTTATTACCATAATATAAAATACTGCAATCCCTGCCAGGTAAACAGGAGATAACAACCTACCTTCCCCTTGCATGCCTCTGGGGAAAAAAGTGCTCCCCCGTAGCTTACTCTTGTTGTACAAATTACGGCTCTGTTTATGTGCCGAGCTAGTGTCAGCAGAAAGCCGCGGAAAACAATCTCGTTTTTATGAACAGGGGGGACAGACCACGGCAGTCACATACTTATGTGTAGCTATCCTGCGAGGGAGCGAGAGAGCAGGAGAGGGGCGAGAATGAGAGAGTGGGTAAGAGGGACAGTGAGAGAAGAAGTGAGTCCAAATGTAGAGGCACTGTGCAATTCTTTTTCTCTCTCTCGAGTTTGGGGGAAATAAATGGACCGGAGAGAGAGCGAGACGGAGTGACAGAGAAGGAGAGTGAGACCAAGAGTGAAGGAGAGCTTTAGCGAGTTGCTCCCCATCTTGTCTGTACTGTTACTGTATCTAGGGCACCTTTTCTCTCCCAGTCACCTCTTCCTGCCTGTGACAGATGACACAGCACCAGTCGGGGAGGATCTGGGAGACAGTCTCCAGGAACACAGTCACCCCAGGCCAAACTTGTCCAGGACCTCGTCTATCTCCCTGCTTCCCCCCTCTCTCCTTCCCCACCCCATCTTATATCGTCCCAACTCCTCTCTCACACTCCTCTCTCGGTCTCTCTATTTCACTCCTCACCTCGGAACGGCACATTTCTCCCTCCCTCCCTCTCTCCCTCTCAGACTAACCATCCCTCTCTCTCTCTCTCTCTCCATCCCCATCTCTCCCGCTCTATTTTTCTCCTTCTGCGAGAAGCAGTGTGATAGAGAGCCACACAGCCTCTGTCGGGGGAAAGGGTGTTGTAATATCTGAGAGCGTGGTGTCCTGGTGGAGGCAGGGCAGTTTAAGAATAGCCCTGCGCTGGATGTGACGGTCTCTGCGGCCAAGTGCTGGAGAAAAAAATCACACGCTGTCAATGTAAAGTGTAAGGGGGCTGACTTCATTTCTCGGCTCCTCTCTCTGTCTCTCTTCCTTTCTCTGTCGTTCTTACTCCCAATTCCCTTGACATCCTGTGAAATTAATATGCAACCTCTCTGGCTGGGTATTTTGTCCACATTCTCGGAAAAAAGAAGTATCATCACTGACTCACGTTTTGCCCACTAGGGGCAGAGCTGCACAGGAATGAAATCCCAATCTCCTTAAATATCTCCGGTAACCCCCCCCACTCTCTCTCTATCTCGTTCAGACCTTCTGATTTCACCAACCAGCCAGACTAAGCTGTTTCTTAGTCCTGGAAAGCAGGTCTTAGTATCCCAACAGCCTCTATTTCATTTACTGCTGTCTATTAACTGCTGTCTGACGACTCTAAATCCGCTTTTCATGGGCGGCAGGCTTTGATACATATTTCTTAACAAAACTATAATTAAATGTCTACCCAATGTCATGTTTGGATGTGTGGATTTTTTTTATGGAGGAAGTAATCACTCCCGCTTCTGTAGAGAAGAAAAAAAAAATAGAAATACACCCCATTACATTCCACAACACTAATCAAACACAAATGACATTGGCCAATTTTCGGTCTCATTATTATGAATAGTTATTTGTAAGCAAGACATTACACTGCTGTCTAATGCACGGATTATGACCCATAATAATTCAGTGCTAATTAATTGATTTATCCCCATTCTAACTGAATGCTAAAACCAATAAATTTTTTTCCTGCATGTTGTTATAAGCTCTGCCATGCCAGCAATCGTTTCATACTGATTTATTTTTGACACGACTAACACGACTAACAACCGCAGTGCAGAGTGGATTTTTGTTGTGGGTGCTGTCTGGATTCTGAATTGGGGATCTGGGACGGGACAATTAACATGCTTGGTAAGATAGTGCGTCCTTGTCCTGTTCGTATGCCTCACCCAGTCATCATACATGACACTTGGCTTAAGTAACGCTAACCCTGGCTGGATCATGTCATGCAAACACACTGAGTGAGAGATGATGTCATCAATCCATGATGGGGCCCACTGCCATGCAGTTTGTTTTCTTGTTTGTGCTGCATGTCCCATCAAGGCTAGCCAGCTTAAGTCACCTCAGCTGCTGTGACCCCTGCTCATTTCTGTGCCACGCTAGATTAAGCCCACTGTAATCCCTCTGAGCCGAGTGCCCCGTTGGATATTTATGGTAATAAGTAAACATATGAATAAATAATCTAAGAGACTGTCTTTGGACAGCTGGGACTCGTAAGACCCCATGCTTGGCAATGGCTATGGCTTAGAGAGAGATGTTATTTCCAAGAAAATCAGTGTTGGCTAAGACTTTGTGTTTGATGATCCCACAAGATAACATATTAAAATTTGATGGAATGAGCTTGAATTTTATTTAATTTTTTTACCCATTTAATTTGATCTAATTTGATTTAATTTGATTAATTTAATTTGATTGAAAAATCTTAAAAGTTTTCTGTCCAAGATTAATTTAGAGGATAGATAATACTGATTATGATGGGCTTTTGTTCTTATAATTGTCAGAACACAACACTTCAATTGTGGATACTACAGATAACAAAAAATACAGAAATTAAGTATATTGAAGACCTGTGATGTCCCATATTCTGCTCAGATTGTGTTTGACTGTTTCATCAGTCAGTCGGGATTGCGGTCGGTGAGGGAAAGAATATGATTAGTTTGGACTCTTCTTGGAAAACCAGGGAATGATCTACTTCCTCTTAAGCGGTTACTCAGCCAAGTCAACAAAAACAGGCTGTTTAGTGTGGGCTTCATTATCCATCTAGAAGACCCTCTTCCCAACCCCGACGGTTTCCTTTACTAGCGACCAATCAACCCCAACCCCCTCATCTCCTCTCGCTCTGAGACTCTGCTGTTGGATCTCATTCCTGGGGGATGAATTTATCCAGATTGGAGCACTCAGCAAAAGGGCATTATCCCGGATTACATGTCTGTTGGGCGGCAATGTTAAGTAATTCAACCAGATGCTGTTGTGATCACTGGGTCACCTGTGGAGGCTGAGTTAGCAGCTGCACTCCTTCATCCTGCTCTCTGTTTATTGTCATATCTCCATCCATCTGACACTCTATCCTTGGAAGACAGGAGCAGAGAGGGTTGGAGTTGGTTTATTCACAACAAGTGGTAAAAAAAAATACTGTTAAATGTAAAAATACTGTTCAATGTCAGGAGGGGATGCAGCAGCCTTCTCCATTTTCTTTTTTTTTTGGGTGACAGATTATAGGATGGATTAATGGTCTCTAAATTGCAGTTTAATGCACAGGAAACAACAGGCTATGTTATTCCCCCTAAAGCGGCCAAGGCAGCTCCACAGGGTTGTGTGTGTGTGTGTGTGTGTGTGTGTGTGTGTTTGGTTGTGGGGATGTTGTAGAGTAGTAGTAGGACATACTGCATTGTTTTTCCTTGGAGGAGGCAAAGCAGTGGCACAGCTGGGCTTAAAGGAAAGTGCTGGTATTATTGAGTGTCTTATTCACCTGTGCCATTTCTCCTAATCCGGACTCTTCCTAGCCTAGATTTGAAAAGATCGAAAAGTTGCACTTGCGGCTTGGATCTGTATTTGCTTGTAGAACAGAAAAAGGTGCTCTTTGAGGCGGGTTCAAACAATGAAACAATGAGAGGTTGCTCCTTTCTTGTCAAAACTCTGCTTTGCAGCAGCAAATCTGAGGTGCTTTGTTGTAGGAAAACATTAATAAGCCTTCTGCCTGGAACTTTTGTTCAGCACACTACAAAAATGTTCATCTTAAGTGTTTTTTTTTTTTTTTTCTTAAATCGAGTGAAACATTTTGCCACAGGGCTGAGATAATTTTGCTTGTGTCAAATGCAGTTTATCTTGTTTCAGGGGTTATTTTAAAACAAGCTTCAATATATTGAAACGTAGCGCAAATAAGCAGATCAGTCCACTATTACACTTAATTCCACTAAATTCTTGAAAGAGGGTGATTTGTATTGAAAATGAAAACTATTTCACCAGATTGATTTTTCCACCTGCTTTAAGAAAAGCAAGGTTTTATTACCTACTTCCCTCATATTACCTTCATCAGATTTTGATTCAGTAGAAACATCCATCACATTTCCCTCTGACAGACAGCCTCATCAAGTCCAGACCACAATCCATCCATCTTTGCAAAATTAGCAGTGGAATAACTTCCTTCTTTTTTTTTCTTCCTTGTTTTTTTTTCTTCCTTGTTTTATTCATTGCCTACATGGTGGGTTCTGGATCTGAAGTCATGGAAACAAAGTATAGCATTTAAAAAAGTAGGATCGGTATTTATTTTTTACTTTTGTTTTTTGCTCAAAATAACTATGTTGTTAAATAATCTACAGACAATAGAATGAAACTGGGCTTGTTTCTATTTGTAGATGTTATTATGAGTAATAAGATGAAGCAAGATGAAGTTTCATAAAGAATACAAATATGCTTTGCTTACTCATACTAAAGCAAACTTTATTGTTTATGTGCTTCATGAAACTTGACTTATTTATACCTGTGCATGGATAGTGCTGTTACTTAGTTTTGTTGCAGAATGCATGTGCAAACAACCCCCTTTTGAAAGACACTCATGTTTGAACATTGCCTTGGAGGCTGATGCACGTTTAAAATTTCGTGCATGTAACCTATGCAGCGAGCCTCTGTGACCTATGGAAACCTGTGTGCGATGCCAAGCAGACCAATTTAGATGTGGAAAACGTATATCGGTATAAATTGACCGTAAAGTCCTCTCTCCTGGCCTGAAACTTCCCACCCCATTTTTCTTGGAAGGTGTTATCTGTGCAGATCTGCAGTTATAACCTTGAGTAAATCACATGCATGCCTTGCGGCAGCGCGTTGCTGCCGATATAATGTTGTGTGTCCTGCGCGCGTCTGAAGCATCTGTAAGTACACCAGCCAGCCAATGCATTGACATGATTGTAAAAGGCTGTGTTAGAAAGGAGGCTAGAAGATGCATTCGGTGCTTCAGCACAGGAGGCACTTGAGGAATTGGGTTGCTGATCTGATAACGACTTCCTGGTGTTTGGCGGGAAGTTTCTGGGACAGCTCAATATTACACCTGGATGAACTCACCCCTCTCTCCTCTCGCTCATTTCCTCCCTCCCTCTCTCTCTCTCTCTCTCTCTCTCTCTCTCTCTCACACCACCTCTCCCTGTCTCCGTGTTCTCATGCCAATGCGTCATAACAATGGAATGATGGAAATGGCTTTCAAATTGCACAGTGCACATGCATTATATGCGTGTGCGTATGCATGCGTTTGTGTGTATGTGGCGTCTGTGCATTTACGAGGGTGTACTGCTGTGCAACGCCAATTACAGCTGCAAGCCTTGAACGGCAATATAAATGCAAATCAGCCTTTTAACTTGTACAAGCGGAATCTGGGGAGAGAGAAGCCCCTCACCTGTGGATGAACGTGTACGTGTCTCTCCCTGCCATTACAACTGGTGTGCATGTGTTTTGGAAGCACCCATTGCAATAGATTACAATAGATACTTCCATTTCTAAGGATAGCTTGGGGCTGTTGTGTGCATCTTGACCCCATTATAACAAGTTCCACTGCTGGGACAGCAAACAGTTCTACACTACCTTGGTGTGGGATGGTCACATGTGGTTGATGTGCCTCTGGCATGATTATCTCCTGGCACTTGTGTGGCTCCATTTGAGTGTGCAAGGCTAAATTCTGCTCAGCAGTGCTGAATGAGAGGGCATAGCAGCCCCTGTGTAACACAGGGATAGGAAAACAGTTCTCTGTATGGGTACCAGACACCAATGCTGAGAGGCATGGCTTTTTGAAGGGCTATTTGATCTGGCACTGATACCAAAAAGATGTTTTATTCAGCAAAGCACATCAGACAAACAGCAGCACAAACTTGCTCTTGATCCAAACCAAAACTTTTGAAATTTGCCAAGGGGAATAGTGTGGCTTTGAGAATGGGGGGGGGGGGGGGGGGGGGGGGGGGGGATGTAATACTGTCACCCTCCCCCAACACTCCCATACTCTAGTGTTGATGTGTATGGTTTTTCAGCAGTTGCCAAATGAGGCTTTAAGCCACCTGCTTGTCCCACTAAGACAATTAGACAATTCAGAAGAAAGGGCCATTCACTAGTCGGGATCACAATGTTAGCATAGGAGCCAGAACCTGCCCACCATCTATCCCCACCCCCACAAACCCCCATTCAGCAGCACTGATGTTGGCAATGTGCCACCTTCTCTCGCCCTAATTAGAGCATTTGTTGAAGGAAATGCAGGAGCGTTTGACACCAGGCTTTGGAAATCTGTGAAATGGGGCTTTTGGTTTGCATGTTGACAGAAAAATCTCCCTACTGGTCCCCAGACAAGTTCAGTGTTAGGCCTGTGGCGCTGTGTCATTATAGAGTTGTTTACCAGACAATCTGACATCACCTTCATACATGCAGGCAAATACACAACCTCAACTCCCCTAGCCACACTGCCATTACAGATGCCTCCAGTTCACTGTTGGTGGAGCTACTGAGAAACCCAGGGGTCTTGCATTGAGGGCTGGACTGTATTGTCTGATCTAAAACATAAAACAATAAAGGTTTAGTACTGACCCTCATACATAAATATATCCAAATATAAGGAATAGCTGTATTGATTCTGTGCTTCTGGTGTGTCTTTAATATGCAACTGCTGGTATTCACTCCACCCACACTAAAATGCAGGCCTATTTTTATACGCAATAATAATGTGGTGTCAGAAGCAGGATCAGCTAAAGGTAATCCCTAGATATATTTCACCACTCTGGGTCCTTGCCACAGTGCGCCTTTCAGTGCCTTAGCGCCTCTCCTGCCTTAACTCCTTTCATTATCAGCCAGGCTCCTCAAGTGGCTGTCAGAAAACCCGACAGAGTAAACAAAGTGAATTAAAGTATAATTAATTTTCACTGGCCACTCCAATATTCCCTTTGCTGATTTGGAGGTTGAAGAGCTCTTTTCACACACTCTGATTTTTATTTTATTTTTTCAAGTGCAATTTAATATTGTGGAGGCTGGCCCGGGCGCTGAAAAATGCTAATGCAGGTTGGGGAGTTGAAATGATTTGCTATCCTTTCAAATCTGTTGGCAGGGTTTTCAATCTGGCCGGCCTCCTGGGGGAATTCACAGTGGTCATTGCTCAATCCCTGGGGGACATTAGTGCAAATCACAAAGGAGCACAGGAGTCATTGCGGTTTGCCACTTTCCCTTGGCCACTGCCCAATGCTAAATGGCAGAGGACTGGCTCACAATACTGGGCAGTGCAACCCCCCTGCCTCGTGCCCCCTCCCCCTCTAACCTTTTAAACCTGATTAAATCAAATCAAAATACCACAGTGCGGACCCATTTGAGAGAACCTCAAGACAAACAGTTGAAGAGGAACCAGAAGGCCTTGGGGTGCACCAAGGGCAAGGCCATCCATTACTTCCTGTGCAACGCAGAGCACAGGGACACGGAAAATGCCTGCGGTGCGCGATGATGAACAGACTCCACATCAGAGATTGGATTAGAGTGGAGAGAGAGAGAGCCCTAAAAGCCATGTGCAGTTTACTGAAGCCTTATCTAAAGTGATAATGTTACTACAGAAAGGTCCATGTAATGACGGGTGAGTGGACAGCGCTCTATAAAAGAACTACCATCAGGCTAGATGGGTTTGGTGGATAGGCAGGTCCACCATGGTCAACTCATCTTCTTTTAAGAGCAGGAAGTGGAAACAGTGGATGGCCACTCTGAAATGGACCGTCAATTGCCGGCACCCTGGTTACCCCGCAGTGTCATCATCACAGGTGTATCTCTTGCTTAGAGGGGCTCAGTGCTCCAGTTCACTGCAATTTGGGGCCCATTTCATCATTGATACCCATGAGGCATTTTGGGGAAAATGGTAGCGGTGTCATTGCTGAGATTTGTGATGTAGTCTCCCTGAAAGTATTGATCTCTGCAACGGTCGGGGTTTGTGATGTCTGAGATGTACGTTTGACCAAACATTGTATTTGTATGTAAAAGGATTTCTCTAAGGGAGCGTGTAGAGTGCATTGTTCACCAGTGATGCGCACAGAAAGCTGAGAGAAAAGGAAGACGTGGAAAAAAAAGAAATGCAGAAGTTAGAGATTTCACTGGTTCACAGGGAAACACTGAAGTAGCATTTAGGTAATACTCCTGTTCTCGTTTTTCAGGCTGACTCTAGAGGATTTTCTCCCCATTGAAAGGCTGTTATCTAATAGTTGGCTGATTAAGATCATAACAACACAATGCCTTTCCAGGTACACAAAGAAGTCTAAAGCTTGGAAAAGGGAATGAGTGAAGAAAGAAAGAAAGAAAGAAAGAAAGAAAGAAGGAACGAAAGAAAGAAATCTCAAAAGGAAGAGGATTCTTGTCACAAATTAAAACGTATCTGAGGCTTGCAGCCCTAATCCTCACTGCCAATGTATGTGTTGTGTGTGTGTGTAGAGTATTTGTGTGTTTGTGCAAAGGAGCACAAAATGTGATTATTTCTCGCTTTCGTTGTATGCTAATTTTATTACTTCACATTGTTTGCCTATCTGACTCTTAACAGCTTGACTTGCACGGTTTAAAATGCTTCTCTCAATGGTTTTTCATTGATGATGGACACCATACTGTTTGTATTCAGCAGATTAGTAGAGTAATACAAGCGGTTTATTTTATTATTTTTTTTAAATGCCCTTGTGTGACTTTTAGCTTATGTTTCACTGTGATCTGGTAGGAGTGGTGGGGAACAGTGCATGCCTCTGTCCCAATACTGTGTGACACCGGCACGGCAGGACATTAAAAATGCAGAAGGGCATCTAAAGTTGATCATGGTAGGACACAGTGGGATGTTCAGAGGTGTCACCAATCCCCCCATCACCTTCGGTGCGTGGCCCCTAAACTTTCCCCAGGTTTCCAGTGTGAATTATTAACAAGGCTTTCATTAAAAATTGCACTTTGCTTGGACCCAGCTGTAGAAACTCTCTAACTAGTTTGACAGATTCATTTGAAACAAGGAGTCTCCCATAAATTTATGTTGGATCTCCCGCCGCCCAGAGAGTCTCCTCCAGATGGGTGCGCTCCACACTGAGTGGAGAGTTAATGGCTTAGAGTCTACTGTCAATCCTCATCAGCAGGCTCACTGTAACTGCTTGATGCCATGATATCGCTCCCCTCTTCCTCCCCTTGACATGTGAAGAATAATTTAAACTCATTGCTTAAATGTATGATACTTTGGACCTCATTTATTAGGCACCAAAACTACTAAATCTGCCCACAAATCATTTCTAATAAATGCAAAAAAATAGACCGCTATAAACTAGACAGTAATGAGTCTTAAAGCTATATTTCTCACTCCAAAGTTTCTTTTCATCAATTCTTTCAGCATTTGTCACATATTGATAGGCCCCCTCTCAGGCATTAGCTGAAGGACAATCCTTAAAAGAGAGGCTTGTGTGGGTCTGGGGGATTGGTATTGTTGTTGTTTACTCCAAAGCAGACATATTTTAGCTTCTCCCTCAGCTCTGATCCTTTTGATCATCACCTCCATATTGAGTATAAAATGGAGAATGAACAGCTCTGCAACACAAGTGACTTTCAGAGTTCTGTGACTCTTTGAAGGCTGCCAAACAAGTGTCTTTCATCTCAAAAACCAGCAGCCGCCTTGTACAAAAGGAGAACAGGACAGAATGAGAGAGAAAGGCAGTATCCGGGGCTAGGAAATGAAAAACTGAAGATTGTGGGGTCTCTTTGTGATCGTGTTTCCTCTAAGGCCTCCTCTGAAGGAAATGACATGTACTTCATACAACATTGATGGCTGGGCATCTCACACACATGCAATGCTTAAAGAAGGGTGAGATGAAAAAGGCCATCATAAGGCTTGAGTTCAATTAGGGGGCCGGGCAGACTGACCATTTGCTTTCTGAAAAGCCACCCTGATTCGTTCCACACTTAATGAGGTAGGATGATGAATCCAAACACGTACTGATGCATAAATCAGCCTGTTAGGTAGCATGCAGAATGGATATCAGAGACATGCTGGCAGTATAAAAGTGTGGCTCTAATTTGATTCATCTCTCTTTAGCACCAGTGGCCATTCCTTCTAACATTCCCTGCATAACGTGAACAATATGAACAAACATTAACAAGGCATCAAAGATCTTGACCTTTTGTACCATGGGAGAGAGAGGCAGTGAGAAAGAGAAAAAGACAGGGAGAGAAAATGAGTATATGACTAAATGAGTATAGGTTTTGTTGTGGAGCAGCCCACAGTGGAGAAAAGGGAAAGAGGCCCTTACTTCCAGAATCTGTTATCCCTGAATTAATGATGGACCAGGAGCAGTAGTGTTCCCCCACCGAGACATGAACCAGATTTCAACCCGGAGCTCCCTGGAGGTGAGGGCCGGCATCTCTCTGACAGGACATCTGGTCCCTGAGCATGGCCACCAGGGGGTCGATGTCGCCACCTTAATTGTAATGTCTCCCTCTTCCTCCTCGTGAAAAAGTAGGGCAGCTTTCCATAAAAGGAGAAGAGGAAGGAGGGGCCACTGTTTGCTGGGCCATGTCGGCATGCCACATCATTTAGGCCGACAGCTCTAATAAATTACAGCGACAGATCGCTGTGAACAAACAAAGCTTAACGGAAATAAAGTGAAAATTATCAGCCTAGAAATGAAGGGAAAAAGAGTGAAATTAGTAGAAAGAGAGTAGATGAAAAGATGGCAGGCCTGCAAAACGGCCATTAAGTAGGCAAATTGCCACTTTGAGAAAAAGGAAATGTTTCATTTTCATCATTACTTCTATTGAAAATGGAGAATAATGAGAGAATCCCTGAGCAGACCCAACATATGTCCCTCATCTGACTCCTCAAAACCTCCCTCCCTCGCTTTTCTCTTCCTCTCCTCCTTGTCTTGCCTTACATAAAACAAAGGCGTGCACATTGTTCTGCTCTGTGGGAGCCTTGCTCCATCAATTCAGCCCGGCTAGAGAAAGCCTGCAAGCTTATGTCGTTAAAATGCTTAGACATGTGGAAGGGAATGACAAGGGATGGGAGGAGGTGAAATGGAACGTCAGGGCACGAGTTTGTCAGGTGCAATCAGCATGATAGCTGCCCATCTAGAGACCCTTGGAAGAACGGCAGGTCAGGAGAGGATCCAAAATTGGCCACCGCACCTCTATGGCTCTGTCTCTCTCTGTGTCTTGAACAGAGAAAACGAGACAAAAGCTGAGAAAAGGACAAACAGCCAAAACATAAAATACAAGAGCCCAGAAGCATACAACAATCCCAACAGAACATGAATCAACACAAGTACAAGTGTTGTTTCACTTAATTTGAAAGAAAGAAGACTCCAGGCCAGGCACAGTGAACATATTGCCTCTCTAAGTACAGACAGCAGTCACATGGCTGAGTTAGTGTCGGACTGGGAGAATACAGGTAAAACACATTGAGAAAGACTTAAGTGACTTTGGTTCCATGGGTCATTCACAACGATTTGCCATTTCACTCTGTGCTGAGTCACTTTCTCTTTCCACGTGTATTTCAGTTCCACTTCTGTGAGTGCAAATCTTCTCCAGGTATTTCTGGGTCTCCCATGGTCTCTCTCTCACCCTGTGGGTTTGTCCTGTGGCATTAGATGCTGGTTTCCTGAGCATATGGCCAATCCAACCTCATTTTTGTCATTTTGTTTGCGTAACTCATTGAGAAAGGCGTGATTTCAAATTAAATCCATTATGCTACTAACATGTTAATGTAGTGTCAATCTTCAGTAAGCCATCATCATGTCTGTTAGCAATGCTATGCAGCCCTTTTGAAAGGTTTGTTGTCCAGGTTTCAGCTGTGCCCAACAGATGAGAGACTGAGGGAAGCAGGAATGCCATGTGGCCCTTCCAGAAAAGTGTTTTTCAGTTTCTCAGATTAAGTGGAGTGGTTGAGGTTGCCACGGGGGTGCTGTTGTGTTGCTGAATTAAATCATGAAGCATCTGAGCCCTGCAGGGAGGCTCTTAACAGCAGGCTGAAGTTTTCTCCAGCCCACTTTGTTAGCCAGAATGTATTGGGCCGAAGCCAAGGTTAGCCAGCACCACGGACCTGGAATCCCACTGCTTTTATAATGAGCTCTGAAGAAGAACTGGAGAGGTCAGACATCACGAGACTCTGATGAAAACTAATTGAGAGTGTCACTCAATAACAATAAACCAATGAGCAGAACTGCTGCTTCTGTATGCATGGAAGCTGTTTGAGTAAGCAGTCAAAGTGGGAGGAAGAGGGTATCTAGGGGAGAAGGGTGTGAGGCATGATACGTGCGCCTGGGGGATCGTGTATGTCCTGCATCTTGACCACGTCGGGTGTGTGTGTGCTGGCGCATTCTCGTGCTTTCATGTGTGCTCGCATGTACATGTATGTGCATGTATGCATGCTGTGTGTGTGTGGCATGTAACAGAATGTGCGCACAGGGGTTTGTGTGTACGCCTGTGTGTGAGTGTGAAGGGGCCGCAGAGGGCCTTCCAACAGAGAGCACTGCATTTCGAAAGGTGCCAGAATGGGTTTGTCACAGGGAGCGTAAACTTGAGGAGAAAGGGGACTGCGGAGAGAGAGAGACTTTCCCCGGGCACCCAGAGTCTGTCAGACTGATTAAGTCACACGGCTGGAGTGAGAGCTGGGAAACTGAACCAGAGCATGCTAGGGGAGCGCGGTATGACAGCAAGGAAATAAAGAAATAAATAGCAACATGTAAGTATTAACATGACTGTACATCAGAAGTGCACTTATACCTGACCCTAGAGACTCATGCAGGGACACTGCACACCAGTGTGCCTCCCATCATCCCACCCCACAGCCTCCTTGCCCTCCGGCGACATAAAGCAGGTCAGGGGCATCTTAAAGTTCACCAAACGCAACATGACAGGACAACTCCAACATATGCCTGGGTGACAGCGAGGCAAATAGATGACTGATGGCAGAGGGCTGTGTCTTAAGGCGAGAAAGAAAAACACAGAAAGGGACATTGACTTTATCTCGTCTAAATCTTGTCTCCCTTGCCTTACTTCTGCTTTTAGCTTCATCTCAGAGACACACACATGAAAAATGGGCCAGAAGCTGCAACGTTCCAGCTAAGAAAGTATAAATCCATCCTTTGACTAACTCTGAAACACGAGCAGATAAATAGCATCAGCCCACTCACATGTCTGGCCTGTCTGTCATCTCTGTACGCGGTAGAAATGCCAAGGACCTACGAACCCTCTGGAGGGAATGGCACAGACTACAGTGCCACGTGGCCCCATCATCCACCAGACTAAGAGATGAACTCCTTTTCTTTGTTCCGGAGACCTTGTCTGCTCTGAGATGCCCTAGTTGGTCTGTCTCATTCTCTTTTCTCTTTCTCGCTCGCTGTCTCTCTGTCACACAGAGGAGCACAGCAGGCTCGTTGGTATATAGCAGAAAAGCAGCATCATTAACAACACAGAAGGCTACCCGCATAGAAACCTATGGCATGAGTGCAAACAAGAAAAAGGAGAGATAGAGAATTGATTCCAGCTATGTTTTCAGTAAAGCCAGTTAAATGGCTGATATTGCTCAGTAGCTGTAAATGTAAAAATAAGACAGCCATCTCAACATTGTCCACCCATGGCTGGCCACCCACATACTGAAATTAACATCGCTCGTCCTCTCCTCTACAGGCTCGAGAGTCCCATCGCTAAGCCAAAGCACAATCTATAGCACCTCCAGCATTAAATGTCTCAGTATTCTCAGAGAGAAAAGGCACTCTGAATTAAGAGTCATTTAGCGAGAGATTGAGTTCAGCACAGCAGTGCGATGCCTAGGAGCTAATCCTTTCGCTTTCTGAACCTGAGCTTGCATAGAGCTCTAAAAGCGGTATACCTCATGAAAAAGTACTCTGTCCACAATACAATGCAAATTCAAACCTATGACTGCTTAGCTTCACAAGCAATTACGGCAGAACAAAACAGCATAGTTAATAGGTTCAAAGTAGACACCATCAAACATGAAACAAGAAAACTAGCTTTGTTAGAAAATATTGCTTTTGTCTGTGTACATGGCCTGAAATCAATCTGCACTAAACAACGCTTTGGTCTATGCACAGATTTTAATTTGTGAGACAAGAAGTTGATTCCACTGTGTTTCTTTCAAAGGGAATTGAGAGAGCAATGATTAGACAACTGTAGAGCCGCAGATTCCCCGGCACTGAGGAGGACTGCAGGAAGCATGTTGCCCCATTAGACTGGTGCAAACAGTGGGGGCAGTGTGTGCCTTTGATCAAGGGCATGTCATATGTTGATCGCAATGAGACATCTGCAGGCAGTCCCAAGAGTGTTGTAACCCTACCTTCAAAGTACACTTGTTTTTCCTCAACATCCTCTTTTCTCCAGGTTTCCGCATTGTGTTGAATGAGCTTTTTGTTTGCAGTGATCAGTCAACAACACCCACAAAGCAACACAGCAACTAAAACTGCTGATTATAAATTTGGGTGACATTGCAGTCCAACAAGCTATGCAAACAAACAAACAAATACACAAACAAATAAATGAAAACAATACATTTGTTAAATATTCATATCATCCTGTTTTTCTTCTAAAACTAATCACATTTGGTAAGGTTCGTCCTTTAATTGAAATACACCATACAGTAATACTGTTAACGTGGGCAGTGAATGGGATCATATGAGTACACACTGTCAAACTGAATATTTCAGTGTGTGTGTGCTATGTGTGTGCACACACGTGGATGTAGCCACTTGAGCGTGTGTGTGACACATGACCAATGCGAGAAGCCCATTCCTCTTTCTGGTCTGTTCCCACTTTTCTTAGGGCCATCCATTGCCACTTCTTCGTGCCGCATTCTCTGACTTGTATCAGCGAGATGGGCACAAAGAGCAATCCTTTGTGACTGGGACTGACCCTCTGCTGTGGCTGGGTCAAGGTCTGGGCCAGTGGCACCAGATGGGTCCCTCTTCCATTCGCAGTACATACCCGGATAGCATGCAGGGACAGAGAGGGCATAGGAGAATGACAGATGCTGGAAGACCACTGTGTCGGTGTCCCTTATTGTGCACTGGTACACTGACAAACAAGACAAATTTCAGCTGAAACTGACTCCTTGACAAACTCGCGGTGATAGTGACTGCTGAACTCAAAAGGAGAGACAATACATAAGAAACAATCAGCCATAGGAAATCAATGCGAACTTCTAGGATGGTGTAATGAAGGAGCAGCGAGACAAGCTAATACATAAACACACACAGAGGGAGAGAGAGAAATCTAGAGAACAAAAGTGATATATTCAGTATATATATTCAGTCTCACTGTCAGCTGGTCAATAAAACAATAAAATACAACACTGTAATGAAAAGAATATGCCCGCTGAGCCAGACACAGAGCCATAGAGCCAGCTCAGACACTCTTTAATCCAGGCACCCCTTTTTCTTTCGCTTCTCCTTGCCGAGTGCTCTGAACCTGCTGCGAAATTGAATTTTCCACCCCTGTGTGTACGTGAACCAGCCAAGCACTGCATTGTCAGAGTACTCAATTAGCTCCCAAGGCGGAAGCCAAAATGTTTTCCAACAGCAAATGTATTCTTCACAGGGCAAGCTCATTAGCATAATGCTTATTTTCCTATAGCACAGAGTGATAGTTCCTTCCCAAGGTTGAAAACAAAACTGGCAAAAACAGCCCGAAGCTTTAATATCTGTGTCCCTCCATGCCATATCATACTTAAGGGTACTGTAGCTATTCAGTGAAGAGAAAATTTAACCTCTGCTTAAAGTGTCTCACGAGAATTAGCAAATATCCTTCCTGCCGTGTGTAGCACCTAGCAAGTTCCACGCCGAGCCAAATACCTGTGTTTTCTCTTCTAACACGGATGAACACAGATGTTGAAATGTGACTGTCCTTGTTTGCTCAGCGGAGAAGCTCCAGCAAACAGTATGCAGGTCCTGTAATAAATCTGGAGAACAAAAGGAATTCATGCTTTGAAGGCGCTGTAATGCTCGCTGAAAGTGAGTTGATGAAAAATGAATAATATTGTTTACTGAATGCACTGACATTGAAACAGTTTTCTGCCGCATTAGAAATAATGTGCACTGACAAGCAGCTAAAGAATTCCCAAACAACAAAATGACATTGAAGTTACACAACTATATGAAGAAAGTAATGAAGATGAAAACCTGACGACAAAGGCAAGTCTTGTCAACCGCAGACACCTACGCTCAGTAGCGGTAGCGACTTGCTTGGAGCCCACGCACTCAGTTTTGTTTGACTACAGTAGTGTGGTGACGGTGCTACAGTGGATCTCAGTAGCGGCCATACAGTCAGGCAGTTGTGATCATGGCTGCTCCTTCTCATTATCAAGGTGCCAGCAACTCCAAATTTAGAGCTCCTGTGCTAGCGACCTGCCCTGGGCCCTGTATATTAGCCTGCAACACACACACACACACACACACACACACACACACACACATGCTCTTACACTCCCATGACAGCTCCCATCACACAGCCATGGCTTGGATGGGGGATGGCGGTGGGGGTCTCACTCACACCCCATGCTGGTGTAAATTCTGCAGGCAGCATTTCTTACCAAGGGTCCTGTCACAAAGATTGGGCAGAGATCAATCACCCACTGTACTTTACAGAATGTGTCACTCTGCCAAACCAGCTTCATGTAAGTGTGACTGCAGGCGACGCAAGGTGACATGGGTAATAGCGTTTGTGTTTTTTGTTCAAATTTTCCCATTCAATTGAACCTTATCTTTCACTGACAGTTTTCACATTATTTATTTATTTATTTTTAAGAGGGAAGGTATTAATGAATTTGCCAATGGTTACAGAAAGAAGCATCTGTTCTATTTTTTCATTAGCACAGGATGGCTGCGGAAACTATCTGATGTGTTTAGCAATTGAAAAGTGTGAAAGAGACTGAGAAAACACTGTTATATTAATTTAATTGATTTAATTCATAGTCATGTTGCTATTCAATTTCGAAGCTTAAATAATTAGGGAAAGAAAGGGTGAAAATGAATGGAACTGGTTGCTGCTCTGCTCTTTGGAAACCACTGGCAAGGACATGAAGTTAACTTTGTCTGAGGTGTTAAGTATAAGGAGAAAATTGGCAAAACATTCCCATTATCCTCCACTTGTATCCCTGAAGGCAAAGCTGTTGGCTGGCTATGCATAGGCACAGGTGTGTGTGTGTGTGTGTGTGTGTGTGTGTACGCATGCATGCGTGTGTGTATGTATGTGTGTGTGTGCGTGCACGCGTGTGTGTGCATGCATGTGTGGGTGTGTGTCTTTCAAAAGCAGGCATTTGTGTCTGTTGTAAAGCTTTTGAGTTAACCTTCCTGAGCCTTTAAATGGAGCACTCAGATTAGTGCACCCTCTATAAGGCAGAGACAGCACCGGGATTAACCTTGTTTTAAATGTGCCGTGTGAGAAAGATTGGTTGACCTTACTGCGACCTAGGCTTGGGACAAACTATCGCGCTTGATGGAAACTGGCTGTTAATGGACTTCACTGTGCCCAGAAACACCCTGATGACATATGCTCATGTTTGAGATTAATATTGTTTGCCTTCAAACACTCCCTACTTGCTATAGCTTTGTATGAATTTCCCTCTTTGGCAAGTAGTTTTGGCCCATGTCCCTTGGCAGGCCGTCTATGAAGCAAAATGTTTCCTAACTGATTATGATCTAAAGCTGTGATTTGCACTGATCTCACCTGCCTTGTAGTAACAGCCTAAAACTCTCTAGTCACCGGTCAACAATTTAGCGCTGTTGGTATGTCACTATTTTGGCAGGGAAGGACTTATGGATCTACAAACAGACACAAAAGTAAATTTGACTTTACGGTATCTTTTTTATTCAACAAATAAAAAAATCCTGAAGTGGATGGATGTTTGTGTGGACGGCTACCTTAGAACTGTGAAGAAATAGACACTCTGGAGACGTGTACTTCAAAAAAAGATGGGGAGAAGGCCAGAAGTATTGCAGAAACTGAGGAAGAGACACCTGCTAATCCTCCCCATTAGCAGAGTCCATCGCCCAGGATTGGGGGAGTTGGATTCGTTGTCTGAGATGAGCTGCACTTCCTGGGAAAATGAAACAGGATGATGGAGATCAGTGACAATACCGGCTGGATAATTACGCCCAAATCACAGCCATCTGCTCTCAATCTCCACCCCGATCCACACGCACCGCCGTCAATCCCTCCCCACCAAATCCCTAAATCCCGACAATCTGTAGCACTCAGCTTAGGACCACTCTTAATCCACCTAGCAAGCCCACATTACTGGACAGGATGGTACAAGATCCGCTGGACCCTTCCTCCCTCTAGAAACCAATTCTGGCCCTTTAGTTCTCATTTCGATACTTGCCATCGCTGATCCAATGCCTTCATTCAATGGGTGTTCTTCTTTTGTGTGGTCATATAAACGCTGTTGAATGAACTGCAGGAGCCGGGAACACGCTGAGTTAGTTTGAATCATCAACAGCTGTTTATTCGACAACATCTGGAGTATACGTTTGCTTCCTAGCACTGTGGGGTGGGAAATGCAAAACAAAAGGACTCACTGATTACCAGGAGATGGCCTCACAGCAAGCCTGACGTGGGTGGAATATGGAGGATTTATGAAAAGATTAGTTTTTTGGATGGCTGTTTTGGATGGTGTGATTGAAATACATATTATCACCAGAGGGAATGTACCGCACTGCTACAACATCATCTACTGTTTACTAGTTACAGACAAAGTAAAACCAATAATATTAAGACAAAGGGCATATGTGTAGGTTGTGCACTGTCAGAAACAAAGGGTACTAGCCTTGTGGCTGAGGGCAATCTCAGGGATCTAAAATACCAATTGGCTTACTGTTGAGTTTGATAGAATGAGGAATCTTGATAAAAGAAATGCACCTTGACTTTTGCCTGATGAATCCAATTGGCTGCAAGCCTCAACCGCAGTGGCTATTACTGCCTAGCATCCCACTGTTTGTGATTGGTGCGACCGCCAGAGAGGTCAGTGACCAACACTTTCTGCCTAAGCATTAGCAAAGGGAAAGTTACAAAGCAAACAGGCTACTCGAAAACCTCTGAAAATACTGTAGAGCAAAAGAAGCGTATATCCTTGACATCCACTAAAGGTTCAGTAAACATTCTGAGGTAAAAAAAAAAAAAAACAAGCATGGTTTTATCCTTTCTTTGCATAGCGTTTGTCTGAAAAACCTTCCTTTTCTTCTGCTCCCTGACCAAGTATAATTTTAATCTCTGCAGTATCACACTCGTTCGCACCCACTTTGTTTAAGATGCTCGTCGTTAATGCTTTCGCTGCTATCTCTTTAAATTGTAAATCTCTGCTTGTGAAACAATAGGCTGACGCTGGCATTCTGTAGTTTTATTTTCCTTCAACCTCCCAAGGGCCTGAGGCCATTTGACGGCCTGTCTGGCCATATACAACCCATGGCAAGGGAAGGATTTCCTCCAGTGCCCTCCCTCCATCAAAGGAACATCGAAGAGGAGGGTGAAGGAGTCCGAGTCCAAGTCTTTTCGACTTGGCCTCTGCTGTCACTCTCAGAACAGAAGGGCTCGTATTAACGGCTTTTTTGTTTAGCGGCTTTATTGGCAATTCCACAAATTCACTCAAGGGTTGTAGTTTAACTCTTTTTCCTCTGCTTCGATGTTTGTTGGATTCTAGTAGAGATATGGACTTTGAAGAGCTGACAAGTGATGGGATGTCACAGGTGGCCAACAGCTATCTATGAATTTGCCAAATATTTTGACACCAAATTAGACTTGTCTTGTTGCATATTTGAAATATTGATCACAGTTGAGCTGAATAGTATTAACCTGCCTTCAAAACCTCAGTGTCCATGAGACAAGTGCCCCAGTTCCTTCTTTTAAAAATAGTTTATTTAAATCCATCATGGATTTAACATAGATGCATTATAGATGATCCGGTTTCATCATAATTTAATGGATATCCACATAATGAATTTGGTAACCTCTTATTAAAAATGACTCCCAGCTGAATTTTTTTAGTTTTTTTTTACACCAATAAACAGTTTGGTTTGATATATTATGTTTTTTTGTTTTTAAAAAAAAATCACAATAGAGACAACTGAGCTCAAGCATCGGCTCAAGCTAAAACCTTACATGAGATCGAGGAGTTCTCGTCCTTGCTGAACAAAAGGACTGACTGACTCAATGAAGAGAGCTTATATACTTAACATCTTCTTTTGATACACTGAAGTGTCAAAGAAACTGGCAAGCACCTATAATTTACTTTCCAAGAAAAGTAGCCCAAGAGCATTGAACTTAAATAGGATTAGACTGCAGAATAATACAGTCACTTTTGTTTATGTAAGTCCGCTCTCTAAGTTCTCAGCCTAAGTGTGCTTCCCTGGGAAAGAGACAAGGAGAGAGCTGCAAGGTCCCACTGTTGAAATGTCGTTGAAGAGATTTATCATCATTTGACATTCCTCTTTATACTTCCCATTGCTCATATATTAATATCAAAAAATAGTTGATGCCAGATGTTCTACAAGCCTCTGCTTTGACAGCCTTGAGAAAACATTGAAGACTGATTTAATAGGTAACGACACATTCAGCTAACATTCAATATTCTTACAATTTGAGCAAAATTTGAATGAAGATAAAGAAAACAAAACCAAAAGGGTGACTAAAGGATTTTGTAAGTTACATTTCAAACTTGGAGGGAAACCGGAGCACCCGGTGGAAACCCAGACATGTCTTCACATGGGGAGAACATGCAAACTCCACACAGAAAGGACCTGGGGCGGACTGGGGTTCGAACAGAGGACCTTCTTGCTGTGAGGCAACAGTGCTTACCACTGAGCCACCATGCTGTCCATAGTTAAACTTCAAACTTAAAACCTGTTGTGTAGCACCAAAACATCTCATCTCATTGCCCTTACACTATCTCTTATTCAAGTTTTGCTCCAAAATTGTGAAAACAAGCTGTTTCAATGTTCTCCAGCTGATAGAATGCAGCTCATTTTAAAGCCCATATCACGATTTACCCATGACATCTTGAATTCAGGTTTCAGGGTAACTAATAATTCAAGATATTGTATTGGTATTGGACAAGTAAAACATAATTACATTGGTGATTGTAATAAATCACCATCTCAGGATAAAAAAAAAATCATTGTGTTGTGTTTTTCACAATTTATGCTTCTGCATTGGATTAGTATTCTAGGGAATCCTATGTTACCACATTTCACCTCTTTATTCTGTCGGGCTTCTCCGTGTGATGGATAAAGAGAGGAGATGATAGAGCAGATCTTACCCTACTTAACGCTCACATTAAAAATCAGTAGATCTAGTCTGCTTTTCCAAAGGATTTACTAATGTAGTTATGGCTGGCCTCAGTTATGTATGGTTTTATGTCTTTAAGCAGCTTGTGGGCTCACAGCCCACTGACATCTGCATGAACTATTTGGCAAGAGAGATGTCTACAGTCAGGTTTTAGAATTATCTGGATATAGGCTATGGTTGATGTTGCTCAGTAAATTTTCACATAGTATATGTGAAAGGGATATAGAACTACCAAGCATGGACTTAGCTGAGTCCTCAGTGTGGAGACGCCAAGTCTTCACCGTGAGTTGGGAGTACTTAGTATAAATTGCTATGGCAATAAGCGGCAGTCATGTTGTTGGGGGAATTCAATGTGGGGTGTGATATAGATAACTAAAATGTGCTGTGCTCCACTGGCTTTGTAGATGCGGAGATCATATCTTGGTGCTAGATTGTGCTTCCATCCATTTAGCGCAGGCTGGATTGGATGAGTGCTCATACGCAGTCCTCCCTGTTTGAGGGTGCTCAAGGGACGCTGCACACACTTAAAAAGAGCTGACAGTGGAAATCACCAATTCTGTCCACCCATCAGAATGAGGGAGATCTCCCACTAGAGCCACATTTAACCAAATACCAAATCGGTAAAAGATTAATGGGCATTTAAAAAAAGAACAACAGTTGGCTAAGGCACATACCATGTATCTGTGACGTTTGGCCTAAGACCTTTGTTGCATGTCATCCCCCACTCTCTCTCTCTCCCAATCATTCCTGTCTCTCTTCAGTGTGTGTACTGTCAAATAAACCCAGAAGTGCCAAAAAATAAAAATGGCAGTTCAGCCCTCAATTCTAATTTGTTCTCTGAAATTCACATCCTCTGCCCACCATCACAATAAATAAGCTGCCTTGAAGGCTTTATGATCACACTTTGGAGTGATAGTGCTTTCACATGTATTGGTAGTGGCGAACTACAGTACAGTATGTGCATTTGCTTGCAATTGTTTATTGCCATTGAACCCATAGAAATAATCCATCAATCCAAAAAAAAAAAAAAAATCTAAAAGCTCTATCCGATCACATTTTTCTCTAAATTAAATGCAGAAGTGTTTCATTTTCATGTCATTTTTTTCATCTACACACAGAGATGCAGGGTACAGGAAGCACTTGTTTATTAAATTGGCTTTCATGTTTACTGTTCTATGCAACATGCAGCACAGCCTAGCAACTAAGTCAAGGTGAGCATTTGAAGTAGTGGAACACCAACGACTGTTCTCCGGTGAAGATATCTACAGCCAGCACAAGAGCCATCCATTTAAGTGACTTTATCATTACCACGCACAGAGTATGGATCCACAGAGCGAAATGGAATAGCTGGGAAACTAATGGCACTTGACAGATTCTGGTGTGAGATAGCATGCTTATCTTTGTATTATGTGAAAAGAAGGCATTTTCACAGATTGCAGTGTGTGTGGTGGAAGATGGGGGGTGGGGGTGGTGGTGGGTGGAGCGTAAGGAGAGGGGTATTATGGAACAAAACACTCTGTTGCTTTCACACCACTGTCATTTGTAATGGCTGTTTGAAAGTTACTTACTATCCATTCTCACTTTTTTTTTCATAGATTGAATGTGCAAAGTACACAAAATGATATTTTTTGCTTCAGAAAATCGCAATAAATCATCTACATTGCATTTCCCTACTTTCTTTTTTTTTACCATGTCTCTTCAGACATGGTAAAAAAAAAACACATTTGAGAGGACAGCAGTGTCAGTGTTACTCCACAAAGCAATAACTTGTCTTTGTAATATTGCATGGTATGAAAAGTCCAATGTAGATGTGACTGAATATTGAGATCCAGTTTCAGTTTCAGGGATTCACATACTGCACGTCGTCATACATGTCATACATATCATACATATCAGTTACTGACATAGGTGAATGTACAATGCCGTCAAAAAATCCAATGGGAGTCTCTGTTTATTCTCCATAGCATCCTGCTTCATTCCTATAGCATTGAGATATGCCTTATTAATTCCCCTATATGCGTGACATGATTGATTCAGCTCTGTCTGAAGCGGAGCCCCTCCATTTACAGGCAGTGAAAGTCACAGCAGGGAAGTGAGCCGCCTCGACGGTGTGCATGCTCCTCTCTAGAAGGTGGGTGGTTCCAACCCCTGATTGCTCATTACAATTAGTTATGATTCAATTATACAAGGTCAGCCACTAAATCAGTCTGTGACGGGCGCTGCTCTGTGTTACTGACTGAGGGTTACCACTCAACACACAGAGCTGCGTTTTAATATTTGTTCAGCATCTAAATCACCATA
Organism: Centroberyx affinis; assembly: GCF_046629955.1. Classification (NCBI taxonomy): domain Eukaryota; kingdom Metazoa; phylum Chordata; class Actinopteri; order Beryciformes; family Berycidae; genus Centroberyx; species Centroberyx affinis. Next base: position 73,109 of record NW_027279016.1, on the reverse strand, counting down.
TGAAAAAAACATACATCTGTCGTAAATAGATCTATGGCCATCATTTACATTGGGTTTGCTCCTGAGGTTACCTCTGAATGTAGTCAATGGAGCGGTCGGGCCACTTTGCCAGTGAATGATGAACTGGGAATGGGGTATGCTGTTCTCTGTTTTGCAGTGATCTGAGACTTGAGTGAGCAGCACCGGAGATTGCATTACCTCCCCATTGGCTGTTTACAAAGCCTAAGTGATAAGAGAAATGACTTGGTAAATAACTAAGACGTCCCTGCAAGCTCTGTTCCTCTGCGTGTGTGTGTGTATGTGTGTGTGTGTGTGTGTGTGCGTGGCTGTGCTTGTGTTTGTGTGTGGGTGTGTGTGCGATACACTCTTCTGCTAAACTGCTCTCAATTAACTGAGTGATTGTTTTCACCAGATTGGCCCCAGTGATTAGACAGTGTGTCCTGAGTCTGAGTGTATCTGTGTGTCTGCGGTTGTGTGTGTGTGTGTGTGTGTGTTTGTGTGTGTGACTGTTTGGAGGTTGCTCCTATCAAGGTCATACTGAAGGGGAATCTGATTACCCTTCTATAAGACAATATATAACAGTTTCTCTTCCATCAATTCTGTCAATGTTGCCTACTGAATACTGTCATTAGGGGGAAATCTGCTTGTTTTGATTCAATAAACTGTTTACTGAGGCATACTGCTCTGACTTGGATATTGCCGATTATACACTGACAAACCTCATAAATCTTACATTGCAGTATGAGAGGAGGCCATTTAAATGCATGGCAGGACATACCGCTAAACAACCCTATAGAAAATAATTTTCACAGGCTTTCTGATGCGATAATACAATCTCTATTTAGTATTTACTCCTTTGCTCAACATTTTTTTAGGTGTCCAATTCAAAGCTACCTAGGCTGACCCCGGGTTTTAAAAACACCTTTTTTAGCACTATGTACATATCAAAAGAGAATGCTATTAGTCCTTTACAGTAAGTGAGACACAGTGAGATACAGAAGGTTAATAGTTTTGTTTATCCCTGCATGGTTGTTTATTGAATGTATTCTTCAAACAAAATAGATACTCATACTTTCATACTTTCCTCTTGGAGACCACTGGAGCTACTTTTAGGTTTACTGTTTGGACCATATTCACGGAACAAGAGTTTCAGATCTCAGAAGCTACATTCTTTGTATCTGTCCAATTGTAAAATTTTACAATTCTGCCGCTTCTTGTTTCTTTCCCCCCTGTTTCCCCCTGGTGCGTTTGACAAGCAGCATGGTAACAGAGCCTAAAACCAAAGTTCACCCACTCCTCTTTGCTGCACAGATTAATCTGAGGCGCTCAGCATGAAATTAAGAATTGATTATTGTAAGATTCTGCTTGGTTAACTCGATTCAGCGGCGTTCGCTCAGACGGACCGACACACCATCCTCTCCCCCAGGTCCTGGCATTAATTCTCTTAAATGTGTGCAGGTGACTCCTCTGTTTAAAGATTTACACCAGTGAGCCTTTGCTCCCGGCGTCCTTGCCGCTCAGAGCCACGGAGCTCCTGAGTGACAGCCATAGCCCTTTGTTGCCATAGCAGATGAAGATAACAGACAGAATCATCCATGCAATATCTCATCCCTATACTTTTTTCTTTTTTCTTTTTTTTTTTGTTACTGCTATTACAGCTGTGCTCCCTGGCGTGAACTCTTTATTGTCCATCACAATTTTGTTAAGGATTTCCTCCAGGCATGGGGGATATGAGAGAAGAATAAACAAGTTGTGTGCTGAGATGCACTGAACTGTGGTGGCGGGCAGCCAGTCAGTGAGAGGTATGACAGCACTGTCCTCACCAGTGAAAACTTCAGGACAAAGCTATCTTTGATGAGCTGCGGTTCCTCCGATTGTTGTGACTTGAAGTCTGAATTTCTCAATTTAACAGATGATTCTGCTGTGATGAATGACTGTAATCATTTTTTTCCCTCCCAAAGCACAGCTAAAGTTTGCTTAGCTAAAACATATCCATTAAAAGTCAATGTGTTATCTGCAGTGGAGCAACTTTGGGAGTCAAGGCCAAAAATCTTCATGAAAAATACGTAGAAAATATCTGTACATGGATATGCCGCTCAGTGATAACTCTTTGTGTGTGTGTGTGTGTGTGTGTGTGTGTGTGTGTGTGTGTGTGTGTGTGTGTGTCTGCCTGTCTCCCTCTCATGTGTATATTGGAAGCAGATCATCCTCCCACCTTGGTCATAATCCTGCACAATGTGTGGTCCAGGCAGGGGCTGAAATGTTGAGTTAAGTCTTTGGGGTTTATGGACAGAGAGAGAGATCCGTCCAGGAAACCTAACTTATATCCCAGTCCTATCTCTGTCCTCATTTCCTTATCCAGCGTAGCCTTTCCTTAAATAGCCATCTTTGAACTAATCTGACGAAAATCTCTCCTGAAGACGATGGTAATCATGTTCTACTCTTTAATAGGCCAAAGCAGATAAATGCCGTCATGCTGACAACTACTTATGAGAGCTAAGAATGGAGGTGGTTGGCTGGTTGGCTAGAAGGATGGGCGGCTGAGAGCACACTATGGTTTCTAAATTGATTTACATAATTTCAATTATGGTAAAAATTCCTTTATTGGCAAAATAATTTTGGCTTTTTTTAACATTCTGATTATCATGCCAAAACTGTATGTGTAGTATAAAAGAGCGAAATTAACGGAAATTAGAATAATTGTGATTCACTGCGTGTGATGTGTTTGTCAAAATGTTTGTATCGCTCCCTTCAAAATCAGCTCAATACAACAGTAGGAATAAACAATTTCCCTAGCAAATAGGGATGCATGGTAAGCGGCAGAGTAGCAGTGAATAGGCAGTTTTACCTTGAAGGCCTCCATAAAGTTTGCTGCTGGCACACAAACTTTTTACATTTCCCCCACCTACATACTGTCAACCAATATCCAGCAAAAATAAAAGAAATAAAGGTTTCTGGCACTTTTGCCTTTCTTTTCTAACATAAGGCATTATCCTGACTTGCAGGGCCTCAGAAGGATTCAACCCACAATTTTCTTTTGTTACTTGTTTTTGGGCTTTTTTTCTTTTTAGGACTCCCAGAGGAGTCCCAGATAATCAATAGGTGCTACAAGTGGGTAGCCCAATGCTGCTTTGTCTGCTCTTTTCTGTCTTCTGCACCACACGTCGAAGCCTACTCTCTCTGTTGCTGATTTTTTTTTTTATCTATTCCCTGTCCGCTGTTTTGCACTGTCCATCCTTGTTTTTGTCTCTCTGTCTTTCTGTCTGTCTGTCTCTCTCTCTACTCCATCTCTCTCTCCCCCGGCTCCACAGTTCACTGCTCCCCTCACTTTGTACAATGGACCCAGGTGCCGTTCCCTCTGTGGCAAAATGACCACCCTCTCTCAATGCTCCCTGATACAATAATTCCACCCCATGTGCTGGCCTGATATTTGTCAGCTTAAAGGCTGCGTGGGGGCCCTGTCTGTCATTTAGCATGACAGCGGTGCATGCTTATTTGCCATTCTATTTTGAGGTTTGATTGACGGGCCGACAGCCTTGACATTCTTGCAGGCGTTGCGGAGCCTGTTATTATGCATACATTAACATTCTGATAAACACATGGTCGACCATTGAGGAAATAATTACATGCCATCAGTCTACTGTCTCGAAAGAGGTGTTTTGTTGTGTGTGTGTGTGTATGTGTCCATGTACATCCGTGTGCATGTTTCATTCCATAAATATGATCTCTTTTCCTCTCGTTCCTTCCCATCCATTAGAGTTCCACAGCAGTACCTCTCATTTGGAAAGCACTCTGCAAGCTCATCATGCACCCTATCTCTCCGAACCCCCGCAGAGCCCTAATATTTTTACACGGTAAACATGCCGCACAGTACCATCTCGTCTACAAGCTCTGAGACTTTAAATACATGAATCGCTTCCCTATGCCTGATCAGGGTATGCGGGCCTGTTGGTGAGAAAGTCCCACACCATCATCGTTTTGAAAACCAGTAATTTAGCCAAAGAGTTAGTACACATTTTATGTTTCCAACAGTTTGGTTTTACGCAATAAATCATTTGATGTGAACGCAGAGCTGGAGTAGACACATTGGGAGTGAAATGTTAAGATAAAAATATAAGCATTGAAGTTTATTAAAGAATTGACAGTGGCTGAGCAACTTATGAATTCAGTCCTTATCAGTCTTTGTGCCATCCAAGGACTGGACAATGAGAAGTGTATATAAAGGCAATACCGGATAACTCAATGCTTTCATGGCTACACATTTGGTCCAAATACTGTACTGCACTTTATTAGAATCTGACTTCAATACTGTTGCCAACAGCCAACGCAATAGATGTAATATTTTATGACATTGAATCGAATATTCTGTAGTCTCTACAAACTTCTATAATATGTCATGACACCTCTGTCAAACCGTTCCACTTCAAAACTGACATTCATATTACACTTGACAATTGACTCACAGTGTTACCTTGCCCCAATGCAAAGGACCCATTGGGCTAATTATAGTTTGGCAAGCAGCATATTGACTAGCTTCCCAGAGGCTCTCAGTCACCGCTTAAATCGAATTCTGTTCACACTATAATGACACATTGTATCAATCAGGCAGTCTGAATCTCCCGACACCTCAGATCTGATTGATGGGTCATGGCAGTGAATGATCATCAGGGTGTCAGTGGATTGTCCTGCCTAATCTGAAGAAGTCTGACATCAACTTCTGCACATGAGTATACAAACAACACATTACATACAAACAAGAGCAGCAGTACAGTTTGTTGCAGTGCACCTAAGACTAATATAACGTGTTGTGGATATTATAATTTCTCCCCTACCTGCATCTGCAGCCCTGACACTGTGTGAATTATACATGTGTCAGCACATGCAGTATATACAGCTCTCGAAGCACCACTAAAATGCCTTTACAAAACCACGGAGCAAACAATAAAAAAAGGACTATGAGTTGCAAGTCTAGCCGAAGGTGTCAGATTACGCTATAGTCAGCCGAGCCAATTTCGAGGTAAGTCTTGGATTTTTGGTGAACTTGCATCTCTATCCATGTGTGCATGCGCGTGGGTGTTTACACAGATGCTTCCATACGTATAGTAAGTGCATGTGCGCATGTGAGGGTGTGAATCGATACAGTATGTGCATTAGAGTGGTGCAGGTGATGCGGAGAGCTTGCGATCAGGCGACCTTTGCCCCAATATATGTATTCCTGTAAAGCCTGCAACAATGACTTCTCCACTCCATCGCCATGCTTCCACTGTCTAAAAAGATAGCCCTCTGGAGGCCCCATGGGGAGAAAACCCCCCTCGGTAAAAGTGCAAATGGCAACATGAAGTGTGTCAAGCTGACAAGTAGGACCCGCGGGTCCTAAGGGATCCCTGACGGTTAACTGCTGTCTACTAAGCCCGGTATTTGGTGCAGTTTGACTCCAAGCTCCTTTTATCTTATGGGGCCCCCATTGGTAAATCAAAGACTGCAAACACTATCTCCCCTTTGTACCTTGAATAGAGCTCGGGCGCTCATGGGAGAAACAGAGCTTACGTGAAAGAATACCTAATGCCTCAGTGCCAACAGGGGCTGCGCGGCACTAGAGCGGAAACCAACTGGAAAAGCGAAAGCAATGTGATGTGATCGTCAGGCTCTTTTAACACATAGTCCTAGCGAGAGTGGGGCTTTCAATTATTCAACCTTTTTCTTTGCCCTTGAAGTGTACATTAATCTTGTTTCATTCTCCACGTGTTAACAAGGGACGTCTGGCCTGCTCCGGCAAGGATGTGGCTGTCACCACCATTTCACTTCATTGCGTTTTGGGAGGGGTGGGTAAAGGCCAAAGTAGAGAGTTGTCCTCAGACATCAGCTAAAAGCAGCTATGGCGACAAATAAATGGAACCTCTTTGTGCTTTTTTTATAACATGGCCTTTCAGACCGTAAAAACAGACACCTGAGTATATGGACTCTAGAGGATGGAGATGGCAGTGGTGTGTTGCGATAATGGGTGCAGTATAGGCACAATAGTGTGTCTGTGTAAATCTCTGCTAATGCATGTGAATGTGACCATTGTAGTTTTGTAAAAAATGTTGGGCTCATTATTCATCAAAAATTGTCCGTATTCTGTGTTACAGCCTGATATTAGTGATACCATTACCACAAGAAACAAATAATGTGTTACACTATTTTTTATTTCACTTTTGTGAATTTCAATTACAAATTGTCAATTTGCTTGCTCAAGCATGGGCACTCCTACGCAATGTCAGAATGTGTATAATTGTTGCTTGTTACATCCAGTCACTGGTCATTAAATGTGAGACTCAAAGGATGAGACAGGTCCAGTGGAAACAACAAGGATTCGGTCTAAACAATGTCAGTTTATTTGCTGCAGGAAAAAAAAAACAGAACATTTTTCCATTATTATCCGACCCTTCAATATAAATTGAATTCACTCATCATTTTCACAACAGCAAGAGTAGTGCAACAAAATGAGGAAGAACAAAAGCCAAAGTAGAGCTAGCTAGCTACTGAATACGCAAAAACATTTTCCACAAATCAAATCAAATGAATTCAAGGTATAGCCTAGACAAAAACTCTGTAACACTTAATGAAATGAATGAAAACAAACCACTAATAGATAGATAGATAGATAGATAGATGCTGTGTTTTGCTATATAATTGAAGAAGGGCATATCTCAGTGTTTAACACAAACACACACACACACACACACACACACATACATATAATATATCTTAAGGCGCAGCGGCTACATAGCCCCAGTGTTAACTACAGTCAGGCACACTGGCTCATAGCACAGCTATCTCCCCCTGACCTGGATTTCAACATTGTCTCAAGACTGGGTCTTCAACCTGTGCCAGCCAGCACAGCTTGAGTGCTTATATTTAGACAAGTCTGCCGTCTGCCCCAAAATTACTCATGCTGTGGCTCCCCTGGGATTCCTGTTAGCTCATCCACCGCTCCTCTCTTCAATAAGGCAAGGGGGCTGTGACCTTTCCTCGCTGCCCGTGGTGTTTGTCCTTTGCGGGGTGCCATACCTTGACCTTTTCAGTCCTTTTAGGTTCCAGCAGGTAATCAATTAGCTGCTACTTAGATTATCACAGTCAAAGGTGAATAATACATGGCGGTGGGCATTGTATGAAATATCGTTTTTAATGATTTCTTGGTTTCCCTGATCCCTTGGGTAGGCGAGGTGAGCTGAGGTATGAAGTGTGTGTGTGTGTGTGTGTGTGTGTGTATGTCGATGTGAGTTTCTGTCTGAGTTGGGGGGGTAGCGATGGTTTTGTGGTAGAATTTGTCCTTGAAGACAGTGGAAGGGCATGGGAAAGTGCCTACGGTGGTTTTAAGATTGTTAGCACACCATCTTGGTTCAGTTTGCGGTTGCTAAGGGATGAAGGAGCAAAGGCGAAGAGGAAAGAGGCCGAGGAAAATGACAGAATTTTCTCCCTCTGAGCCGTGTTAACTAAGTACACGATCAAAGTCTGATTATTCAGTCTGTCAAGCCTTATCTGGAGAGGCCATTTCTCCACCTTGTGTTGGAAAGCAGGAGACTCTAATCAAGACAGTGCAGAGGACTCGGAAATGTGTGAAAGAATTTGATGAGAGGATGTGGGTGGGAATGTTTTTTTTTTCTTTTTTTCCCCGACACTCATCTATATCTCTCTCTTAACGAGCCTGTGGTATGTTTAAAAAAAGATTGCAGAGAGCGCTACAGCCTCCCTGCATCCTTAGCATTGTCATTGCAGGATTAGAGTGTGTGCTGTGATTAGGGAAGAGGTCCTCCCACGCGACCACAAAGCCTTTTTACTGGAGCGTTGACCTTCAACCTGTAAAGGAGCCCAACGCTCTATTGGGACCAAGCAGCTACCCATTTTGCCTCAAATCGCTTCTTGAGCGCTTGGGCATGGTTAAGGATTTGCCAACGTTCATAGGCATGCGCATAATTAAGAGTGTTATTTATGACCATGAATAATGGTTTGTGAATGCTTGGCATGTAGCTTGGAGGAGGTAACCGTGGATGAGTCATAGAGATTCAGGTTTGGCAGGAGGTAAAACAAAAGCGCTGCTGGACTCTATCGGAGATGACAGGTAGGTGGAGACTTCAAGAGGGAAGCAGCCTGTTGCCGTCGGAAATCAAACGGATGAAATGGGAAGCCTTTTCGGCTGAAGCCTTTTGAGAGGTGTGACAGCAGCGGGGGTGTTGGGTAATGGCCTAAACCATCCAATCTGGTTTTCCACATGACCACCTCTCAGTTATTAATGACCTCGTGGCCGATGAGAGATGGCATTGGTTTAGACCTGCAAATCTGCAGGCTGCTGTCCGTTTGTGTGCAAGACTCTGGTTGCAAGGCGCTTGTATGAACAAATAAAAATTAAACTTTAGAAAAGTGTCTATCGACTAGCATATACTGTACAGGTGTTTGTTTGTTTGTTTTACCATGATACCTTGTATACTCTGGGTATTCTAACCTGAACTTGCACATTATGTTACATGAGATACATGAGATTGATCCCTTACCACGCACTTCTATATTGATGCCTTTCATTTTTTTTCAAAACCTTACTGACGTATACATAATCGAAGAATATGTAAAACATTGATTTTGCCCAATGGCATTTTAGCATGTGATAAAGCACGTGATTGTCATTGATGCGGTCGATGTGCTGACAGGGAGCAAAGGCTGAGTTTACACTTACATTCCCCCATCACCCATTCCTTCATTGCACACCGTTATTGATCGGCTGTCCCTCTAAACACAAGCTTTGAGTTTCAAGGTTCCACACAAACAAGCATGTACACAGCACACACACACACACACACGAGTGCACACATTCAGTCAGTACACTCCATGCCTGTTTTTTTGAGGAGGAACTATTCCCGCAATGCACCAAAGGTCAGGCGAACTATTCTTTCCCTCTCATTTCATTTTTCTATCTCTCCCACTTCTCACTTCCCTCACATGCCATTCTTACCCTGCGTGTGTCTCTCTCTCTCTCTCTCTCTCTCTCTCACACTCTCTCTGTCTATCTCTGTCTCTTTCTGTAATTTGCCCTTCCTTCCCAAGGCTTTCTTTAAGGAGTGCACACTCCACTTTATCACGTTGATGAATCGGCTATGCTTCTCAAGGAGAGGCCGTCCACCTTACCTATGAGCTAATGCAAAGACAAATGCCCCCTGTCCCCCATCAGCCGGCTCTTATGTTTAAGGTGATGCAGAGAGACAGGTTGATTAAAAGCAGGTTAAGAGATGCGCCGGGGCTGTCAGTCAGCCATCGTGACGGATCGGTGACAAAGAGGTCAAGGGTGCCGCGGCGGAGAGAGGGCGGCAGAGGAATAGAAATACCCCCCCCAAGAATAATCCCCCCCAACCATCCCCCTCCCCGACACACACACACAAACCTTTCTCTATCTCTCTCCTTCTTTCCCCTTGCGCTCATGGTGACTCCGCAGGTCAAGTGGATTTATGATCACACAGGTGTTCACAGAGAGACGTCTCGGCCGTGTTTTAATTAAGCCAGACATTTGTTGAGGAACAGTGGGAAAGTCACATAGAGGAGAATGGGACCTGGAGGGATAAGGATGTTGACCTTTTCTCACTTTGTCTTACTGCGTGACTCAACTTCACTGTGTCACATATAACTCATGCCAAATGATGTAGGCCGACTTGCTACGACCCTTATTTCCTCAAAACACCCCGGTGTTACAGCTCAAGGATTCGGAGGCGCAAAAGTGGAATACAATGTTTTTGCCTCGCACAAGGTTGTGCATTGAATACACAGTGAACATGAATACGCTATGTTACAATGTGGCAACACGAGAGAATTAATGGATTTAAAGTGGTACATGGGGTGCGGGGTGTTATGTTGCTGTAGAGTATGATTTTTTTCTCACCTGGTTTGCTTGACCTTGAACAGAGCTGTGAAAAGTAGCCTCACCAGAGCAACAGAGGGAGGGAGAGGGAGTAATTCCCCTGGACCCGTTCATCCATATCTGGACCAGAGATCCGCGCTCTCACTGCAGAATTATGTATGCTGAGAGTCACACACATGCGCGCGCTCTTGTGCATACGTGTGGATGCACGCGCACACACATGCACACACAGCCGTCAGCTGCAGAGACATTTAGCCGCAGGGCAACTGTCTGTTGTAGTGCCATATCTCAAATAGGCATATTCTCAAAGCCTGTGAAATAAATTGTTTCGCGATTATTTTCATACAAGTGATTAAATATCAGATTCCATTATGCCCATCTTGAGTAAAAATAGATTTACAGTAGAGAACCCTCTTAAATCAACCTATTTTTCTTTTTTTGCCAACATGATAAAGCCATTTGAATATCAAACAGCTGGATTTGATGGTGAGCAGTGAACAGCATGTGATCAGTGTAGTACTGCTACTGCAACACATTCTCAATTCTAATGGTTGTTCCCCATGCTGAAATCGGTGGAGGGACTATGGATCAGCACCGGTCCATTCGTCACGCACAATATCTCAGACTCCACTAAACGGATTTTGACAAAACTGCAGGGCATGATGTGTGTCATTGCTCTGTTCCGCCATTTTCAAAATTGCACTGATTGGCCTAAGGGGGGCGCTACAACATTTGTTTAATTGTCGGTATGTCACGCAAAATATCTCAGATGCCGCTGATCAGATTTTCATAAAACTGAAACTGCACTAATTTGCCCAATGGGGGTGCTACAACATTTGTTCACTTTTGCTGGAACTTTGGGGAATGATGCATCTCAGTGCTGTGTTTTCACATTTTCAAAATGACACAATTAGCCCAAGGAGGGGCACTACATAATTTGTCTGCTCATCCATGTGCCACAAGCAGTATATCCACCACACCACTGATCCCATGAACTCTGGGAAGTGATGCATTTTACTGCTGCATTCCAGCATTCAAAATTACGTATATGGGTCCAAATGGGAACTCCAATTACAGCTCAAAACAAGGGGACATATTTGTTACTGATTGGCCCAGACAGGGTCTTCATCATTTGCGGGACGACATGTTTACTGTTGCCTTGCTAGCAAGGGGTTAATGTACCAGCGTGGCATTTCTATTTTATGGAACGTCAAACAATGTTTATGGCATAGTCTGTCTCACACACACATGCACACACCGTACATAACACCCCATCTCCTGTGACTGGCTGAGATAGGCAAAGACACAGTAAAAAACTAGACCTAAGGAGTAATTCTGGACTGGTGCTGGATGGGCTGAACAACTCGAACTAGAAAAGCTACAACATGCAAAGTTAAACACTCAACCAAGGCTACTGTATTGTCACTGTTGTTGTTTTTCTTGCTGAAGCTAATGTTTTTGTTGTTGCTATTGTTCTGCAGCTGTTTGCCGTGTTTCCTTCCTGTCTTCATAATGCATGAGGCAGACTGTATGCCGGTTATTATTTTGGAAGTGTTGGCCTTACAACATCAAACACAGTGACTTAAGGGAGGAAGCAGGTAACACATACAACTAGTATAATCTCAGCAGCCATCTGTCTGTCATAGGGCCTCCGGAGGGAAGAATCAAACCAGACAATGACAGATTCTTACCTTTTTGGATACCAATTCAGATCTGTGAGAGTACACATAGTCGTGGACTTGTTTAGGACCTGAGAATTACAAAGTAAAGCTGGTTTGTTGACAGAGTATTTCAGCGTTGTAAGAAGAAGTTTATCCTAGATTTTTATCACTTTTTCCCCTCTCTAAATTTATTTGCCTCAGCTTTTTGCTCAGGCATAATGCCTGCACTTAAATTCAGAGGAAATCCGTGAATCTCCTGAAGGGGAAAGTTGTGTGTGTGTGGGGGATTAAGGAGGCACTGGCCTCCTTCTCTCCACCCTGTCTCAAATGAACAGCCCCCTACAACACCATGTGTTCCACGAGCCAGGCTCTAGCACTGGGAACGTGGCACAGACTGTCTGTGGATTTCCATGTATTACTCTGGGAGAAGTTCTCTCTCCATTTCATTCGGAAATAGGGGAAGACGAGGAGAAGATCCATCTTTTTTCTATTTTTTTCCCCCCTCTTCTCCCAGTGGCATCTGAGGTATGCTTATCTGAAGCAGCAGATGCACAGAGCTCATGGGACCTCATCAGAAAGGCTCTGTGAAGGCATACCTGCTGCCGGTGAACCGTTACCTCCATTCCTTCACCATCCTTCTGAGCCCCCTAACCCCTAGCCTTCTGGGCTGAGGGACAGGCACACCAATTACTTAAGCCAGGGAAGAAGCTAATGTCATACATGGTGGAGTGACAACCTGCCTCGCACGGGAAAGGTTCCATCTAGCCTCAATACGTTTTTCCACAAGAGCAAATGCATAGCAAGTGGCGCCTCGAGAGAACAGTGCAAAGCCATGAGTGTTGGAGATATTGAATAGCGGTGTGGAGCACTGCTTCTGGAAAGACGTATTTAAAGCAATCACTTATATGCCTCCCACTTCTATGCTACCCAAAGCCAGGAATTAGAAGCAGGCTTTGTTGGGCTGAGAGCTTGGTAATTGTCTAAGAGGGAAGATATCTCACTGGATCCGGCAAGTTTCAGTGTGAATGTGTACTACATGGCACTGTCTCTGTTTCCAACACCATGCCCCCATGCCATTTCATTGTATTTTTTTGCATATACAAATTAATGTACAGAACTCTCAGATTAACTGTAGAAAACACTCTCCACAGAAGATCATGTTATAGCTTTAATAGAATGGGTTTCCAGATTGCCACATCAGTTCATCTGCCTCTGTGACCTTTCACACTTCAAAGGCTCTCCTGTTTTTTTTTTTTTTCTCCTTCCTCCGTTGGGACCATATATGCATTTTTAATCATCGCATCAAACAAGGGCTACAGATTAGGACGCCGCTCACATCTTTGCACCAGGTTTGTTTGTAGTAGTGAAGGAATGGCTCTTCCTCTTCAGCACCATTATCATCCTGGAAGCCGTCATGTTCAGTAAATCTCTAAAATCTCTCTTCCCTTTATCAGGAAACTGCAGGTATACAATTCATATGTCAGCACAGGGTAGAGTCTGTGAATGCTCAGGGGTGAAAACAATGTGTTTGCTGCAATTACCCTGAGCTGTCTGCTCTCAGCCCGCAGCTCTGATAGGCGCAGTGTGATGGTTTAAAGGCAACTAACCTTTCCATTACCTGGAATGAAGGTGTGTTAGTGCGATATCTGAGACATCAAAGTGTGAACACGGAGAATGGATTTGAAAGCCGGGCATTTCAGAATAAACTGCGGAAAAAACATACATCTTCAGTGATTATGATCATGTCAGAGTAAAGCATCGCAGGTCTTATTGTCATCACTGATCAAGACAGTTTTCAAACACATTTGTGGCATTTATGAAGCCAAAATTGGGTTGAAAATAGTTGAGGTGTTGAAAAACAGTAGCTTAAGGAAGTTTCCAGGGAGAGAGTAAGGCATGTTTTTTATTTTTTATTTTTTATTTTTTTTTACCTGTACCAAGGAAGGTTTGCTGAGTATGCATGTGCTTTTTCAGCAAAGCTTCACATTCATACAGCTCATTTGCCAGGTCTACTGTAGGCCACTGAGCAGCTCTACTGGAGCAGTTCAGGGTTAAGTGCCTTGCTCTAGGGCACCTTAAGGAAGGATTAATTGTTTGAAGGAGTTGAGTGTTACTGATTCACTTTCCCTGCCCAGATATTTGTTTTTCAGTCAGTCCTGGAATTTGATCCTATGACCTTATGATCACAGGCTGCTTCTCTAACCTTTCAGGCTACCACTGAACCAATATAAATATATATATATATTATATATATCTAATGTTATATATGTATAATGTTTGTTGATGTTGTGCCAGTTATCTTCACCATCTGGTTTCATTCATGCTGACATTTACAACCATTTACAAGGGCTTTCTACCTCATCTTTGCATTGGTGATAGAAAATTATAGTTCAACCAAAAGAGAAAGAGAGGAAAAGAGGAAGAGAAGAGAGTGCGTGATTGTCTGTGTGTGTGTGTGTGTGTGTGTGTGTGTGTGTGTGTGTGTGTGTGTGTGTGTGTGTGTGTGTGTGTAGGTGTGTGTGCATGAGTGTGTGCACGTGTGTGATGAAGAGGTAGCAGAAATAGGCAGCAACATTGGGTGTTATTAGGGACCAGAAGATGAAGTGAGTGCAAGGGAATGCCAAGGTTGATTTCCGAGCTTTAGACACTTGATTAGAATTGATTCCAGAGAGGTCTACAGTGGAAACATCTGCACTGGTAATTGTTTCCCTGTTTTGTGTATGTGTGTGTACGTGTAACTGTTCCCTAAAGAGCATTTTCCATTTACTACAAGCAAGAATCTGTGAAGGTGCGAAAAGATGGAGTGGGGGGAGAAACAAGATTTTCTAATTGGTGAAAATGTCGTGCCGCACTGCACAGGATTTTTAGGGGCTTTTGTTGTATAAAGAGTGAAAAAAGCTCATACGTTCTCTGCAATAATGTTTATACTTTACTTGTTTAGATATTCTGCTTCTCTGGCAGGTGCTAATTGAACACCCTGTGGAAGAAAAAAACAAAACTCCCCACTGTTGGAAGCACAAACTTCTTTTAATTAAAATGGAGCTTTGCTGGAAATCTGCTTTCATTAGTGCAAAATGCTGGGTAATTGGGCCACAGATTACAAAATGCTGATTAATGGCATCCAAGCCATTTGTCGAGCTGACACGTCGATGGATTTTATACTTCCCATACTTAACCAGGCAGGTTGACTAACAACGCATTCTGACATACAATAACAACCTGGGGGAACAGGTGCAGGTGGAGGGAGGGTTACACACACACACACAGACTCACTCCTCAGCGCAGATCTGCTGATGTGTATATGTAGTATGTAAATGTATGATGTAGTATGGTATATGACATGTATATGATGGTATGTAAAGCCCTATGAGACTTGACTGTGATAAAGGGCTATATAAATAAACAAGGCTAGACTAGACTAGAAAATTCAGACAGTGTCGGTTACTGTAGGTTTTCAATCAGAGCAAACCCCATCCATCTATGCAGGGTAATAAAACAAAAGCAAAAAATTGCTGAGAAATACAATTTTACCCATTCACCCAAAATGGTGATGATGGTTTTGTGCCTTGCAGAAGGGCCACAGTTCTTGAGGGAGAGGATAATGCTTCACAATGATTCGCCCCACCTAGATATCCACAACAGGTCCAGTCATTCAAACTTGCCTCTGACTTTCACCTCCACCCCTTCCTTCGGTATGGGGTGCATGCTGTTTGAAATGGCCAAAATAAAGGAGCGAGGGAAAAATAAATCCTGTGCTCGCGAAGCCCCTGGACGGTGGGCAGCGGTGGCGCTGGTACCGGCATAAGGTGAAGCTTAATGGAAGCTAGGGAAGGGGAAGTGGGAAAGCTGTACTTGAGATAGGGCCAAGGAGGAGTTGTCAGCTTTGATTTATTAAGTGCAGCTCCTGCCCTGACTGCTGGTAACTTGTCACTCCCCACATAATGGATGGGGCTCACAGCTCACTGCACCGTGATTGGCTTTTTTCCCCCGGACCCTGTCCGTCGGGCCTCTCATCCTCCGCTATCTTGCTCCCATTTCTAATTAATTTGTTATTCACAACCCCCTACCACTTTTCCTGTTTGCCCCGGTACAGAGGACCCAGTGGGCCACTCTTTTTCTCACTTTCTCTCCCCCCCTCCACATCCCTCATTCAATATTCGCTCTCGTTTTCGACAATGCCTCCCTGCGGTGTCAAAGTTGGCAAATGACTACTTCCCTCGCAACCCCATTCTTCTGACACGGTGTCGGTCCGCGGCAATACAACAGCACTCGTCATTCAGTCACCGGAGGAGCTCGGAAGCATTTGTCTCTATCCTTCACCAGGGAGTCGGCGATATCCATAGGCTTAGAGCCACACAGAGCCCTAACAACCTTGTGCTGTGTAGGTGTGTTAGTCCAAATACTGTGACAAGCTTCTTTAGCTTTTTCTTCGCTAAATGTGCCCAGAGTGAGTCGAATCCTTGGCCATTATCCCAAGAGCTCTCTATAATTTCAAACATGGCCCCGAGGAATGAAATACATATTGATGCTGAAGTACAAGAGAAGCGCGGTGGCGGAAAAGGCAGAGGAAAGAGAGGATGATTGCATTGAAATAGCTTGGGTCTTTTCCAATTCCAGAGCCCTGCAATTCAAAAGAGAACAGACTCAATGGAGGCCTGAGTTTAGCGCTCCGTACAAAATACAGTGCGCGATGAACTAGACGCTGGCATGCTCATGCTTACAAGTCTTGTCAACACACGCAATGGATGTTGGTAAGCAAATGCAAGTCAGATAAAAAGATGAGACAATAAAGTCCACTTTATTCAGAATAATATTAAAGCAGAGAGATAGCAGTGACTGTCGAGGATGACTAATGTTGTTTGTCTTATAAACAGTCAGCCACAGAAAATGGGCAAAAGTATCTTTTACGCTCCGCAAAACAATCGAGGCGAGGGGTGGTCTTAGCTTTTAAGGCAAAGCTTGTAAACACACACACGCACACACACACGGGATCTAGAATTTGAGGTAAGCCTCTGTGATGTTTGTGCTATGACCCCCAAGCTGAGCTCATGATCGAAGCTGTGCACGCACGCACACACACACACACACACATATACACACACACACACACACACACACATACATCACACCCGGCATGGGCCTAGCTGCCCTGCGGTGGACCCATCCACAGCGATCCCTCACATCGCCGTCCTGTGGGATTAGCTTTGTCTTCAGCCAGATGCAATCTAGCGGGCCTGGAGGATCTAACACAGTGTGTGGAGCTATTACTCAAAAACAATCAGTCAAAACACACCCCTGACTTCATGTTTTCTCTATTCTTCTCTTTCTTTTTTTTTTTCTTTACTTGAACTGCTTCACAAGATCTGAGCACAGCTGGACAGCTTCTTTGAATTTGCATGTGTTTTTTTGTTTTTTTTGCCAATGTAGAGATGAATTTGTTATTCTAAATGTCGTCCTGAGGCCCATTTATCAACTCCTCCTGACAGTGTGACACAATTTATTTAAGACAATGAGGCTCTTGCAGTGGTAAGCATCTTGGCCTCTCTGGTGCGTTCGCCCGTTTCATGGGCTTTTTACACTGAGATGTTCACTTTAACGCTGTTGTGACTGCGACTCACGACTGGAATATTCGTCATTCATCAGGCTCTGTGCTTAGTCTCATCTGCACTGCTTGCTATCAGCCATACCCTGCACTATAACCTGAGACATTTGTAATATATGGAAGTCAATTTTGTTTTTGTTAATATCCCCTTTTACATAAAGATGGGAGCTCCCGCTTTCTAGGCTCTCCTTGTAAATAAGAACCTGCTTCACTGTGACCTGCACAGGTTAAATAAAGATTAAATTAGCAAAGTTTCTACTCCAACATTTAAGAACAGAAAGCCTTTTGTACTGGCTCCAAAGACACAATACGACTATACTGTACCTCAGCTCACTGTGCAGGCTAAGGTTCATATAGCGGATATGTGGAGGAGGGGTAAATGTCATCCGAATGTGACAAGGTTAACAAATAGAGGTGTCATTATCTGACAGGTCTGGACCTCAAGGGAAGGCTAAGGAGGTGGATTCTTTTGAGAAGAGAGAGTTATTGATTTGAATAACTCTACCCTACACCTAATGGGGTGCGTCATTTGGTGCTACCCCTGCGGCACCCGCAATCCATCTCTAATCTGTCAAGTGTGGCACAGGGGCGCACACCATTGTTTGTGTGATTTATGAAGAATTTCATTGAAGGGGCAGTTTGTCATTCAGAAGCATCCAGGGTTAGGTATGTCGATAGCCCAATGGTATCTTAAAGAGGGGAGGAGGACTGTGGGAGAAGGGGAGAACAGGAGCGAGGGGTGTTTGTCGAGAGAAAGTTCCAGGAAGCCAACAAGGAAGAGAAAATCAATACTTTTCAATGCCATCTGAGATGAAGGGCAAGTTAAAATGGCACTGTGTAATGATTTTAAGTTGGGCAGCCAATTGGGATCCAATCCACCTGACTTTTTTTTAATTACTCATAGCTCCCAGAAATCCACTTTTCTGTGTTTGAATGACAAAAAGGCTTTATTTCCTTCTCTCTCTCTTATCGCTCTCGTTCTCTGTTTCTGTCAGTGCGTGTCTAATAGACAATGTTGGCTGCAACCTTAGAAAAATAACCAACAAAAACACGCCACACATACTCTTCTCTCTCTCTCTCTCTCTCTCTCTCTCTCTCTCTCTCTCTCTCCCCCTCACACACACACACAGGCATAACAATAGAATTCTTTTAGATGAGTTTGACATGTGAAGGTCACTGCACGAATTGGAAATCACACACCGGTTTGCAACTTTTGAGTGCTGCCAGTAACATTTTTGTTTGCTTTGTTTTATCCCCCGCAAAAACTTTCCGTGAATGCACGCGCACATACACACACACACACACACACACACACACACACACACTTTACAGCTCAGATGTGGCAGGAGATTGTCAGGGTGTGTGGGCGTCACAAGGAAGCTGGTTGAACCAAAATGCTATTCTCTCCAGCACCATTTACACCCATTCGTCTTGATTGAATCACAATCCACCACGATGGGGACGTCTCCCCTTGACACCAATACGCCCAATAAGACACTGACATATGCTCAATCGGCACTAAAACACCTGTTGGCATACCTGGAGCAGACTTTGTTGACTTTAATATCTCTACTTCTCTAACTCACGTCCTCATTAAATGCAGAACTGTGACAGACCGTTTCCTGTGAATTCCACAGGATGCGGCATATAGTGGTAGATTAGCCTGTCAGTTTGCATTTGGCGTTTCAACACTATCCATCACTAAGCCCTCCTGTGGAGTTCATGTAACAATATGTTGGATACTGTAATAGTTATAACAATTAAGCATGCCAATTTGTATACTTTATATACTGTATCACCTGTATTACCTGTGTTAATCACACTTACAGTATATTTTTCTTAACAACCTGTTAGCAACTGGCAGACATCTCCAGCATGTTGGTTTTCAAGTGACAGCTGACAGATGTAGTCCACTGGCCTATTTATCACTTTTTCTGAACAGCAGAGGCAGTCAAAGTGAGTGCTACATCATTGCTGGATTACTGTGAAGCTTCATGGTAAAATGGCGCCCTAATTCAATAGGCGAGCATAGGCAAGGCATTGTAGTGGATGGCTGTATTGTTGCCAACAACCTTGGGATTGATCAGTCACTGCTGCTGTGTGAGGATTTTCCTTTGAGGTTTCAATTCAGGCTAATGAGTCAAATGGGCTTACATGTTTACATTCAAACCGTCTCTGTGAATGCTCCCCTGTGTGTACACTGCATCTGCAGACAATTGCATTCAAGAAACTGAAAGCCCCAAACAAACCTTATATAAGCACATGCTGTACTGAATAGGTCAGATGTGTTTTAGCCATATCTGGGAATATAGCATTTACTGTATATGCACCTTCTACTACATGTTTTCATTAGGCTGTGGGGAGGCATGATGTTGCAGTTGATCTGTTATCCACTAGATGGCCAGGTGAAATGGATGGACTAAAGTTATGCATTACACGGCTCATTGTAAATTTCATGGGGATACTGCTTATATTGCTCATACAATATGCTGATGGATGATGCACCATGCACCATCTATCCCATTGAACTATGTTTCAGATTAAAGTCTCCTATGAGCTAAAGTTGATTTCTGATTACAAAGTGATAAAACTACAAATTATCACCAGATCATGGGCAGCACCTGCTGATCAATGGGTAACATTTTTTGGCATGTACATGTAAACATTTCAGACACTTGAATAGTCCCTGCGGGTCCTGCATGCTCTCAGGTGTCAAACAAAGTAATTGAATGTGATGTCATTTAATTCTAAATGAATGCCTCCTTCCTGGTGTTATTAATTTTCTCTGCCTTCAACCGCCTCTCCGTTTGCTCAAGGGCCCTACATTTGATTAACGCATGCCACCCAAATTATTTCTTAGCAAATAACTATTCTTTAGTGGCTGTGAACCAAGTCTTCTGAAGGGCCATTATCCCAGAAAAGCAGGATTTATTTCCCTGCCTTAAATGAACTGTCCACTGCCCGCCGATGTGAGACCGCTCCGTTCAATGACCAGCTGAAGAACTTTCAGGCTTGTCTTCAGTTCCATTTCACTCCCTTTTAATTCAAGGAAAGACATAGATTTCTGCATGTGACGCATGAGCTATAAATACTCTCACAGATTCAGTGTGATCGTGTCTTAAGCATGGATCCTTTTGGGAATGTGCATTGTATTTTGCTATTGTGAGGACAGCGATTTCTATTTTTACCTCATGTCAGCCATACAGTAGATCTTGCTGTTGTTCCTTTTTTGGGGTACAAGGTATGCAAGGCACAGCAGATGAGAGATCTGCAGCAGAATGAAGGATGAAAAATGGCAAACAAATCCCTCCGGAAGTCAGGAGGTTAATCTTTGTACACTCCTTGGGCTCTCTGCAGGCCAGTTCCCTGCAACCCTGGTGAAACTCCCATTAACATAGAGGCTGCTGATGACACTCTAGTCGGTGTACAGAGCAGAGGACCTGGTATTAATCTGAGGGGGATAAAAGATTGTCCCACGTATTATCGCTCTTTGCTTGTCCTTGACTAGACTTTCCTCTCTCTCTGGTTGCCTTGTGTTTTCATCAGGCCACATTTTTCATCACAGTAATTCGGCTGCATTTTCCCTCTGCGGTCAGCAACTAGCAGCACCTTGTTGGTGGAGCACGTACAACACATTACTTCCAGGGCTTCTAGAGTTTGGGCTTTGCTGTGTTTTGCTGCTGTCTACAATATTTTTTTTTTAACTCGGTCTAGGGAATTTGTGTGGAGTTGTAAGGTATAGGGCATTCAATTATGTTACTTCTTAAACTCTAAAACACTAGCGTCTGTATGGGCTCAACATATTTCTGCAGAACAGGATTTCAGAATTCTGTTCAAAGTGAGAATTCTGAGAATAAAGTTAGAATACTGATTTTAATTTAAATAATCTAAATAATTAGTCTAAATATTTTTTTTCACGTGGCCCTTATACTATTTCTTCCATATATACAGTATCTATCTATCTATCTATCTATCTATCTATCTATCTATCTATCTATCTACCTATTTATCTATCTATATATATATATATATACATATGTATTCCATATATATTGTAAATCTATAAAAAAGTCACGATGAAAGTCACTAGAGAACTTCAGTTTTAGCCCAAAGTTACAACATTGTTTGAGTGGTTGGATTTTTCTACAAAGGTTAGGCAAAGGTGACACGCTATTGATGCAGCAGTGGGACTAAATTGAATCCATTTGACCACAGTCAATACAAAATTGACTATAGTAAGTGAAAGAGTTACCAGGACTGTGTCTCCGTATCAACTTCGTTTGTCATGGCCAAGGACATGGCTGTGTGAAAACTGAGAATTGGAGACCAGAGCGATTTCCAGCATTTCTGTCCTTTTTCTCCTCCACACTCTTCTCCTGTGAACCTCTTCTCATCTCTCTCCATCTCTTGCGCACTTATTTGCCAGCCCTCGTTTATCTCGACAATCCAATAATTTATACTTAGAACCGGCTGGGCCAGGGGAAGCAGCGGAGGGCGAGCCAAAAGAGCTAGCGATAGCGGCTAATTAGCTACAGCTGCTGGTGGGACTGCTCCACGCCGGCTGCCAGAAGAGCCTTGACAAAATTGTTATCAAATGCAATCAAAAAAAGACGAGCCATTTTTCACCACATTAAGATCCTGGGCAAATTGGAGATAGGGGGGGTGGGAGAGGCATAGGATGACGGAAGGGTGTTATGTGAGACCAGATCTGCGCGCATGAGTGCATGTAGATGTGCATGTGCGTGCTGAGAAAGCAGGCTCATGATGCAAGCATATAAATTAATGTTTTGAATCTACTTTCCAATGAACAGAGAGAGAGAGAGCGAGGACATGGGACCTCTCTTTGTGTGTGCATGTGTATGTGAGCGGGTTCGCTGAGCAGGTGAGCCATTTCTTACTAAATGAGGGTACAGTCTGGGGCGGCTACTAGCACCCAGGAGAACACTTTACAACTTTGCAGCCCTGCACTCTGGCTGCCTTTTTACGTGTATCCTGCCATGCTCGCAACGTCTCCCAGAGTTACTATGGCAGATGGAGCATAATTTTATCTGTGTGTGTGTGTGTGTGTGTGTGTGGGCAGGGTCCTATGTGTCTCTGTTTATATATATATATATATATATCTCCATAGGTTTTCTTGAAATATAAATTCCATGCTGCAGACATGCGTTTCCATGCATGCCTGCTTTGCCTAGTCTACTCATCCATACGTGGCTACAGAGATATCAGGCTTGGCGAAGCCTTCCCACCATATTGCATCCACAGAACATCCAAATGGTCCAGTAGGTAGGATAGCCTGGTGCTCAGCCAAGCGTAGAGCCATCACTGTCTCCAGCCAAAAAAAGAAAGAAATTTATATATATACAGAGTATAAGTCCACATAAGGGAGACATTGGGGGGCCAGTCCATTTTGTCCTGGGAGTTGGTTGTAATGAGGCAGTGGAGGATGTGGCTACCTGCAGCAGGAGCAGGCATTGTTGTGGCAGTGCAGAACAATGCAAGAAGAGGACCACTAACATTTCTGTTGCAATGACAGCGGGGCTTCTTCAGACCCGGGTATAACTAAGCGCTCTGTCCCCTTGTTCAGCTTCAAAATGAACAGGGGAAATGGAAGTCATACACAGACAGTGAAGTAAAAATGTGCAGCACAGTGCTGTAGGTAGTGGCACAAAGCAGCATTTTACAGAACTGTTAGAAGAAGTTGCTACACACATCAAAGCATTACATGACAAAGTGCAAAATGCATTGAGTAATTTAGGCAACTGCAGACAGCAGTAACACTAATTTGTGGCTTTTGTGGTCTCATTTTGTATCGACTGCGGTCAAATGGATTCAATTTGCTCCCACCTCTGCATCAGTGGCTTGTGACCTCTGTTATTTTGCAATCAAACTGAGGCTGTTTGGTACAGCAAAGATCACACATAAGAGGTTATTTTCAGGAATGAGTGTCTGTGCCTGTGTGTGTGTGCGCGTGCGTGTGTGTCTGCTGTGCGTCTGTGTGGGTTTTGCGTGCGCGTGTGAGAGTGTGTGTGTCTGTGGTGTCTTTCCCAGGTGTTTACCCTGGCTGTAGGTCTTGGTCTACGGAGGCTTACGAAGGCTGGGGTGCTGGCAGCGGCTGGAGAGTGGCAGCAGATGTGAATTGTCAAGCGTTCTGTTTGGTTCATTAGCTGCTCTTCCACTTGCACCAAACACAGCTGTTGCCTGGCCCACAGAGCAAAGGGGAATGTGTGTGTGTGTGTGTGTGTGTGTGTGTGAGGGAGAGCAGAGTGAGTATTTGTTTATATTCATGTAGTATGTGCTTGTATGTGTACATGTGCTCATGTGTTGTGTGTGTACATCTGTGTGTGTGGTATTAGAGTGGTTATTATCATATTAGTCCATTCCCAGTCTGTCAAACATTGTTACCCAATATATTGATAAACAAATTCACAGTCCTGGTTCAAGTTGTTCTCTTTCTCCCCTGTCAATCATCTCAATACTTAGCTACTGATGTATCTGTACTGACATCCATAATCAGGCCGTTCAGCCTGAATCAGAGATCTGATAAGCAGCTGTTCATACACCAAATACCCCTTTGCAATATGTATGTTGTTATGGCTATTCTACCCTTCTGATACCACAGAGTTACCTTCTATCAAGATTGATTTGCAATAACTGCCTCTGGATGTTGCTCTCTTTGCTCACTGTTTACCTATTGACAGTGTTCTGAACACTGCGGGTGCCTTTAGCAACCACCTAGGCTCCCCACACCGCCAAACCTAATACCTACCTCTGCCTTGCAGCAAAATGGCATGGGATCCCCGCTTTCCTCCTTGATACTGCTTTAATATTACCCCAGCAACTCTGCGGTGGGTCTGCCAGCTAAGCAGCAACAGTAACTACCTTGAAGTTTTCCATCACTCAGAGAAAACTTCTCCAATTCGACGGTGTGTGTGTGTTTGCAGTGTGATTCCTGTACAGTAGGTAGGTGGAGCGCACAGTCGACATCAGCCTTAAAAGATTAATCCATATCATTAAGTTTTGTATCAAGTTTTCTTTTCTTCCTCCTGCTTGTCCTAGACATTTTTAAGCCCTGTTTTATTCTATAGCCATGTGGTGCAGCGTAGAACCAACACTGACCCTTGAATAAGAGACTTATTTGTGTTTTATTGAAGCTATTATTATTTGAGGGGTATTTTTACACAAAGCTGCAGCGGATTTAGTTTGGTGTGACACTGTCAACAACCCCGACGTTCTCAGCTATAGTGTTTCATCTCATACCAAAGCCTGTAAAGTCAGCAGGATTATTAAACCCTCCGAAGTCACTCATATGAAAATATTGACTCTGAAATAAACTGCGGCTGCTTTTGTATTTTGGTCCAAAATCCGCATTTGTCAAAAGCCCAGCTGTAATATTGCATTTTAGCTGCAGAAGGTTGAGCACCATATAGTCCATACATTTTTAGCATGGTTAACTTAAAAGTAGTCGTACCATGCTGTGCCCACTGGGCTATGCAGGACAACTATTATTGTTATCATTATTTCTTATGTTATTCACTAGCTGCACATCAGACTTTTGCTTGGCTAGCCAGGGCTTGGTTATGTACACTAAGCATGCAGATTGCTGTACCCACTGAATAAATATTTATTTAGAGTCAGGGTCTGTTGTAATTAACAGGAAAGAGGCTGGAGAAATTCTATTATCCTTCTTCCCGGAGTCACCAGCAGCCCTGCAGGCCTCAGGTCAGCTGGTCGGTTATGGAGATGTCTCGTTCACACGTCTACACTGCACGTGTGTGTGTGTGTGTGTGTGTGTGTGTGTGTGCGTGTGTGAGAGTAAATGTGTACATGTGTGCATGTGCATATGTGTGTACTGTACATGCATGTGCGTAGGCGCGTGTGTGTATGGAAATGGTAGATGAAACTAGACTTGGAGCAAGCCAGTCAATGACTGTTATAATTCATTGAAGACTAGTATCTTTTCTGCCAGGAATCTAATTGGATGGTAATTTTTTTGTTGCTCATAATGCCGGAGACATGAATTAATTACAAACATAAAGTCTGGCAATGTATGAATACTTAGCCCAGTAGACATGGTATCTAAAGTAAACGTCACTGCTGCATCTAAGAAATTACCATATATTGCATTGATGAAAGCAAATAATAATATACTGTAAATTCCCGAATCAGTGGCACATTCATAACTTGTTTTGAAAACTTTTCAGTACACTGGCCCCAATGGACCTCCAACCACAAACTCTTACTGCAACTTTGACATGTTACCAAGCAAGCAAGCGAGCACTTCTGACATAAGAAAATATAATAAATAAAGGAGGGAAGTGACACTCTTAACTTTGAGAGCTGAGAAAGTGAGAGAGAGAGAGAGAGCGAGAGAGAAAGAGAGAGAGGGAGAGAGAAAGGAGTGGGGTTGTGGCTGGGAGGCAGTATGGTTCTTCAGTATTGCCGATGCGAGTAGAAAGCCCCCCTTGTCTGTGTTTTAGTGAAATCCCTCCAGCCTAATTAGGTGAAAAAGCACAATATGTTTATGAAGCATTCTAGGCAGCCAATGACAGCCACTAAAGAGCCATCGACTGCAAAAACGGCGACAGGGTGGATAGACGTGCCCACAGAAGAATGTGCCACGGGGGTATTTACCCTGAACCTGCAGAGCTTGCACAGATGACATCTTAATAAGCTGAGCACTATGATACATTTTTAACAGAGCGAGTCGGTCTCTCTGGAGGACTCTGCACCAGTGCCCACATCTAATTGGTTTTTCCGTTCCTTCAGCATCATTGTAGCGTTACATTATTGCCGTATATAGTTGTATCCTTATTCCCAAGTAGTTTACTGAGGATTGTCCAGCCATGACACCTTTCTTTGTTTTTCTTTGTTTTTCCTTCTGCATGTCTTTTCATTGGTAATCTTTTCTCCCCAAGTTTAGATGACATAATTTACCAAGGGAGAAGTGAAAGATAAGCTCTCAGAATCTTCGCACTACTAAGCAATTATTTACTATCATGCACTATTTATGCATAGTAGTGAAACTATTATTCACTATTTTCTTAACTGTCACTGAACAGTTCAGTGACCGTTTTGAACCGCTGAAGTGCGACCATCAGTTCACCTTTGCGTCTTGTACCTATATCATTTTGTGAAATTGTGAGCTTCTATCTGCCTTCAGGATAGTTCTGAGATACTGAGCTTCAAAGTTTTCAGCATCCATTGAGTTAAATGGAGATGGGTCCTTTTGTTTTAGAAATGACAGACTCAAAAATCATATTTTTCAAAAAATAACACCACGCATGTCAACAGGCACTCATAGAATAGGTTCATGCGACTAACTCAGTTTTGACAAAAAGGTCAGATAGAACCTTATAATACCAAGGTCACGAAATGTTCAAAAAAGTGTAAAATGTAAAAAAAAAAAAAAAATGCAATGGAGACGGTTCTCAAATGGACTGCATTCAAATCTGAGGCACCCTCCAATGTTTAATTAGTAACTCAAGTTGCTGAGAGCTATTTGTTTGCCCTTCAATGAAATGACAATGCCTGTTCTGTTTCCTTGGTTGACACTGACATACACAAACAAGGAAACGTAGGAAATGAGATTTGCAACGATTTATATTTAGCACAATTGACTGCCACACGTCTCCAGTGATGACCCTCGTCTTCGCAGTGTGTTAGGAAATATGTGAGTGGTGTATTGATCGCTGCACATTCAAACTCAGAGGCTGCTATGTTTTCTCTGCAAACAAAAATGTTGGCAACCAGTAGTCAAGGGCCGCTAATTGAAAATATTTGTTCTTCACCAAGCAACAAGGCTGCCTCTTATTCACATACCCCTTGCGTAGGAGTCAGTGTGAGTTCATTAAAATGTCCTTATGCTAGCGTCTAATGAGGGTCTGGGACTGTGAAAATAACCGCGTCCACCTGTAGAGACGCGCTCCATCGTTAGAAGAAGGACAAAAAGTCACTTCAAACTGCCTCACCCGTCTCATTTCCTGAATACATGAGGTAAATTGAGGTTTTCAGCAAACGGGGGTATTATTGGTACTACTAGGCACCATGCGAGTGTTTCGGACATGTGCCAGGGCTGGCACTGCTGCCAATGCCTCTCACCCAGCGAGCCACAATGAGGAGGGACGGCGCTTTGATTGTGTTTACTCACACAGCTTTTGTTTACATGTTTACCGTTTCTGGCTGTGTACGTCACATCAAAAGACACTGCTGTTTCAAACGCATCCTGGGTCACTTTTGAGACGGACAGCCGAGCCAAAGAAAAGTTGCAGTTTTTTTTTTACTCCCAAAAGGCAAACCAGTGTAATTGTGCTGCCCCCCCCCGCCCCCACCACACACACAAATTACACACCTTACTAAGCAGTGGTGTGGGAGTTGGTTCTCTGGAGGCCTGGTGGTTTAGGCAGAGAGAGAGAGAGAGAACCCTGGCTCAGTCTGCATGTGCTGCCAGCGAATCTGTTAATTAAGCATGCTAATGGTTGTAATTGTAGCTGGTGGTGAACCCAGCTGCTGAGGTAAATGCTAGGTTTAGCCCGCTGGTTGTCAGGGTTCAACTATCTCTGTGGAGTGTATGTGTGTGTGTGTGTGTGTGTGTGTGTGTGTGTGTTGAGTGCATGCACATACATTTTTATGCATGTGGGAAAGAAAGAATTAGAGAGAAAGAGAGACTGGCCTGGCTGCTCTGTAGGTAAGAGGGGAGAGGCAGGTGAGGTTAGGGGAGAAAAGAACATGGAGAAAGAAAGATGGATTTTTGGGGATTTTATTTTATGTTTTAACCTCACGGCTTTGCTTCTGCCTCCCAGCATTGGGCCTCGTTTCTGCAGCTGCTCCCAGCCACAAGCCCAACAGTTGTTTGCTCTGTGCCTCCTCTCCTTCCCAGGGATTAGGGGGTGAGGCCGGGGCTAATGTCAGGCTAATGCTGGTCTCACCCAAGGAGGCAGCAGGTGCACAGTGGCAGCTCCACAGACCAGGTGCAGAGGTAGCCTGATATGTCAAACGTTCATTAAAAATGTCAAGCTGCTATGTGCTGAAGTTCGACAATTATTTCACTTTGTACCTTCCAGCGCATAAAGTATGGATAGTACTGTTGTAGAATTGCAGGATGTAGCTGAATGGACACACAGTAGATCATTTATTTCCAAAATGAATGTCCTAAGTGCCTGTACTAAGTTTAAAAGCACTTTGTGGCTACTGATTTTATAACACAGTGTTCAATATTCCATTTATCTTTGAAGTTTTGCAGAATGCCAGGAGACTTTACACGCTTTTAGAGATATTTCAATAGCAACCCCAAGTGCAGACAGTTGTCTCTCGACAAAACAGTCCTCTTTCATAAAATATTCACAAAGGGTACTAAAGGACCATTTGACAGGGCAGAGAGTGCAATGCTGTATGTATGAATCAGGTTTAGAAAAAAAAAAAAAGAAAGAGCGAAAAAAAAAACAGTTTTGTATTTTATCTGTGCTTTCATGTAAGGAATGAATTGGATGAGAGCCTAGGCAATTCTGCATTCTATTTGAATGCATCAACAGCAGCCATTTTCATTCTCTAATGGGTTTAAATCCTTTGCAGAAGGGATAAGACTTGGCTTTTGTACACTGAAGCCAACTTTACACAAATCTCAGCCTTTTCTATCTTAACAATAACTTTTGTCACTCTTTAAGAATTTTAATTTGAACTGTTCTCTGCAATCACAAGATGAATATGCCACACTTCACAAAATTGTGATAAGGTATTTATTAAATTGTGTGCCCACAATATAGGACCAAAGGGGAGCCATTCCAAGATGGCATAAAGTACTAGCTCACACCCAAAGGTGAGAAGGGAAAGCAGCTTGACTTATACTTATCCAACAACAAATTAAATGACCTATTAAATGTATATTATTTATTATTTATTTACTGAACATGTATCAAAAATTAAAATTACTTATGGAATTTTAAATTTTCTTAACTGAATTTTTTAACTCTTACACTAGCATCAAATTTGTCTGGGTGCTGCTGTGTTGCCCGTTGCACTCCTTAATATTGGCTGTTTGTAATTTCGGTGATCGAGGTATAATCTAGACTTATTCCAATTCTACACTGTAAGATTGTAAATTGCTTTGGATAAGAGTCAGCTAAAGGGCTAAAATCAAAATGTAAATGTACCCTGTGGTATTTACTGTCATAACAGTACTTGCCTTATTGTTATTGCCAAGCCATTGTGCACAGTTATGTATATTGTGTATATGCAAAATAGCAAATAATGACATCAGGCAAGGGATAGTAAGTGCTGTCTTTCATTGCCATAATCTGCACATTGGCTGAAGCATAAACGTGTCAGACAGCTGTTGCATGGCGAGGCCTCAGGGGAATTAGACATTGATGTTATAAATAACCTTCTCTGTTCAAGTCAATAAGTAATTTTACGTTACTCCTCTATTGAGCGCAGTAATCACAGAGAAGAGTGATCGAGGCAGAGGAAGAGGAAAAGGCTGTGTGTTTGGTAATGAGATGGGGCTCCGTGCCTCGTGCATGTGTGTGTGCACATGTGTGCGAGAGAGAAAGACAGACAGACCATAATCTAGCACGCATAGATGGATAGAAAGAGAGAGAGAGAGAGAGGGAGAGAGAGAGAGCGTGGCTCACACACACGCACACCCACACACAGCTTGTCCTTCCTCTGTCCTGTCGTCTGCTGGCCTATAGGACCCTAATCCTTTTTATCTGTCTGCGGTGGGTTTTCAGGTCTTTGTGTTTGTTTGTGCGTGCGTGTGTGTGTGTGTGTGTGTGTGTGTGTGTGTGTGTCTGCTTGCGCGTGACCAAGTGACCACATGTGTGTGCGTGTGGCTGTTGGTGATGAAGATGTCAGAGGGAGCTGATTAGCCGCCTGTTACCTTCTCTCCCAGGAGATGGGGTCTTGCCAGGGGCAGAGAGTGACAGATGTGGACCCGTGTCATTACTGCAGAGCGGTGCACTGGGTGGAATTCCTTTTTCCGAGCCTTTCCGAGCTTTTTTGAAGATACATTTTCAAATTGCTGTTCATTGTTTCTGTATGTGCATCTGTATGTGTGTGTGTGTTTATGTCTGTATTAATTATGTATGTGGTACAGTATGTGTGCATGTGAGTGTGGACATGCATGCTTATGTGTGTGAAGCTAGGTGATGCAGGGGTCGATGCAGTATTCAGAAGTATTGTAATCCAAAATAAAAAAAATCCTATTGGGCAAGTGTGTAGAACAAGACGTGCAAAATATCCATGTGAACTTGTGACCTTGAGAGCGCTATGAACTGAAGGTGGTTTATGCACTAGAGAGTCTCCGAGGTGCTTAGACTGCTGCAGAAAGCCGGAGGACACAGCAACAGTATGAGATCAGAATCTGCTTTCTTGGCTTCGGGATAGCTTCTGATATTGAGCTTGGAATTACTTTCATGTAATCCATTCATTCTCATAGCAGATTCCTGGAGGAACCTCATTCTGACGATTACTCTGGTAATCTCTTCCAAAGGCTTTGGTCAAGAGATCAGTCAGTGGTGTACAGTAGTTTGCACATTTCTCAGTGAAAGTTAGCTGAAGGATCGAGGAACATAGATAACAACAGCACAGGCAGTAGGCCGATCCTTATTCAATCATTTATGTATAGCCAGTGGTTATTCGTGTAAATTGCTATTCAATCAGCAGTGCAAATAGTATTCTTCAAAAAGTCACCAGTCATTTAATCTTAAATCTTAAAATCTGCCAATGAGGTGAGATTCCAATGCAACTAAAGCTGTTGTTGTTATGAATTAACTTGAATCGAGTGGCATATCTTGAAATAAGTGCCGTGATCATCCTTATTCCAAGATAACATCACTTGTGAAAAAATGAAACTGCATTGAAAAATAACTGAAATTATTTCACCCCACTTAAAGATTTCTTTCAGTTGTGCTAAAATACGCTTTTAAGACTGGAGGGATCACATTTTTAAGATATTTTTGTAGTGTAGCAGTGGTCTAAATGAGACATTATCAATGAACCAGTTCTTTGCTTGAAGAATGACTGCAAATTGTCAGAAATTAGCAGCAGCCAAACTTGCATGTTTTCTACATTTTGTCTGCCTTGAAGCCAAGCCTTGCAAGGCCAGTGGTTCTGTTGAGATAAGGGTCGATTCAATGGGACACACCAAATGTGGGAGAAAGGGAGCTTCTCCATTGCTTGTGCATTGTCCCTGAACATCCTTTGCCACCGATCTCTGATGCTATTACTCTTTTTGTCTCCTGGCTCCATGCGTTTGACACATAGACTGTAACAACAAGATGGCCTGCAGGCTGGACAAATAAGAGGAGGAAGAGGCACAGCAGATACAAATGACCCCCCTCAGGCCATTCCCTTCATCCTGAAGAAGAGAGAAAAAAAAAGAGAGAGCGAGAGAGAAAGGGGGTGGGAGAGAGAGGTTCAATAGGGCTATATCTTTGTATCTACACACCATGTGGAGGCACTCTAGGCGGAGGTGGCCATTGAGTCTTGATAAAGGCAATGGGATGTGCCTAACTCTCTAGCCTGATAATGACAGAGCTCGCGTGGAGAGAGAATGGTGTTTCACTGAGGGCTCCTCAAAGGGCTCCTACACAGGAATCTGATAATAATAGGGATATATCCGTTGGTAGCAGCTTTGTCGGTCCTTCTCAACGGCTTGTTCAGTTCTTTTAGTCTGGCACCTTGCTAATAGCGTTAGCACATAACCGCTCGCAGCACATTTCCCCTCTGAGGGAAAACATGAAAAGGCTGCTCTAGAAGTTGTGTCTCCATCCTTTTGACTCAGGCTACCATGTTTCAGAAAACAACAATGAGACAACAGGATGTGTGAGAGCCCATTAGCGAGGAGGAAACAGTGCCTGGGAAAAGGAGGATTTATGTTGTTTTTTTTAAAAGTTGTTTACAGTGGCAGGCTGTAGCAGATTAAAGCACATTAATGACAAGGTTAACATACCTTGGGTCTTTTATGGGGAGCTGGATTTTCTCGCCACAAGGCTGATGATTGCCGATAGCAGCCGCCGCCGAGTGAAACTAACCGGCGCTGAAAGCCTGATTGGAGAGGAACCTGAGCAGCAAGCGCAGGTGGCAGCAACAAGAGTGCTGGGCTTTCAAGTGGTAGGGCTATCATCATGGCACCTCTGTCCCAAAAAAAGGACTGAATGGCCAATCTGCTACTTCTCTCCACCCACAAAAGGTCATTTGCAGAGAGGCAATGTTTGCAAATGAAATGTGGCAGGCTTTTCATTTTGATAGATGTGTGTGTGCGAAAGAGAGGTGAAGACGGGAAGCGTTTGGTAGCCTTAGTGGAAGTGCGGGGGCCTCTGCATAGGTAAGGTAGTTATCCTGCAATTCATATTCCCCAGGTGTTTTGCATTTTCATATAGAGCCTGGTATGGAGGGGATGCGTATAGTTTGCTACTAAAACACTCCCATGTCACTGCAGTCCAGCGGGAGAGGATGAGGTGGGTGAGTGGGAGTGTGGAGAATTCATGTTTTGTTCTTCACAAATCATGGATGTGACGATGGCACAAGGGCAATGGATTAGGCCCGTTAGGCCACTCAGTAGGCTTTATGATGGCCATTAGTTGATATGTCAATTAAGCATTCATTAGCACACTCTGCTCCCTTTCAAGGGAAAGGCTACCCTCTATCTGCGTGTGAGAAACCTGATGGTAATTTTCTCTCACTGTTAGCCTATTAGATGGAGTATGTGACAGGTGTTCTAATTCTGATCTCTGCTATGCCTTTCATTAGAGTGGTTCATACAGACGCACTGTGGTGGGATGACTACATTAATCACCGGCCATCATGGTGACCTTTATGTGTGAGGAACATGACACACGCACACACACACACACGCAGGCACACACACCACATTCTGCGATGTGAGAACTAGGGGAGAAAGTGTATGAGGGTAGTGCTACAAAATACATATCTGGTGGTGAGCTATAGGCAGCTTTACATGGGTGCAAATTCCTCAAAAATACAGGATGTAGGATATAGGAGGATGAGCAGAGCAGAGGATTTTTGTGGATAGCAAGGATGAGTGATTCAGAGAAAAACGGGGGCGTTTTTAATCCGGTATGTCGCCACTTAAATCCCAGTCACTTAATTTAACCTCCTTTTGTTTAATTAACCTCAGATTTCAGAGCTAATTAGGTTTAGGTATTAAAGACAGATTATTTTTTCTCACTCTACCTCCTGGCAGAAGTGTGGATGTGGTCTCGCATTGCGTCGGATCAGATCTGATCCGGTGTCAGATTGAGACTCCAGGGAAGTTGGAATCCTCTGGCTAGTGTGTGTGTGTGCGTGTGTGTGTGTGTTGGCGCAAGGTGTGTGCGAGGGGGGTCAAGTGTTGTGACAGTCAAATAATGGTGAAATGCCAAGGTTTTTTTGTGTGTGCCTTAAACATAATTTACTACACCCCGAGATCCACTAGACAATGAACACTATCAAATTGCCAAACAATGATGAGCCAAACAGAACAAAAGCTTATTTTTCATGTGCAGAAAAACTAATTATAAGCACCAAGAAGGATCAAGGTTTTCTATTCTGTTTCTTTTCAATTCCTTTCTTTGTGACTTGCTGCCTGTAGATGCTTGAAAAGACGTTTTATAATTGAATTTGACAAGCTATATTTCTCTTTGCACGACCACACCCACACACAAACACACTCGCACGCACACAATTTGTCTGCTTTCTCTCAAAACTATCTGCCTCTTGGTGTCGTGGGCCGGGCTCTAACTTGATACCCCCTTGTGTTCGGATGACACCGCGGCTTTTTACTTGAAGATAAACATTGAAATGCTTATCAGAACTTCAGGGAAATTTGACCCCTGTCCATAATAAGGCCCTAATGGAGGACTACAGCAGCGTGTATCGAGGGGAGATTGGCACCAGTGTGTGCAGTTCTCTGACAGAACATGCCAGGAGCAGGGTCCTCTGTTCACCCAATCACCGAGGCTGTCACGCTGTGCCTCATTAGCCTGATGGGAGATCCATGGCAAGCGGCTCCCACACTAACCTCCCGCGGCCCACAAATCAATGCACTCACAGCAGGGGTGTGGGAGGGAGGGCCGACAAGAGCGTCAGTCCTATCTGTCAGCCCGCCGCACTTGGGGTTAATAATCCTGGCGGTGATTGCAAATGGCCGAGCCACTTGTGTGAACAGAGCATAAACAACAGCAAACTGGAAACAGGTATTACACAGCTTCCAAATTAGGCCTCCTGAAGGGCTTTGTCTGATTACAACAATCACCGCATGTGTCTCTGGGCAGGATAAGTGAGGTACCTGAAGTGGTTTTAAAGCACAGGCCTGCACATGCATCCCTCCATCCATCCCTCCATCCATTGCTCTTGCTTGATCCCCTACTGCCACTTATCCATATTTGAAATTACAAAAGCCTCTCTTATGGGTGGCTTATCACCAATGTAATGACAAGGTTCAAATGTGAATCCATCTGCACAGCTCAGAAAGCCATTGAAATCCTCTCTAAAGGGTGCTGGTGGCCACAACAACTCCTGTCCATTTACAAAGTGGCTGATGTCTGACAATGGATTCAACTTTTTGTGGTTGTAGATTGAAAAGTAAAGCTGTTCAGCACTCTTGCAGACAAGTGCCAAATCCATTTTATTCCATGTTTTTTTTTTTTTAGATGATGGACTAATTCTATTGTATTTTGTTTTATTTTTCAGTTGCAGCACATTCAGTTAGCACAGCGTTCCATTCTGTAAAGGTGTCCTTGTTTTGCACCTTTCTTATATGGCCGGGCCATTCATCAAAGGTGGTTCATATTGATTTCCACTTTCAGGCACACAACTAAGAGTTACAGGGGTGAACATGAAGAGCGCCATAATCAAGTCAAGTAACAGAAAATAGTCAGGCGGAGATAATTACGGGGTCATTGGACAAAACACTCCTGGTAGTGCATCTAAACACACCTGAATAAGGAAGCGTGTAATGCCGGTATCCCACTCTTAAGCCTGCATTAATCTATATTCAGATGTGTAAACACTGAAAAGGAATTTAGGGCACTTCCACAGTTTGCCCAAATCTCATTTTATGCTTCTTTGATCCCTGCTCCAAATAAAGGGGGTATAATCATAAGTTTGTGTACATCAATATTCAGACAGAGGCGAGAGAAAACGCCAAAGCCTGTAAATCATTTAGTTTCTAGCTTGGTGCAGGTGACTATTACTTGAAAGGGCGTCTTTTGATTTCTCCGACTTTGCCTCCTCTCATCACAGCTTGTACCTAGCACTTCCCACATGCACACAAGGGCCTCAAACATTCCCTTACAGCCACAGAAGAAAACAAATAGAAATCGGTGCATATTTTTGATCGGAGATGTTTATCTTTTCATGATGCAGTCTCCTTTCATGGCCCAAACCACAGACACACACACACACACACACACACACACACACACACCACCACATCTCCCTTACAGCCTGAACCCTTGAATAAATAAATCATTGGAATTGTCAAAAGCTTTGCATTTATCTTACCCACTGAAGAATATTTAACATTAGGTGATTCTCACTGTAGGACATTGCCATGGTATTGATGTTCCTTAGCTTGCCTGGCTGAGTAGAGAATACACACATGCATGCACACACGCACACACGCACACACACACACACACATGCACCACAACAAAACACAACACAACAACAAAAACACAATGAGGGGCCTCTCATCCAGGGCCTCGGTATAATTAACTGGAGAGGCTGGTTTAGGGATTACTCCAGGAGGGGCGGCGAATTAAAGCTCAGCTAATGAGTTGAGGTTTCTTAATTTGTTCTCCCCCGTAATTCCAGAATGGATTAGCAGTAGCTTTAGTCGCCTCTTCCCGCCGATTAGCATGGTTCGCTCGGTTTAGCATTTAACGGCAGGGAGGAGAGAGGAGAGAGGAGAGGGGAGGCGCAGGGATGGCTACAGAGCTTATGAGTCAACTTGTTCAATGGTAAATACACAGCAGTGTTTAGCAGATAGCGGCATTCACCTTTCGGGAGTCGCAGACAATGTAATGGGGTCCATTGTCCCAATTAATCAGCGTGATAAGGGGTAGGGGAATATTTGAAATAGTTAGCCTTGTCTGGCAGAGGTGTTACATTTTCCATGGAATAAAGCCCCTATAAAGCCGGGTAGTTATTCTCCCGATTTACATCAGAAATTATAATTTTAGTTTGTGTCATTGTGTCATCATTCATATTTAGTTTATTATAAAAGACTAGTATAGTTTACACTGGCCAGAATTTCCAGAATTTCAGGCTACAGAGAATAAACATGCAAACAATGCATATTACCTTAAAGTCACTCTCTTTCTCGCTGTTTCTCTCTCTCCCTGGCAGCTCCAGAATAGTGGACTTTAGACTGTCAATTAGGGTTAAAAGGCTGGAAGGGCGGCAGGGAGCAGCTGAGCATGACGGCTGGACCTGGCACGGCACCTGATGCCTAATAATGAAAATTGACAGGGCTTGTTTTTAATTCTCTTGCTACCTTGGGCCATACTGCTCTGGAGCACAACACAGCCGGAGGGCGGAAACCCACACCTTCAGGCAGGCTTCTCCATAAGCCTTACACTGCCTCACATGCACATGGAGTGCGATGTGTTAATAATATACAAGCCTTGAGTGCCAGCCAACGCCAACTTGTGGAAAACACCCTGCTTTGTTTTGTATGCAATCTGCAGCACAGCATTAGGCTATTTTTTCTTCTTTTCTCACTAATGAGGAATGGAGTCTGAGAATAGAATGAGATGTGATCTTGAATACTCCAAGTAAAAAAGCTATAAACAACATGCAATCACCTTGGAAGCACTGTTCCTCTTGAAATAATACAGGAACATCTGATCAAAGCTCTAGAGGAGCTACGTTGCTATCCTTGAAAACCAGGGAATGGTGCCTGAACACTGCATTTGACAGGTGCAATACTTTCCATTGATGCCTGGATCCAGGAGACTAATAGCAAACAGTGTGAGAGACATGAGGTGTAGATGGCAGAGCGATTCTCGCTGTCTTGTTTGTTCAGACCTGCCAGGAGTACATATTCTCCTGCACAGGCATGGCCTCCTCTCTGCTCTGCCTCTCAAACAAACACACACAACCAAAATTAACCAGAGTCCATTAGTCATCCTAAATCAAATGTCTAACACAGTTTGGAGATACCTTGTCATTACTGGAGAGATGCATGGGATGCTAATCGTCAAATTGTTAAAATCTAATTTTCCTTGTTTTTGGAGAAAAGAAATCATTGTTTGTATTGTTGTAATCACATTATAAAGAAAATAAATAGATTATTTTGCCACAATTAACGTCGCGAAGTCACTTGTAGAATTTTTAGGAGGTCTCAAGCTGTGACAAGGGTCTATAAAAATTGTTGACATTTTGTGATGCCTGAACTTTCTGTGTATAAAACACCACTTTTTTTTTTTCAACCATCATGTTTCAGCATTAGAGAATGAAATGTGATTCAACAATAACATGAAAGACCTTGCTAGGCTGCTGGCAGTATCTGAGCTCTCACATTGTCAAAACACCTAATAAAGAAGGTGAGAAGGTCCTGTAGCCAATTAGGGAGCAGTAAAAGACTGAGGCTCAGGAGAGATTTTATTGTGAAATTGCTTCTCTGCAACATCCTCAAATTATTTTTAGCCTCTGCCCCAGAGCAGAGGGTTGTGAAAGGTATGTGAATATGCCCTTGCCTGGGAAATGTCACACCCTCACCACTACATCCAGTGTTGAATGCCGTCCTAGCTTGAGGTATAAAGTCAAAACCAGTCTACAGTCTAGAGCTGAGCATGTGCGCTCTCATTAGGATCTCTTGTACGTGTACTGAGGAAAAAGTAAAGGAAAGGAGCAGATCCTAAAGCCCACGGCTGACAAATTAGTGGGCGGATGCTCAGCTGTAAGCATGAACAGGCTGTCTGACTGATTAGAGTGACGCAGGCATCTCATTGGTGGACAGCTTTTCATCAGGAAACACTATCGCCATAGCGACAGCCGTGTGACTCATGGTGGGAGCAGTGGGCGGGCTCTGTGACATACTGTGTCATACACAGAACTGGAAAGATTAGAATGGTCATTCCTAATCTAATCAGCACTCTTGAATGGTCTGTTACCCACAGATCTTGAATGGGTAGAAAGGACACGTCCTGGTGTATCATGGTAATTTCCTTTGGTACACCTAACATGGCTTCCACAGAATTTTGATTATGTTGCCATGCAAATAGGCATTGATTTGTAATTGGACAGCACACCAGAAAGTTAGAATGTTTATCACAACTGCCACTGGAATGTTCATCCAAATGATGCTGTTGCCATGGTAACACATCACCTTTCTGCGTCTCATACACCAAATCAACACTGATTTCCATATCAAACATTCTATGGCAGCCATTGTAAGTGTACCAGCCAAATGACCACTCAAGAGTGTAGATTTTAATGGGAATGACTGTCATATCAGTTCAAATTCTATGGGTACACCTCAAGATGGTTGCCACAGAATGTTTGTTAATATTGTCATCAGTATTGGCTAGGTGCATGAGACTCAGCGAACATCATGTTACTATGGCCATGACATCATTTACCTTAACATTCGGATGGCAGCCATGCTGAACATTCCAACTTGCTTTGCTTCATGCACTGTCCACAATGCTCATTTCCATGACTACAATATCAAAATTCTAAGGCAGCCATCTTGACATGTACCATAGGAGATTACCCTGATCCATCAGGAAGTGGCTGTTCTATTGATTCTATTTCTTTGACATCATATTTGCAGGCACTTGCGGCTTACGCAGGCACTTACAGTTTACGCTGCTCCTGCAACTGTTTACAACAGCTCGTCACTGTTGCACCATGGATGGATCACTTAGTCTGAGTGAGTGGTAGTGAAGAGGAGAGCGGGTCATTTCAGTAGGGTGTGAGGGGCCTCAGGGCGTTCATGTTTCACTAATGAGCAGTTGGTTCGTTTATGAATTTTGTTTCGTACAGAGCGTGTGAGAATACAAGAAATATTTCAGTCTAAACAACCAGTGTTTGTGTGTATTACAGATAGTGGGGTATTTAGAAACTTTGTATTTATGTGTGTGTAGGGGGTGTTATTGCACATGTGTGTATGTAAGCGAGAGCGAAAGAGAGCCCTCTGTTCCTGGCATTAAAAGAGGAGACTATGCTTTAGCCAGGGGGGTCCGAGTAACGCTGACCTCTGCCGTGACCACAGTCATGTTGACAGCAGCCGCACTTCACAGCTGCTCCCCCAGGCCTGATATGTCCACTATCCTCAGAGATGAGGCCAGACTGTACAAAGGCCCGTACAGCGCTGCCTTGGCACTAAGACAACACCATGGAGTGCTGTATCACTCACTAACACAGACCCCAACTGGCAGAGTCTGACTTTCTCAAACACTTTTTCATCTCAGTTGGTTACCCCATCCCTGTCAGGAAAGATATGAAACCCGAGCAAACGCAGAAAAAAGCAAAACATCCGTGCATAGCATTGTAAGCCCATCCACTCCAATATTAACTTCAGGGGTTTTGCTCTGCCTTCATGTTTGTTCAGGATTTTGTCTCTGCTTTCCGTGGTTTTTTGGTGGGTAGGGAAGCAGCATGCGCTTGTTTCATATGCATTGCCAGTTTTTTTTTTTTTTTTTTTTTTTTTTCTTCCTGCCAAAGTGACATAATTAAATGGCCAATGTGTTGCTATAGTACTTCAGGCCTGGCTCGGGTGTGAAAATTGTCCTCATAGCCAGCCAGCCAGCCTGGCTCGAGCTATTTTTATTTATTTACAGATTTTTTTTTGTATTATTTCAGCAGAACACTTTAACACTCACCCAGTTTATTTGGATATCATTTTAACTAATTGGAAAAGAAGAGCCAAATGTGCAAACAAATACATTCAGAGTGTCATCTCTCTCAGATGCGTCAGCTAGATTTTTAGAATTCCACCTTTGCCCATGATTAATTCCTATATGGTAATTAAGCCTTGGGTAATCATACAGTATTCCTCATGGTACAGAGCAAAGGTTTCCCTCTGCTCACATTATGTCCATGTGCTTATTATGTAATAAATGTGGCAATTAATTTTATGGTAAT
The DNA here is from genome assembly GCF_046629955.1 of Centroberyx affinis. Classification (NCBI taxonomy): domain Eukaryota; kingdom Metazoa; phylum Chordata; class Actinopteri; order Beryciformes; family Berycidae; genus Centroberyx; species Centroberyx affinis. The sequence continues at coordinate 32,872 of NW_027279016.1, read as the reverse complement.
CAAAGACCCATTTTCCCAAGGTTATTCACAAAGTCTCATCTTGGTACCTTTTTTGTCAGTGGCATTATGTTGAGTTGAAGTTGCTACCTGGGGTAATTGCCATTGTTCAATACAATAAAAACGACTGCAGGAATCCTCAGGTGAACTGATAATGGGGACAAAAGGGTATGTTCATTATGTGTCCAAGTCTGCTCTTTTATGGGGCGGGAGGGATATCGGATGACTCATTTGAACATGTGCGTGTGTGAGAAGAAAGGTCCTCCACAACTTTCATTATGCCATTCCATAATTCATCAAGCACACTGAATTTTTTAAGAGGGATCTGTCATCGGCTGAGAGATTTTTATCGACAATAGGCTGCCTTGTAGTTCACTGATTGGCTTTCAGACAGGCTGAGGGGGAGACAAGAAATGAACATGAAAAAGGATACCTGTCAAATCTGTCAATGCCCCAAACCTAGTGTGCATGGCCCTCCTTATGATGAATTAATGATTAATCAGGACGTTGAAAAAACCTCAGTGAACGATGGAAGAATAATGATATTGTCTTTAGTCCTTTTATGTAGGCTTGAGTCAGTAATTTGCGGTAAGTCATCCGAATTCAGCTGCAGAAATTCACTGTAAGCTGCAAGCCTATCAGGCCAAAGTTGTTCTTCGAAATCCTCCACATCAACGAAACCACCAGTGAATTGCTGATATCCTGAGAGATTTGAGTTACAACTCTCCTGCTTTGTGCAGTCTCTCAGACCAGCTCAGACATCCGATCCTCACTGTGGACACACCATTATTATATCCATGATTGGACTCCCTGTGTGGGAACACTCGGCGCTCTCCCCTCTGACTGTGTGAGCTTAATGCTGTGTGGCAGGTCCGGCACTCCACTGTCCAAACACATCTGTCATGTTGTGTCATAGTGACACAGCAACCAGCCAACTCCCACCTCTGTGGCAGGGTATACTATGTCATATTGTAGATACATTGGTGTGCACGTACACACGCATGTACAAGAGAGAGAGAAAGGGAGAGGGACAGAGAGAGGGATGAAGTGGAAGTAGTAATATTACTTTATTTATCATGCAGTGGCGAAATCTTCAAGCCAAGCAAAGTGATGCAATACATAGGACAAAGCACACACACACACACACACACACTATCAAACCTAAACTATCCTCACCTAGGAGCAGACCATGTACTCACAGTTTTGAGAGCTCATATCTGGCTGGTACCCTTATCACATTCACTCCATCTTTCTCTCCCATTTCTTCTTTTATTCTCCACTGCATGCTGTCTAATAAAGCAAAATTGCCTCAAGAAAAAAATATAAGATATAAGTAAACAACACAAAACCTCATAGGTACTTTACAAGCCTCCATGAGAAACTGTTCTTGTTTAATACTGTATGCAAACCTATTATATTCTCCTTGATTTGTTTTCCCCTTCAGTCGCCCAGTCAGTATTGATGTCAATGGGAATTGATTGGATCTGACCTAGAAAAACGAAAAAAAGTCGGTAAAGTATCTTCTGGCTAGTGCAGCTTTGTATCCATTCACCTGGGCCTATCTCAACCCTATAGCATCCAATGTGCAAATTTGGTTGAGGCATTAACAGATACAAGTATCAAGTAGGAAAAGCTCATAGTTGTACGAGTGGAATGCTGTTCTTCTCACAAACCAAATTATCTTTTGTTTTTGCTGTTGCCTTTGAATGCAATTCATTACATAAGAAACATATCTGAACAATAACGCTGAGAGGGGAATGTGGAATCAATAACTTATGTAAACTAAATAACAAGAGCCCCAGGAAAATCAAGCCTTAGTTTTCTCTCTTTCTCTCTCTATCTCTCTTTCTCTCTCTTTTACACACACACATCTTCTAGCTTTTTTTAATACAATACAGTACAAGTTCAAAGGCTTTTAAGATGCATGGAATAAAACAAGTGTGATTGGGTACAGACTTGGCATGGTAAAGCTCATTTCAGTTGAGCCTTTCTGGTATATTGTTGTGAGATACAAGACTGCTTTGTCTTCTGGGTTTCCTGCGGGGCGTGCAGTTGGTCTTTGATGGGTAGTACCCCCATGGATTATGTTGGCATGGTTAGAGTTAGTACCATATGAGGGAGGGACTCTCTCTGGAGGCAAAAAAAAGTTATTACTGGCTGTGGACATGAGCAACGTGCACACACGCAGACACATGCACACACACGCACATGCACACACACAGTCTTACGAGTTGCGTGGGGTGAGGGTGAGCAGCATGTCCAAATAAGCTGTGACTGAACTAGGCTAATTAACCCAGCATGGTGTGGCACACACAGAAATGTGAATGGATCTAAATGTCTGAAGAGAAGACAGGATCGTTGCGCTAAGTGCAAGGGTCATACTGGAAATGTCAGCAGTGAAATCTGAATGTGTTTCAGTGGCACCAGACAGCATGTCATTATGTCACTGTGAGAATGTTATTTTCCCCTATGGAGAACAGAACACAAGGACCGCATTTTCAGTCTGATTATATGGTTCTGATTACATTCATTAATTATTATTAGCCTAATGTATTAATTATTTGTGATCTCCAGTTTATTCTATGTCTGGTTTAGTGACCTTGTGATTTGAGCATCACATGAGTAATTTTCAAACTAGTCCCTAAGTCTAAAGTATAAAGTCAAACAATACTCAAAATGTATCATTATTTGGGGAAAATATAAAGAACCAGGAATGTGTAACAAACAGGACTGCAGCACCCTTGCTGCTGCAAGCAAGAAACCTGTGGCATTGTTTGTAGAATATGCCAGTGGGCAAATGCATTGAAGTCCCATGGGTACTCTGGACTCCCCCTGCTTTTTTACAGTGGACTTAAAATAACCCATATTGCAGAGAGGGAGAAGAGTAGTAATTTCAACGCCACTGTTCAAACCACATTAAACACTGTGCCTCGAAGCCAACCCAAGCCCGCAGGCAAATGCTCTTTTAATCATTGCATTATACATGAGGTTGTTTACTTACTGCACAGTAACTTGTGGTTAGTCCCCTTTAATGCTAGCCTTGCCATGAGGCTTCAGAGAAACACATTTGGGTAGATATAATTCTTCACTGTCAAAGCTAAGCACTTATAGAGACAACAAGCTAAGTTGAACCAGTTGTTCCCAGTGGTCAGGGAGAGTGAGTGACAGAGATGAAAGAATGAAAGCCACTGTCACTCAAGATTTTCTTGCCTGTCATCAGAAATGTGGTGCCTGTCACCACATCGTGCAGATGATGGGGCACAGGTGGAGCTAAAATTGGGAATGGCTATGGAGAGAGTTCACTGTGATTGACAAGAAGAACAGAGCAATTACAGTGCCTGCCAAGGGTTTTGAGTTCACTAGAGGTGAGGACAAGTGAGGGAGCAATATGTAACTCTCCTTTACATCTTTCTTTTTCAACGTCTTTGTCTTCTCCTTCATTTTTTCTTTGTGCCAGACATTCACTTGCCACTGATATTCTCACTGGCTCTACATCTTTAGTAAAAGGGGTCAATTATGCTCAGCAATTACAGAACAATGACTCTTAGTGTTCACTCAATTGCCTGTTACTAGGAGCGTTGCCCATCTACATTGCCTGATATATCACCACCCTAAAATCATATCCCCTCACTGCCACAAATACCCCCAAACAGCATGGAATTAAACCAGATCAACAGCATTCTGCCCTATGGGTTTTTCTCTGTGAAGAAAACCACCATGTGAAAAATTCCACTTACTCTCTCAACTCAAAATCAAAACAAATTCTGGAATTCCTTTAAGTATATTAATTAATTAAAGCCCTCGGTTGCAAAAATGTTCACCCTTTTATAGACAAGTTATATACCCTATCTATACATAAGATATTGAATGATGAGCTTTAAGTACTTCAGGCACTGAACATCTATAAGTTAAGAGAATCCAAGGGTCATGGTCAGAGCAAAGGGCCTCTACAAGTATATGGGCCGTCTCTGTGGCCTGTCTAAACAGCAGGAGGCAAACATGGCCCCTCTCCAGGAACACAAGATGGCAGAGGCAGATGGCCAATTAGATCCCATAATGCCTAATTGTAAATGATGAGGCAGGTGTCAAATTAGACCCTACCTGCAAATGAATGGGAATTCATAACGCAGTACCCAGACAGAATATGTTCTATAATCTAGGAGAGAAATTGAAACTAAAGGAATTTAATTTATCAAAATAACCAAAGGTAAGAAGAAATACCACGAATGTTACTTGTATAGACAGTTTAATTGAACAAGATGTGGCCAAGTGAGATTAATGTCATATTTAAAAGGCATGATGGGCCTGATGGTATTGCACATGTGTGGTGCTGAGTGACAGTTAGTGACAGTTTGTTATGTTTATTTCTGTACACATTACTATAAGAATGGGTTTTGTACCTGAGTCCGTGCGCTTTTTAGCATACAAAGAGAGAAGACCAGGATGTTCAGGATAGAGTAGCAAAGACACCATTCACCTTCATTTTGAACTTTTAAACTTTTAATAATGCTGTTCTCTCCAGTGGAAGTAGTCAGGAGTAAGACGGCGTTCACATGGGACATTTGCCATCCGTCACATTCAAGAATGCGTTGAAACCACCTATAGGTTGCGTTGTTGTGGACATGTCTTGAAACAGTCTTTTGTCTTTTGAAGCAGTCTGTACAAATTTCATTGGCTGATTTTCCATCCATGGATGATGTTTACCTGCACTCAGTCAAACTAGTTCAACTTTTTTGACAGATCGTGTGATATTTTCATGCACTCTGTCAATCCATGTCATCCCTCAACGCATAGGTCTCATTGAAATACATGGGATATATGTTTTTTGATGTATCACACATGCTTATGTGAACACCACCTAAAGATCCCAAATTTTAGTTTGTGTCCTCTGGTGTTCTTTTCCTGGGCTACAGACATATAATATACACTTACAAAGGTTAATCCATTATCCATTCTATTAAGAATGTGTACAGTAGTCTGCACAAAACAACAGGTAGAAACATAGTGGTTCTACAGTGGAGATGTTTGCAAATCAATGAGTCACCCAAGCCCATTGCTCCAGGGTCTTATCATGAGGGCACTTTGATTGTCTCAGTCAGTTAGCCATGTCTGCATTCTCAGACGAACACTTGCTTTCTCCTTGTCTCTGTTTCTTCATCTGTCTCCCCTCACAGGTCACTGCGTCCCCATTCCCCTTCTTGTCCTCTCAAACCTGATTATTGCCTCTCCATTCAGACACGGTCACTCCTGTTAATTAGAACAAACCTTTTAGTCATCGAGCATACGTCTCCTCTGCTCAGACCGGTCAAGACCGGACCAGACTCGCCACAGACGATCATTAAGTTAAAGTGTACAACCTTACTGTCTTCCCCCAACCCCTGCCATCTCTCAGCTGTGGCAGCACAGCTCCTTTCCAACAGCATAGAACTGCTAAATGGCCACAACCAACCGTCTGGAACGACCTGGCAGTGAATATTAAAAATCCATCAGGCAGCAAATCAACAAGCCAGTACATGGCAAACACTATTATTTTCATATGGCGTTATTGTCACCCTTGGCCCCCCATTAAAGCGGCAGTGTTATAAAGAAAGTGATTCAGCGCCATTATCGCGTCCGAGAACCAACAACCTATTAGGGGCTTTTGACCTGCTGGTTCAACAATCTGTCACAGCTGTGTGACGAAAACCATGCTTAGAGACAGAGAGAGGCAGAGAGAGAGAGAGAGAGAGAGAGAGAGAGAGAGAGAGAGCGAAAGAGAGAGAGAGAGAGAGAGAGAGAGAGAGAGAGAGAGAGAGTAATCAACTAACTTTGGAAGGACATCCACTGCTGAGGGGAAAAAATAGAGGCATGTTGAGAGCTTTGGAAAAAGGTAAGATGTTGATTGCTCGTACTCATAGCCAAAGGTTGTCCCTATAAAAGCTTGCCCTTTCGTGAGCAGCCTGGCCCTTTTTTCTGTGGAGCACACTCACATGCTTTTAACGATGCTCTTTACCATCACTCTGCTCAGCCTTCACCCCAGGAAGACATCATTCCATTATTTTCCCCTGAGTAACACACAAACACATTTGATGAAGCCGTATAGTCTGTAGAGAATGGCAGTTCTTCTGCTACATTGCAAGGATTGGGGCATTCTCAGTCAGGCCTTAGGCTAACAGGTGCTGGGTGGGGTTACAGAGACGCAGCACTGGAAACTCAGGGGAAAGTGCAAAGCGACATAGACAAGAAGCTGTGAAAAACGCAAAGCCGTGGCTGTTTGAAGATCCTGGCTTCTGAATGCACCGCATGAGAATCGGGAGAGAAAAAGAGGGAAAGAGAGTGAGAGAGAGAGAGACATAGATTAAAGAAATATGTATTTACATATGCTCTAGAGCCATTGTCGGTTGTCGTGGTGATGGTGGTGGTAGTGGGGGGTGATTGGGAGCACATGAGCACATCAGTGGTTGTCATGTCTCCTCACTTGGGTCACAATGCAAGTGGCTTCCCTCCCCAGTGTTGTCTTGCATCAGGGAGAGAGATGTAGAAGAGATAGGAAACATTCACAGTTTGGACAGAGAATTTAAAAAAACAGCCAGTTGTAATACCAAAAAACCCTGGTATATGCCTCCCAAATTGCCTTTGATAGAGCAAGGTCAAAAACAGCAATAGGCCCAAACATTGGTATTGCTATTGAAAGATGGAGGAACCTGAGAGAGGATGAAACTTGTTTTTGTCCTAGACAGGTAAGCGCAATTTACGTTATCTAATGTTTGTTATCTAGACTATTGCAAACTATTGAAAATGGCCTAGCCCTACTAACTAGATCTGATACCTCATTTTCATTACTGTTAACCTTGTCTTTTGCTATGCTGCGCCGCTAGCAGCAGGATGCTACTATGTCAAGCTGTTCTTCTGTTATCCTAATGGTGGCTATGTTTAGTCAACCGACTCGCTAAGAAAATATGAATCGTCGACTAAGATGTAGCATAGTTTTATGTTGTCATCTGTATTCTGTTCTGTAAGTAGAGCATGTACAGGTATACAGATATGTATGAATTCAAATTACCTTCTGGTCGGGAACTCATCAAACAAATTGTGCCAAAAGACCATAACACATTGGCCACAGTTCCGCTAACATCTTGTAACGTGTTCAACTCTGAGGCAGCTTGTTGAACTGGACTGAGACAGGCTGACCTCTTGGGCTGTTCGTCAGCTGTGGCTACTGCCACCTACTGACCCAGCCAAAAAATGGGATCACTTGTACTTATTAACATTATCTATCTGTCTTTATATATTCTCTAAATGCTAGTGTAGTATAGAAGGCATTACTTGCTACCTAAAGCCAAATGTGTGTAATTTTGTTGGTTTATTTGCAGTAAACGGACAAAAAATGATAGTCATGGGTTTGCCTGCACTGATTTGAATTTGACCATTGCATGTATTTATAGACAACTACTTATTTTGCACATAAAAATAAATAAATAAATAAAATAAAAACAAAATGACAAAGAGACAGTTTTTAACACCTTTAAACACCAAGGACATTTTGTGTGTGATAAACTTGTAGCAATGAGACAGCTTGAAAACTGGCTGTAAAACATTTGCATGAAAAAAAAAATGAATTAGGCTTGTGTTTTACACAATTTTACTCATAACTTTTTTAATTTTAATGAACACATTTTCACCTCTGTCAGGCATATTCAGATAGTATTTAATAGTATTAAGTATAACATAAGTATGAAACAACTTTTACCACTGCTGCTGCCACCACAGTGCCTCATTACCTCTGAGACTTACTTCTGCGACCATGTTGTGCCTCTCTAATATTTCTCTTGCACTGTTTGCTTGATGTGGACTTGAATACGCTGCCAGCATACTCTGAATGCCATACACAACAAAGAAGCTGAAAGTCCCCAGGCAGCTAGCCTTGGGCAGAGGACTCTATACCCCCTGACCCACTCCACAAGGCCAGCTGAGTGTCCCACATTGCCTGTCCACTCCACAGCATATGGAGGCAAAGTGCTGCCAACAGGGCAAATGGTGGTTGAGACCCATCTGAGCCCAACTGTCACATGTTGGCACCTGGGGCATGTGTCTCTTTAAAGTAAACTCTGCTACAATCAGGCCGTGGGTGAGCTGAAGAGAAACTGCTGCAATATAAGCTTTCTCCTCCTTCCAGCCAACTTGATAAGTATTTCATCTCTCCCAATCTCCAAACCCATTTGCACAGACATCTATAAAAAAGTGAAATAATAACACCAAATCGTGTGTAAGAGCCGGTGTTATTGTTGATATACACTCCCAAGTCTCATAACGAGACTAAATTGGATTTTGAAATTATTACCGTATATGTTTTTTTGACATGGTGTGCTTTTTTTCATTTTTCTTATCCAAATAAATGAACAGCGGTCCCTGTCTGTGATTCCCCTTCTCCCTCTGCCACAGGGCAGGCATTAGTGTCACACTCTCTTCAATAGAGGCATGTCATAAAAGACACATCAATAACCGGAGACGTCTCGCTGTTCTCCATTATTATTATTCTTTAATGCTAGCAATGCCATGATTTAATGCCTTACACATTTTTCTCCTGCCTGCCGTTGCTTATCTGTGGAGTTTCATTAGCATACAAAGCCCTGTTTTAGTGGTGGGGGGTGTGCGGTAGATAGCAGCCAGCCAGTTAGCTCAGCTTACTAACCCCCTTTGTGTGCGTTCTTGCCGCCAGGGCTAAAGATGATGACTTTGTGGCACGTTTGGGAGGCTCTGTCACATTAATGCTACCCACACACCGTTCTAAACCCAGCGGCGCACAATCCCACCGTGAGTTGCTCAGATGGCCCTAGATACTGTCTTATTTTGGAAGGCAAGAGGGACGAAGACAAACAGCATCTGGCAGGGGAATAAGGAAGTTGGGCAAAGGTAAAAAGTCACTCAGGCATCTGTGCTTACTCAGCTGGGCGTGTGTGTGAGAGAGAGGGATAGAGACAGAGAGAGAGGGAAGGAGAGAGAGATGCAGCAAGAATATAAACTCTGCTTAGATGGGCGGTTTTATTTTTGGGAAGTCATTCCACGCCTTTCGTAACAGGACTCATAAGGCATCTCCTCCTATTCCATCTGGGAGATGGTGTTGGCTTTTTTTGTATGCCACGCCTGTCATGCGTTTGGGGGCTGCAGTGTAAACGTGCTGCCAAGCTTGGCCTGAAAAACGCATCTCTGTGCAGGGAGCTGCTGCCTTCAGCAGCATGGCTGTTGTCTGCCCTCATCGTCCCAAGTATCTCCGGCATCTTCAAGCCCTTGCAGCTTTCTGTTACCTAAATGGGAAGCATCCGTAATGTCAGGGTGAGAGAGGAGCCGCAGACACCCAGTCAACAAACTATTCATTTTCACTCAGCCTTGCCTCCCTAACCGTGACAAGTTCTTTCACACTAACAGAGGCAAGACAGCACGCACGCACACACACACACACACACACACACACACACACAATTATGATGGGCCAAAAAAGATGGCAGAATTTCTGAGCTGCAGACTGGAGGCCTTCCAAAGTGTAGAAAGGGAAATTTAATTTATCATTCACAAGTCTGACTTCATTTATTTCTGCCTGACTCTGAGCCTTCCTGCTTAGTCCTCATGCCAAATGAACAAGTCTAGCCGATGAAGTGGAACTCGCAGGGATACTGTGTTGCTCTTATTCCTGCAGGTAACACTTTTCCACGCCAGACAGCTGCACCAGTAACCTGCCACCATGGGAGTGAATTGGCTTGACTCTCATTTGCCCAGATATTACCTGGTATGATACTGCCATATACTTATAATGTCAGCGTGCACCAGGTGCTGTGATGGTAGGGGGTGGTGCGTCTGGGTGCGTGCTTGTGTGTGTGTGTGTTTGTGTTTGTGTGTGTGTGTGTGTGTGTGTGTGTGTGAAGGTGGCGATTGTATATGTTGAAGGGTGCAGTGGGAATAAAAAGGCATTCATTATAATGTGTTACCTAGCTCAGAGGAAGAAACTACATGAGGTGTATAATGACATTTAGCGCTAGCACAGAACACTGGGAATATATCTAATTACCAGGCAAATCATCGAGGAGCGTGTGGGCTGCTTTAAAAAGCATTGACAAACACAGCAAAAGACACAGGTCACAGAAAATCCCCAGAATATTTCAGCTGCGTGCAACATCTGACTACGTCAACATCGGATGTTTATGTCACTGCTGTACATTCTCATTCCCCTCACACCCCCATGCAAACACATGCATACATAGGTTCCCCGTGGCTAATGTAGCTGTTTGGTTAAATAACTTGCATTACAGTAAGCACATCCCTAGAGGGCATTGTTCCAGTGATGGGGTCTAGCGCTTCCATCTCCCCAGGTCACAGCACCCCATCGTTCACAGTGGCAAACTGACACTTGGACAGAGAGTGAATCTAGGACACTGCACGCTCATGTTCGATCTTATCGCGCTTGTGTAAATTTCCTCCAACGCTGTAAAGTGAGGCTTCTGCCGGCTTAGGGCAGGGAGGTGGGTCTGCTGAAGTAGCGGCTGCGTGGAATGTGTGTATGTGTGTATTTGTGTGTGTGTGTGTGTGTGTGTGTGTGTGTGTGTGTTCTGGAACTTTGCAGGGAATCTGACAGGCCAGTGTGCCTGCGGATTAGAGGGCCTCTGTTTGGGTGGCTGCATAATTAGGCCAACTCTGTTGACAGTGCTGCAAAGTGGCCTGCTTTTCCAACACCCCAGTTTCTCCCTCTCTCCTTCTCCTCCTCCGTCCAGTCCCTCTACTCTATTGGGTCCTCCCCGTAAGACAGAGGCCAGGCTTTTAGACCGAAACTACCTGAAGGAAGATAGGGAGGCGAGGGCGACTGGAAAGTGATATAAAGATTCTGCTCCAAGTGCGGGGAAGTGCAGGGAGGCAAGACTGAGGCAAATGAATTTAAATGAGCTCTAGCATCCCGATACTGAATGGCCAGAAAGTTAAAAAGATTCACTGCTGGATAGAGACTACGTGGCAAAATGATATATGCATGTGAACGAAGACAGGGGATGGTGATTTTTTGCCATTTTTTAACACAAGCTAAAATATTCCTGCCCTTCAGGGAGCCCAGCATTTCCATTTTCACCTCTCCGTGTCTGAGTCAGGCTTTTGCTTTCATCAAAGTTTCCAGAGAGGGGGATTCAGGCACAAAGCGAGCATCAAAAATATCTCTCCAATCCTAGTTTCTTTTCCCTTTAACATTCTCTCTTTGTGTTTTTTTTCCCTCTACCCCCCTCACGCACACACACACACTCTTCTTCTTGCACTTTATTCCATCCGTGTGCTCTTTCTGAGGTCCGCAGCAGTGAGCTTCTTTTCCGCAGGGGACAGATGTCACACCTACTGTAAAGTACAACAAATATCTCTAATTGAGCCGTGCAGCTCAGTGCAACCATATTGCCAAAATCAGTCAAGAACTGTTGACTTCAACTTGGAGGGGAATACTGTGTGGGTGTGTGCATGCATGTGTGTGTACGTGCATGTAGACCATGTTGTGTGTGTGTGTGTGTGTGTGTGTGTGTGTTTAAGGGAAGGGGAGGGGATCCTAGCTGTGCTGGAATGCTCTGTGGCGAGGCCTGTCGGCTTGTTGTGCTCCAGGTAATAGCTGACATTTCTTCATTTGTGCACCTAATTGCTGATTTACACTGCCTCTAATGGCATGTGAAGTCAGATCCAGACTCCGTAATGGGCAAGGGAATCTAGCCAGAGGTGTCCAAATGGTTCACTCTCTCTCCATCTCTCTCTCTCTCTTTCTGTCTCTTCCGCTCTTCTGTGGCTGGCTGACATCTTCTCTGCATCCTTTATTTATGCACTCTTTCATCAGTACTGCGTTCTCCTGGCAAAATGCCAAGTCAAATTGTCACTTAAGATCAGAGATGAGTTTATCTCTCTCTCACTCACTTTCTCTTTTTTGCTGTCTTCCCATCCTTCCAATCCCCTGGTGGAGTGACTCTTGCAGTCCCTGAACACAGAGGCTAACAAACGGTTTAGAGATCAGTTGGCTGGAAAGAATGGAAGGCAGGCTGGCGGAAAGAGAGTCAATGGCTCGGCTTAAACTGACACTAAGCAGAATCACATTGTACACCATTTTTCCCCATACATTTAGTATGGCTTATGACTTACTGAAATAGGCCACAATATGTAGTGTTTATCATTAGGAAAGCAATGCAATACAAAATGAATATGTTGTATATGAAATGTGTGGCAATCAGTAACATAATAAAGTTATGACATTACTGCACACCCCCCCATCTTCCTATATTCTATGTGGTTATGAAGCGGAGAGAAGGGAGAGATCAACCATTTATCATAGCATAAGGCCTAAGTCATTTCCTGGAATTGAACACACACTGGGGTGTGATATATGGGATCCCCTCTTCCATGTAACGGCAATCTAAGTGTCCTTTATGATTTCATTCAAAATCCCTCGTCCTTGTGTGGAGCAACTAAACACATTAAGGCAACATGACGGATGGCCCCTGCGAGTGTAAGGAAAGCGGGTGGGGGGTGCTATATATGTGTGTATGTATGTGAAGGGGGTGGCAGGGGGGTGGGGAATGGGGAGACAGTGCTCCGATTAATTATGGCGAAAGGAGTTTGCTCCGCTCCGTGTTGTTAAAGCCCACTGGATGAACACTGGAGGATGGGCATGGTTGTATGCGTGTGTGTGTGTGTCTGTGCGATGGCTCAACTGTTCCACTGTGGCATGCTAGTGTTAGACTAACCAGAGCTGACTTTAATAGTTGCCTTAATGAAATGCCCAGGCCCTAATTAAGCCCTCTCCACATCGGTGGGGACAAACTAGATTCCGTCTTTCTCTCTGACTTCCCCGAGGGTCTGTTCCATCTCTTCCTTCAGGATGTGTTGCCTTGACGTCCAAAAGCTTCTTTCTAATGACTAAATTGTGTCTGGCATGTATGTTTGTCTGTGCAAACATATGCTCGTGCAGCAGAGCTTTCATAACACAAAATCTACTGTCAGCTTCTTTCTTCTGGCATCACATTAGCACTGGACCAGTACAAGTTTCAGCGTTTTTGTTCATTAGCAACCTGTCTGAATGGAGAATGCCACTGTTTGGGATAACATTAGATTTTAGATTTTGTTATCTTTTTTTGCTGGACATGCTCAGCAGTAAGTCTTCTTTCAAATAACAGACCAATAGAACCTTTTTCCCCTAATCCTGTTTGTGAGTTTATTTATTGACGTGGTGATGTGTCTGTCTTTGACTCATGAGATCAACCTTTTGATAAGGGAATGACTTTCCTAATATGGGACGCATGTAGAGTGAATTGACCTTCTGAATGTTCTCTAGCAATGTGACACAGTGTGGTGACATCCAGACAAAGTGACTTCTTGAGACATCAAGGTTTTGGACACACAGGCGTGTACCTAGCAGTGATTGATGGTGTGTTAAGCTGTGGACTTTTTAGAATCGCCCTTGTTGAGCTAACAGTTGTTTTGTGCAAAGACACTCCACAAACACAGCTAAACCATCTCTGCGTCTGCCTGAAAGACATACAGGAACACTCTCAAACTCGCTCTCACAGGTACAAACACCGCACTGATAGCATAATTAATAGCATTAATACCATAATGAAGGTTTGACTCGTATCTGGGTAAATCTTCAGTGAAGTATCTTTATGAAATCATGAAAAAAAGCAGGTTCTGTTTGCTTTTTTCTGTTTAATTGGCAGCGGTGACCTTCAGCTGTGTAGAACCGCACAGCAAACATTTGATCAAATCAGTCCACATATCTAAACATCTCTGTATAGGCGGCACTTTTTCTTCTCTTCTCCCTTCTATTTCATTTGGCTTGCTTTAATCATGTTTCTCTGCTAGATGCCACAAGTAAATAATGAGTAAGCTCAAGATGTCTTTGATTTGCTAGGGCTTAGCCGGGTCACAGCTCAATTGGCAGAGACACGGAAAAAAAACTTCAGTCCGTTTGCTGAGATACAGAGGGCTCATTAGGAGCCATGCAGTGTGAAGCCGGGGTGACTGGATGTTATGGAGTCTTTTCATTGGAAACCCTTGATCCTGGAGATCATGAAAATATGCTCCACCATGATGGCTAGAGAGATGGGAACAATTTCTCCAGATAACAAATTGTACTCTTCGGGCGTAGAGAAAGAGAGACAAAGGGGGAGAATACATAATCTATGCCTGTGTGATTCCAATGCCTGCAGATGAAAAGTCACATCATGTCAGGCCCAGAGTTTGAAGCATGCTGCTCACAGATGAGGCAGCTGGAAGATATAGGTAATAGGAGAGATCTACATCTCTGGAGGGACACACCATCAATATGCATGTCCAATAGTATCCCCTATGGATAAGAATGCAAATAAATAATTTGTATCTCTCTGTTAGCCAACTGTGAGGATAAATACAAACAGTCATTAGCAGAGCAGAAGAGTCTGTCCTTGTCCCTGTTTCTTCAAGAGCCACAGCTAGGTGCTGGTTAATGGTTGTAAACCTCACATCTGCTCTTCCTGTTCACATGCCAACCATCATGCAAATGCTAGATGCTACAGTTGGTATGCATGCCCTGTGCCCTTTTATATTGTAGCTGGAATCCTACCGCTCATTAAGTTAGCATGGTTACTGTCAAACACAGGCTTCAAATGACCATGGCTGCACCGTGATTCTCAGTCTGGACTCCCTATGCTAATCTGATTCTCATGGGCCCTCAACTCATCTCCACTTCTCAAGGTTTCTCTGTCTGCCTTTGTACACAGCAGACAACCTCCGAATCTTCCTGTGCACACATACACACATACACACACACACACACACACATTCACACGGTCTGTCAAAAGACTGAGCTGGAGATGTGAGATGTGAAATTGTGTGTGTGTGCACGTGAAACATAGGCTTACAGGATTAATACTTATCAATGAATGCATCTGCAACAGGGACTTAATACTGGAAACATGATGGTATTTGGTGCATCATTAGGCGCATCCTTCTCACAGTTGTAGAAGAAATCAAGCTGTGCCGGCTCGCCCAAAAGAAACACATTTTCATTTCAATAGGTCGCTGTTGTCACTTTACCGGGCTACTCGTATTGCCTCATTCTGCCATGTGTTTGGATACTCAAGACGATGTATTCTCACGGGTGCAAATGCTCACTAGACCCAGAAATGAGGGATGTTTTCAGTAAAATGAGCCAGAATTTATTGGAGGAATGAATGAAGGGCATGGATCATAATCAAATATCTCCACTTTCTCAAGTTATCACCTTCTCCACAGATCAGTTTATGCCCTGTGGCCTCAGCTCCCATTGTTGTGGCACATCATAACCCTCTCATGGCTATTCTCTGCACTTCATTACATTGGAGCAGCAGGGAAACTGGCAACAATAATTAATGAAATAAAAAAAAAATGCACCTGTACATTGGTGGAGGAGGCATTATGCATACCGCTCTATCCCTGTAATGTATTTGACAGTATTTTTAACACAGGGTAATACCACCACACAGGTTAGGACCTGCAACCCATTATTCATATTCAGTGTTTTTTTCAACCAAGGTTAAAGAGGGATTTTAAGAGAACAAAGTGGTAATAAGGGTGCCACTACAAGGGATATATGTTAATGCACACTGCACTCATTTCCGTTAGAATCCCCATCCACGTACTTGAGAATTTTCCATCAGGCAAACACTCAGTGAGCCTTTTGTCTGGTTTATAATCCGTTTTTGTGTTATTTACTGGGGCTTTAGCATGCTCCCGAGATGCCTGACTTGTACTGTAAATCAGGACCCACTATTTGCAATTCTATAACAAAATGTCCAATTTAGGCAGTGCTTAGACACATCAATGCAGCATCAATGATTTTTCACACTTTTATCATATGTATGTAAACAATCCCTTCTGCGTTACCTTTTGCAAAAAGCAGTCACCTCCTCTTCCTCTAAAGGAGCAGAAGAAGAAATAAACCGCTCTCACTTGCTGCACCTCATGCACACTTGTAGCACACGTGGATGGCCGCTGCATTTTCCTGCACACCCTGCACTCTTGGCTCTGGTGGACCAAGGGTATGCTCTGTTAAATGAGAGCAGTTATGACACCTCCTGTCAACCGCCGCAGAATTGGCTGGGTTACTCAATCAGCTGTGGGGGGCGGTGTGTGTCTGTGTGTGGCTCTGTGTGTGTGTGTGTGTGTGATAGTGGTGGTGGGAGGGAGGGGTTGTGTGTGTGTGTGTGTGTGTGTGTGTGTGGGGGGGGGGGGGGGGGGGGGGGGGGGGGTAGCTGTGAAAAGGTAGTGTTACAGATGAGAGAGAGAAAGAGAAAAATGAGAAAGAGAGAGAGAGAGAGAGAGAGAGAGAAATTGAGATACAGAGAGCCAGACAGAGACAGAGGAAGCTCAGGACAGAGGGCTTAGGTTGTGACATTTTAATTGCTCCTCTGCAGCCAGGTGTGGGAGAGAGTTGTCATCCTGCGGGGTGCGAAACTGCTTGGGAGTCATAGCTCCACTCGCTCTCATTCTCACCTGCACCGGGGCACTGACACAAACAAACACGCATGCACACGCGCGCACGTGCACCGCCCGCGGTAGCATGACAGAGGTGAGTCTGATGCTAACACATCCCGAGGGGCATCACATCACCAGTCCAACTCACTCCAATTGGTTGCAACAAACTCGCTAACTGAGATATACTTCTACTCGCAGCCTCGGCCCTGCGTGCCGCTGTCTGTTCAGGTTAGCTTTAAAAGGAGCGCATGCATACAAGCCTCTGAGCTGTGCAAGTAAAGCAAAGGCACAGAGATGTTTGCAAGGCAACAGGAGATATGTCACACTGAGAGTTTCCCGTGAGGATTAGCTTGCTAAAGGTCAGTTTGTCAGTGCAGGGCAGCCACTCTAATCTCCCCCGACCTGACCTTCTATAAAGCAACATTATCTCCATTAGCGGCTACAACGGCTGCACTGCACTCCTGTGTGCATGCACGTACATTTGTATATATGTGTATGGCTGTGTGTGCACGGATACTGTACGTACATGCTTCTCTGTGTGTGTGTGTGTGTGCGTGCGTTTGTGTGCCATGCAGAGTTTGCCCACTTACAGCTGCGATAGCTGGCGTCATGCCCAGCAGTGGGACAATAGCTCTGACAACCTAGGCAATGGCAGCCAAGGGTAATAGCCTCCAACTCCATGAGTGTCGGACTCACGATAGCAGTTCAGTGACCAGGCAAAAAGCAACTGCAGGAGAGCCTGTAAGTGGCCAGTAAAAACAGCTCCGGACCACGTCTGCGTCTTGTTAAGAGGGCCTCTAATTGGTTTAGAACCCATGTCATCACCGCTTAGAGTGTTTTAAGATATGCCTCCACACCCCGATAGACATGCACACTAAGTGGAGAGGTGGTGAGGACCTACCCCGGATCGTGAACAGGTTTAAATGGAAGCTCATTTTCATATAATGAGGTACTGTATAGCCGGTCTCTCGAGAAGACTGTACTGTAGATGGCACAGTTTTTATGACTGCTTTTCATGCTTGGCATTCTGGCTCTAACGGTCTATATTCCCAATGAGCTCTCATTAGGGCAAAGCCATTCCGGGATGTTTCCCCACTCTAAAACTCGTGCTGGTCGTTCACTCTCTGGCCTTCTCTCTGTCTCTCTCTCACTCTCTGTGTCTTTCTCTCTCCCCTAATCAGCCCCTAGTAAAGCTAAATTGTGTGAGTAAGAGGCGTTGGCAGGAACCTGACTTTTTCTCCAGTACTAATGAGATAGGAAATGTGGAAGGAACTATTCCGTCACACAAGCCCATTGTTCAGCAGCACACGTGTCAGCATCACTTGTTGAGCCAATGGGAGCCAGTTAGCGATTTCTGTTGGTTTGAAAATAGCGTCCTAAAATAGGTCTGACCTCCAGGCTGTAACAGCCCAGCTACCTCTGCCAACACCTCATAGGAGGAGCAGCGTTGGAGGAGGCAAAGTTGTGAGGAGTGAAGGTGCTCTGTTGATTTTTTGATACAAAAGACTCAAATGGGCTTCTCCAGGTGGTTTACCTGCACAGCAAAAAAATGAGCATTGGCAGGAGCAAAACACACATCAAATTAGAAAAAAACGGGGGAAAGCGTAAAAGGCAGAGGCGGGGCGGGGGAGGGGTTGGGGTATCGCCGGGAGGGTGTGGGGGGTTCAAAGCTCTTCGACTATCGGGAGCTGAATTACGGCCCCGGGCATCGCCGTCGGCAACAGAAAGTTCAAGAGGTGTGGAAAAAAGGAGAGGAGCAGTGTTGAAAAAGGCTTTCTCGGGGCTTCACACTCTGGTAACCAGGATGTTGAGTTGGATGTGGCGGAGCGCCCCGGGGGAGGCCAGGAGCGCAGAGGGAGAGTAACCTGAGATGAGAGGTACCTGAGCCCCAGCATCAAACCCCTCCTGTGATCCACTGAAGACTGTGCTCGCTGCGTTCGCTGATACCCTAACAATGGCCTGCCTACGAATGCTCCTTGGAGTCCGCTCAGGCCGGTCCCTCGGGCCGTGATAGACACCAGTCAAGCAGTGAGCTGTTCTGAAACAGCAAGGGGGATTTAGATGTAGGGTTACAAGTAGAGTTTCTCAGTTGAAGTGCTGTAAATGTAATAGAAGTGCCTTTGGAATAAAAAAAATAAAAAAAAGTCCTAGTTGTCTTTGAAAACTTCATATTTTTCAGGTTTTAGGATTAAGGATGTTCTTTTTTTATTTGCAAAGATGAAGATTTATCTGTTCAAGGCAAGCCTTTTCATGATAAATGTCTTTGACTAAGGTGAAGTGCCTTCATCTTGAAAAATTTTAACTTTCGCCTAGGAGTCTGCAGTTGAGGAAGGTGTATTTATTTCCATTTAAGCAAAGTAGTTTGATAAACAGCTCTTTAAAGATATGGATCTAGTTAGAATCTTATGTGTAGCCTATCTAAAGTAAAAAATGCTAAAAGTTAAGGTGGAGCATTTTCAATTAATTTTTAGGCTGTTTGCCCACAGAATTTCTGGCAAACCTTTTTCTATCATTACCCTCCCATTTATATTACTGCCTTAAGTCCCCTAAATCCTATGACTACAGAATCTAGCACAGCTGTGCACTTTTATGGCATTTGCTAATGTACTGTAAATGACATAAAATATGGCCGGCTTCGTTTTCTGCCAGCTCCCTCTTTTATGTAATCTTTTTACACCAATTTGAATTCCCATTTATTTATTTGAAGGCAGATGTGATTTTATGTCCTCACCATAGCTGTAAAGTGCTACTTTGAAATGCAAATGAAGTTTTGATTGAGAGATTTTCATGGAAATGGTGTTATGTACAAGGTGGCAGTGTGAAAACATGTCCAAAGGGAGATGTTTTGTGGTCCCATTTGGAGCTTGGTGATGTACTGCTGGAAAACTCCATAGACTGGCAGAGGACACTCATTAGAGCTCCCAGCTCTTTTTAAGTCCCCTCCATGACATGCAAACCTTGCTATTGACAATCACCTCATCTGGTTCTCTAACTTTTTGGAATCACACTCCTGGTACAAGCTGAATTCACATTCCGAACACACACTACAGCTTTCTATCTTGTTTCATTGCCTACAACTTTCTGGAAAATAATGTTTTGTCCATATAAGGGAAGATTTCAAAGAAAGGCTTAGAGAGTCCAAATGAAATTACAGGATAGAGTGCCTGCTTATTGCCTTATATGCACTTAAAGGTAGAGTGTATACTTGAAAGGTAATGGCTTTCCCCAGTCAAGTATTATGGTGGCTCCCACACTGAAATGGATCTCTTTATTCCTGCCTTGACAGAGTCCTCTTAGTGAAGGTGTGGCATAATGTGGTTCCGACTCGGGCCTCTTATCTCATGTCAGTGGTCTCCTGCACACCTTGATAAAACCTCCTTTCCTCCCTTGTCTTGTAACAACATTCCACTGTCTGACAGGTAGCTAGCGGGAGCCTGCCTCTCATCTCCACACACACACACACACACACACACACACACACACACACACACACACTCGTACACATACTCCGAAAGGCTTTCTTCACTAATGTAAAAGATAGGGGTTGAAGAGATGGGCATGCAGTTGGTTAAATCCAAAGTGCATTACACTCATCCTCATCACCTTTGTTCTTATGTAGAGCTGCTGACATCTTACAACCTGCTAACCAGATGGGGGTTAAGTTAAGTACGCTCTAATGGAACAACAGATCATGGTGAGGCTGTCATCAGGACCCTGTTATTGTCACTGCGACTGACCTGTTACTGACCTAGCTCCATCAGTTAGATGTGTCTTAATCAGGGGGGTGGGGTCCATTTCCATTAAGCAGCACACAACACAAATGCATCGGGACTAGATGTGAGCGTGTCATTTGCATTAAGAGTCTGGATGCCTGTGGCAGCACAACCATGGCAACACACCATCTCCTAAGATGACACCATGTAATGCAGCCCATTTAGCGATTTGTAGTGAAAGCCAGGCAACTTGGAACTCTGTATTTATCTTAATGCCACAAAATACCACACTTACAAGACAAAAGAAATTAAAAGATGAGACAATCTGAGCACATAAGTGACACAACACATACAAGACGCACACAAATATACACGTACAAATACACAAACTCTCATATAAACAGCGTTATTTCCTTTCCTAACACAACAAAAAAATCTAATTGCAGCTTACATGACAATAAACAAGGCAGGGATCATTATTGCAGCATTTATGGCAATGGCAGAATGCCTGCGTCTCCTGTAATAGCCATGGCTGAGCCACTGACGTTGTGATTTAACCTGGCACTTTGGCAGTGGCGAGCCGCTCCTCCAAATCAAGGCTAAGTGGCGGATTCATCAGTGCCTTGTCGAAATGGAACGCTCGCCCGGCGGTGACACGGAGATGAGGCCCTGATTGGGACAAATACGTCTCCCTCTGGTGTCAGCTCTCATTCACCGGTCTGAGCGCAGGCTGAAAGAAAGACAAATGTTTTGATTAGGGGTCTCTCTCAATGTCACAGTGGCCAGCGGAGAAGAATGAGATGAGGCTGTCTCCAAGGGAAGCGCGAATAGCTGTAGACGATGAGAGGAAAATGGATGTCTCCGCCGTCTGGAGGGTGTCGAATGGGGATTTTATGAGTCAGAGAAAGCTCAGTGCTAGCATCTTTATTTAATGAGTCCACATTCCTTTTTCTGGAAGACCATTTCAATTTCTGGCTAGTGATTTTTTTTACGTTTCAGGATGTAATGAAATGAATGTTGCATAATGGTCATGGTGACATAGGTTCTGTTAGTCATTCCTAAAGTGACAGAGGGTTCCTGCACCCCATTCCATCTTTTGTCACGGCTGGGTCGACGCTGCAGTCAGAGGACGTTTTCAAAGACAACACATCCGTGATCATGACGAACTTCTGTGTGCAACCGTCAGTAGGCATTCTAAATTGCTCATTGTGTTTGTGATTGATGTCTTTCATAGCAGAGAACTTACCTTTATGAAGATGTGTGACACCCCATGCATCGCTCATTCTTGGAATTCCATTCCATCTGAAGCAACCTGAGCATTAGCCGCCTTATCGTCTGATAGATGTTTGCAGCAGTGCTTCAATCTAGTCTAATCCATTGGAGTCAACTGGAAACATAATTCCTAACATGTGCTTTCATGGAAATTAACTTGAGGCTTTTGAATTATGCTGAGCAGATGTGTTATATTGAGCCATCTCAGAGGGGGCTTTGCTCTAAGAAAAATATCTATCTATCTATCTATCTATCTATCTATCTATCTATCTATCTATATATAACTGGCTGGAGGCCTTGGGCGGTGTCTCATAGTCTTTTGTACTTACAGCATGCAAATCAGTTGAAGAAATCAAAGTCGCTGAGCCTACATTTCTCTCCCCATCTCACACACTTATGCTGTACTCTTGTTCAGTTTGCCAGAGACTATGCAGACTTAACCCACTGTCTGATATAGCAGAATATTTTCTCATAAAGAACAGAATGTTGAAGTCGGTGTTCGAGGGCTTACAGTGAATAGAGGAGGAGAAAACATACAAGATCGCTTTGCAAGAGAAACCTTGACAGATATGACACACACATTTCAGTGGGATGCTGAAAACAGTAAACAGCTCAAAGTGTCATAACACTGTTGAGAAACCCTCATCTTGGACAAAAAAAATGTGGCACATTTATAGTATTCCCTGCCTACCTTTTCCATGTCTTGCCCACTATTTTAATGAAGCTGGCAAATAATTGCTCTAATGCAGCTTAAATATCTGTGATAAAATTTACAAACATGTCTTTTTGTTTACAGTGATGCTGTGGAAATCAGGGCACAGAAAACACTGATCATATTTTAAAAGGAAAATGGACATTAACAGAAAAAAGAACAAAAAGTGACATTATAATTTAGCAGTCAATATGTTTAACACAGTATGCTGAGGTTGGGTTTTTCCCCTGATTCTGGAATGACACCTTTTTGTGGGCTGAATAAATACCACCACACATATTTCGGAGCATGACAATTTGTTAACAAGTCCTTTGACTTATTAAAACCTGAATATGAACTGAACACTTTCTCTAACCTTTCTTGACACAGATGCATGCCTTTGGGCTTTATTTTCCAAGGGCTTTGATCTATCTCTTGATTTAATCATAGTCAAAGAGCAAAAAAAGGTCTTGAAAGTCAAGGTACACTTTTATCTTGTCAGCCCTACAAAATATGAGTTATAGCTGGACAAAAGGCAGCTTAATGTGGCTCTCTATGCCTGTGACATATCGTGTAATAGAAAAATGGGACTCTCCCTCAAAATATATGACATGCCTATTGGACTAAGGCCCTCTCCACATCGCATCCATCAAATCAGCCACCTGAGTCTGTTTCAAACGCTCATCATTCCTTAATGAACATGATCAATCCCAATGAAAGCTCACTTTGAACACCCTTCAAGTCCCTCCCCTGCACACAGATCCCCTTTGCAAAGCATCAGGTGTCTTGACATCTATACACTGAGTAAACACTCAAGTGTTCATGTGTCAGCAATGAGACAATTGCACGGCTGGCCTTGAAGGCTGAACACTTCGATGTTCAAACAAGCACTTTTGTGACAGAGAGCACTGAAGAGCCAGGAGGAGATGAAGTGGTGAAAGTTGACAAAGAAAGGATGTAACGACGGAGTGGAGAGACAGAAGGGGCCCTTCCTATTCAATCAGGCCCCATCTGAACTCCCCAACTCCTTCTCCTTTCCATCTCCCTAGCTCATTTGCATCTCTTTTATGTCCTTACTTTCCATTATGCAAAAAAGTGTAAGCTAAAAAAAGTAGTCCAGTTTGCAAAGTGAGTCTCTCCATCTCCCTGCAGTTTTTTTAATCAATACCAGCCAGGAGAGGGAGGTTATACGGTGTTCAGTCGCATTTATACTAACTAAAATATTAGAACTGTTCTCTTTGAACTGTAGTTACCTTGGAAACCAGCCCATAGCAGTTGCAGCTTCATAACAGTAATTATAATCACTGGTCAGACTGGGTCTCTTGTTTACAGAATAGTTCACATACTGTATGTACAATGAGTTGACCACTTTATGAGTAATTGTTACAATGTGTAATTGTCACCACTTAGAGACTGACAGTGATCTCAGACCTTTATGTGCTCATTACAGCACACTCTCCCTCTATCCATCATAAAAGATGTAGAAACAGATTTTTTTTTCTCTGTTTGGCATTTAGGAAGGAAGATAACTTAAAAATCTATTCCATGGCCCATGAAGCCTTAATGCACTTTGGACTTAATTGCATGAAAACTGCCAGAAAAGATGCAGGCTAGAGAGATCTAATAAAAGGCTTCTGGCCTTTGATACTCCAGTGTCCGATGTCCATGAAAACTCACTTCCTCTGGCCGTGTGGCTGATGATAAAGCGTGCGCCTGCAAGGCCTTCCCGCTGTTGCCATTTGTAATTTTTAGAAGTCATCATCGGAGGCGATCCGTCTTGATTGTGCCTTGGTAACTGTCGTGCTCCGCTAATGCGCAGCGCGAGAGAGGGCATAAATACAACGTCTTCCGGCAGCACTGATGTTTATCTTCCCTGCTGCACGTATTTGCATTCCCACAGACAAATTTTACTTATAATGGCAGCCATCTCAGCACAGATAGGCTTGGTGTATTATGTGTCAGCTTATTTGTTTTACCAGTGGACAGGCAGGCAAAATGGGTATTGAACATTCTGATGAGGGAGATAAAATGAAAGCAAAGCATGCCTCATCTAATGGATTTGATAGAGCTTCTATGAAATATTCATTATTGGTAACTATTGTTGTAACTTTGCCAGCTGTAGCTGAGGGATTAAATGTTTTATATTAACAAAATAGCCCATCTAGCAGCATTGTTCTATATCACAATTTGTCTTGCAGTTCTGAAGATTGTTTGAAGCTTTTGAATTCCTGTAGGGAAAAAAAAAAAAGAAAAAAAAAATTACAAAATTCTTATCTTTATTCACCATGGTTTCTGGAGAGAGAACACCAACAGTAAATACCATAAGAAATGTGTGAGGCCTTGACATCCTCTCTCAGCAATTTCCATCTTGTTCCTTCCTTCTGTAAAGGTAAACGTTTGTTCTTTGTCACATGTAATTTCCACTTTTCAGTACACACCGAAGGCAATTTTGGTCAGAATGACTTGAGTTTCTAAGAGGTTGCTGTACCTAAACCATCTCGTGTGCATTGGCTGCAGGCGTATAACTCCTTTCTATGTTACTGCATGTTACACTTTCCATGGAGGCAAGTTATTTTCAGGAAGGTGAGCCAAGCTATTCATTTGTCCATTTCAGTAGCTTTCATCTGGAGCCTTAGTGTCAGCCTGCCCCTGTACTTTTATAGCGAGCTTAGTGTGCTGTGACGTATTGTGTCTACTCCCATGTGTGCATGTGTGTGTGTCTGTGTGTGTGTCTGTGTATTTGTGTATGTGTTAATTTGTGTGTGTATCATGCATCATTGTGTACATAAGCATGCATTATAAAAAAAAAAAAAAAAAAAAAAAAGCCAGGTTATGGTTTTAACAAGTTTAGTTGACCAAACATCAGGAGAATGACCCTCTAATTGCCCTATTAAACTCTTATAAGCAGGAAATCAATCACAGCTAATCAGAGGTATTGGGTGACTGATGTGGTGACCCATGACTTCTTGATTTAAAGTCATTACATTTATATTGTGAATAAATTAGGCTGTAATGCACAGTTGATCGAAGCATGACTTTCAATATATTATGACTGGTAATTAGCTGCTATCACAGTCCTGTTGCAGTTGCTTTAACACCTGCACAATTTGAGAAATATCATTCAATCTGCTTCCTTTAACAAAGTTGTCAAGATGCATTTTCAGACATTTTAGAGGTTGGATGTATTATCAATCCCAATAAAGCAAGCTGGCTTTCGCAAAAATGGATGGGAGTCTTATTACCTCAGGCGAGGTGGAAGTCCTCCTTTTGTGGTTTACGTCCTCTAAATGAATTGATGTATCTCACAGCAGCGTGCCTCGCTGGCGATGTCAAATTAATGATTGCGCTGCAGATAATTAAGTGCGCCAATCATGGCCATCAGACTTATGGTGAGAATGAGAGATTGCATGCTGGAGCAGTGGGCGTATGACTAATCAGCGCCTGGTGATGAAGGGCAAGAACATGCGTCTCTGTCTCTGCCGAGGAGAAGGACGTCTGGTGAAGAGATGGAGAGGGTGTGCTTTGTATAAATGTCCCCTGTCAATCCCTAACCTGCCATTCTGTTTGAGAAGTCGGGCGACAAGGCGAAATTAGTTGAATTGATGGGAACAAAGCTATTGATATTACAAACAATTAAGAGCTTTTTTGTGCTTTTCAAAGCATCTTCAGTGACATTTAGACAGTTAATGGATGCAATGATGTACTCTGAAATAAAAAAGAACGATGCAGAGTGCTCTACACACACACGCACACACACACACACACACACAGTAGTTATTTACGATTCCCCATTTTCTAAGGATATTACATGCCTACACAATAATTCCATCTAGGTAAACCAACCAATCTTACAATGCCAGTGATGTCAGTGACATCATAACCCAAGTTATTGGCTATCATTATCATGGGTATGGGACTGCATTTTTCTGTTTTGCCTTGGGTGGCATACTAGAACAGGCTTTTACTTTTAATAGATTGCATTTAGATTATGTGGTTGTACTAAGAGTCAATGATTTTTTCTTATCTCAGTCATTTGCTACTTCATACTTTTTTCTGTGCAGTGACGACTGAGAATCTCCATTCTGTTACAGAGTGTTAGTCGTTCCTCTGTTTTCTCCATGCGTATGCATTGGGCTTGGGTGAGTAGAACTGATGAGCTAAACTGATTTGGTAAATAAGATCTAAGGATGAGCTGCAGATAAACATTTGGATATGGAACTACAGCAGAGAGATGTTAGGCTCAGATTGATCTGCCAATCAGGTGAGGCCCAATAGGCAAGTTTCAATTAGGAGAGAGATAGATTTAGATAGCATAATCCATATTGCAGGCAACTTGTGTTTACTTTGGTCCTCAGGCCTGGATTAAATTAACCACCAGAATCTTTTAGCCATTGTTTTGTTCTCAAATAATTCAGAGCCTTGCCACAGGTAATATATACAGTATATAAAAAAAAAAATCCTGTCGCTGTGCTGTTTCCAGTGGGGTGCGTTTCATTTTTGGGGTGAAAATGAATTGACGAGTAGCGACCCTGCAGGGTGAGTGGATAATATTTTTCATTTGACTCCGGTTCTGATGGTCACTGCAACAGAATGTACAATACTGACAGGATTTAGTCACTACTTTCACACTTTTATCAGAGATGGCCGGTACCTGTCACCTATGGCAACTGCAACGAGTGGATGAGGAGAAGGTAAAAATAAACCTACCTCCTCCCCCTGTTTCTCTCCCCCATGCTTCCGCTGACACACTGCCGTAGACTACAGCAGAAATGTCATATAAAAGAAACCGTGCATGGTCACTGGTCACTAAAACGCAACACACACAACTGACTCACCCTATTCTGAAGGCCTCCCGCCCCTCCTCTAAGTGGCTGGTAGAAAATACTCAGGCCAGAGGGGTAATAGTTTTTGATAATGATCCCGGGCTAAGCTTTGGTGCTGTGTGGCCACATGCTGCACAGACAGCATGCTGATTAGTTCTCTGAAGTGGCCTGGATGTGTGTCCGTAACGGTAATTTCCAGGCCTGATTGGCAAAGAGCGGTGGGGGGAAAATAACGCTGGAGTGTGTGGAAATGCAGCAGCCGTCCAATGGTAAACAAATTATCTGAAGTGAAATGACAACATTAGGCCAGGCAAAGTGCTCGTCCACATTATGAAGGACGCTCTGTGCACAGTCTTTAACTGCCTGTTTTTGATTTCCCTTTGAAATACTTGTGCAGTCTCAGTAAAGCTCTCTGGCCTCCCCTTTCTGAATGACCCAGGGCATTCAATCAAAACCAGCATGAATGCTAGTCTATGATTTGATGATAAAGAACGGATTCACCAGTGCGTAATGCTTAGAAATTTGTAGACCAAAGGGAGTCACCCTTGTAAATTACTAATCCGAATGATCTTGATACAACATATAAAAGAGATATAAAATATAGAACATACAAAGAGATATCAAACATAGAAAGGATGGGTTTTTTAATGTTTTTTTTCTATGCTCAGAACTGGAGAAATTTACTGATGGCCTTAGAGAAAATCCTTTCCTTTCTGTTCAATAGCTGGAGCTTTTTCGTTATTTTCATCAGCACTGCAGTATATTTTATTGTTGACTGTTCATTTTATGATGACTGTCATGTTCTGTACCCATCAGGATTTCACTATGCTTCCATTGTAGAGTTTGCACACTGGTGAGCGATACATGCATTATAACCACATGCTGAGCAATGTAGATGTTCTGATCTGGTTGAAGAATCCCCTCTAATCCTTCAAGATACAATCTGCAATTGCAGGATAGCAATTACAACAGGGCACTCCCTGCTGAAACACTGTAGCTCCATATTATATTGTAATTTATTGGATTGAAGTTAAGTTATGATTGAAGTTGAAAAGGTCACCAAAACTTTATTTTTCATCTAACGATCAAACCTCTCAGGAAAATATGTGAACATATCCAATATTTACATTGTCAAATAAAGTCAGTATTGTATCTATAAAGTAAAGGTGGCTGTTAGAAAAAGCAAGTCAATATGATATATTTCAGTCTTATCTATTTATTTAAGCAAGTCAAGCCTTCCCCTGTCACTGTCATTAATCTTCCCAGGCAATATATGGCGACAAACTAAGTTCATCAGTTCTATTCAATGTATTCATAGTTCCAATTTGGCTACTTCCTAACCTGTTTCTCCATTGCCGTGAGGAGCTGTTGCTAAGTGAAAAAGCCACCTGCAAGACTGTCTGTTGTCTCTAGCGACAGACACCAGGTATCTGTCTCTCACGTTGTTAATGCCCACACATTTACACAACCTGACCCCTCTAATCAAGACCCATTTGT
Organism: Centroberyx affinis; assembly: GCF_046629955.1. Lineage (NCBI taxonomy): Eukaryota > Metazoa > Chordata > Actinopteri > Beryciformes > Berycidae > Centroberyx > Centroberyx affinis. Next base: position 4,406 of record NW_027279016.1, on the reverse strand, counting down.
CTCGCGGCACATTGGTGTTTCCAGACTGTTTTTTTCCACTAGGCTCCCTCTCATCCGCCCCATTAGGATGCTTAATAAAGCGTTATTAACGTGGATCTCCAGCTCTGCCAGCACCTGAGCCTCTGCAGAGGTATACCCAGCTATCACTGTCAGTGGTGAAAGCCTATGTGAGGGGCTTGATTCTTAACTGGGACACCTAGCGTTTGAAAATGCTTAATAAATAAGCGTGTTTTCTTTATCGGTTTGCAATAACTTAACCCTTTTAAAGACTAACTCGGTTTAGTTTGAGAAAAAAAATCATACCCCATCTATTTGTGAAGCAAACACTAAAACAACTTAAACTGTACATTCATTAAAAAAAACTCCCTAAGCAACTGTAACTGCTGCATACACTTCCTTCATGTGAACAGTCAGTTTTTCCCAGTTCTTCCCAGAGGTTTGTGGAGCTGGTTGTTAGGCAAAACCTTCTCTTCACACCAAAGAAGACACTTTGATGAACATGAAGCTGATTGTTGAGGAAATATATCCAAAGTAATTAGTAAATAGCTATTTTATCTTTTTTTTTTTAAAAAGCAATACAAGCATTTTTTCCCCTTATTTCTTAATTGAAAAATAACAGAGAAAATCAAATAGTACTTTGAAAATTTAGAAAAGGAGGAGCCACGTTTTGGAGGATGAATCTGGCAGATGTGACGGAGCTTCATTTAGGGCAAAGGAGATGAATGAATAGATCCACCTTGATGTGACCCCCCCCCCCCCCCCCCCACTACCACCCCCCAAAACTCCTCAAACGCACCGCCCCGCTCCCCTATTGCGGTGCTCTTCTGTGGCGTGACTCAGCCTGGGCTTTCAAGTGAATGAAGGAGATCTCTGTTTGACTGGTCAAGTGGCATGTGAAGGGCAGTGCCTGCTCAGTCTTTGATTCTCTTCGCCACTCAGGTATTTTAATAGCCCTTCTAGGTCAGCCATCTGGGAAAGGCATAGTGCTTTACCAACACATTCCCTCTACTACGATCATAGTCAAGTCTCTATGAATACCTCACCTATTCAAGGGCGGTTTTGAAACATGTGGGTGATGAGGTTAGAATGGCTAAAGAATGTATCATGTAGCCATTCACAGCTGAAATGAAATCAGCAGAAATGTGTGTGTGTGTGTGAGAGAGAGAGAGAGAGAGAGAGAGTGAGAGAGAGAGAGAAATCACAACACAAAACTAAAGCAGCAACTTGAACAGAAAGAGCAAGTGCATATACATTTTTGTGTGCACTAGTAAGTGCCACTTATGATTCAAAGGAATGCAGGATGAGCATGTAGTAGTGCCACTGTACAGTGTGTGCCAAAATCAGCTTTTTTTGTAGTGTTAAAACACTGTGGGACGCATAAAACAGCTAAGAATTTTTTTTCCTTTGATTGAAGGCTATAATCAAGCTGATTATCGTGTATCCTGTGTGTAATATAGTTTTGTCTGGTGAGGTGAGAAATAGATCTGTCACACAGGGTAGCAGCATGATGGGTATCTGCAAAAATCATCCAATCTGTCTACTTTTTATTTTTTATTTATTTATTTTTGTTCAGTAACAGATGAGGTGAGGAAACCAGAGGGGGGACGGGAGAAGTGAGGAGAGAGGGAGAGAGGGATGGAGGGAGGGAGAGAGGGATGGAGGGAGGGAGGGAGGGTCTGTTGTAAGGAAGTATGTGGGCATTAGCGCTGCCAACAGAGAGATCCCACCGACATTAAATCAATTATAGCACAGGTTGAACTGTTTGATAATAGCATTCCTGACTGGGCAGATATATAAGGAGCGGAAGAAAGGCAGGATTCCCCGGCGTTTCGAGCCGGTTTTTTTTCTGACACATGCCAACCGATCTGTCGAGTGTCTGTCTGCGCTCGCGTGCCTCGTCCGCGCGCCGACCGGTTAGAGATAAGCTCCTCACGTGGGAACACGCAGTCCTGATCAAGGCTGTCTAGGTCTGGAGGGCAACGCGTATGGTGAGACGCAGTTGACGTCTCACCTAGCAGCCAGCGTCTCCTATAGCTCTAAATATACACACACACTCACACACACACACCTACGCACACACCAAATCATTTACCAAGGGCCGACAAAACAGAAATGTTAGTCAGGGAAATTCGAGAAGCTGTCGAGTCTCCAGATGATGAAGAGCCCATTATATGCTTTGAGATACATTAACAGGGTGCTTTTTTTTTTCTCCTGATGTTGGTTTACTAATGGAGGTGCATTAAAATGAGGCAGTGTACAGGATTTGTGTATTTTTGAGCGCGTGTGTGTGTGTGTGGTGGTGCAGTACGTGGGCATGTGCGACTGTGAGAGTGCATGAATCAATATGAAAACTTCTGCTTACCTCCTTAACTAGCTATCCATCACACGGCGCTCAGTTCTAGACTGAAAAATGACATGTGGATTCTAATGGCATATTTCACCTAAATTAAAATCATTTTCTAGTATGACAACAATCTTTCCTCTGATGTGGCTTGAAGTCGTACAACAAAGCTAATCAATTTTCTGGCCTGTAATAGGATGAGTAATTGCCCTCGAATATAGAACTAAACACAGAAAGAAACACAGTCGATGATGATCTTGATACACAGATGCTGGAAGATGAAGTGTGTGTGTGTGTGTGTGCACGTACACATGCGGATGTACTGGGAGTGTGTGTGTGTATGTCTGCCTGTGTTTTCCCACCACACATAACCAGAACAGAAAGGGATACTGTGTTATAGAGCAAGGTGGGTCCATATTATCCTCGGCTTTCCAGCCAATTGGACTTGAAAGTATTGAAAATGAAGAGAAGAAATAGAGAATGAACTGAACTCAGCAAAGCGAGGGACAAGAAGTGTCACTTGTTAACCTCAGAGTGCATGTGTGTGTAAGGATTCGTGTTGTGCGTCTGTTTGTGTAGGCTTTAGTCGATGGACAGTTTCAGCCCTGCCAGTATTTCTCTCTACACATTAGTGGTGTGTCCCCTCAACTCTACACCTCCCACCCCTGTCCGTCCGTCCAACCCTCTTCCCCTCTTCCTCTAATGGAGTTCATTGCACACCACTTTCCGCCTGAGCACACGGCAGCAGAGTGCGGCTAATAACAGTCACACAGTTGGAGTACATGGGTTTGAGCCTGAGTTAATGGCTGCCACTAACACGGTGTTGGCAGACAGGATAGTGTTACAGTAGCCACTGCCGTGTGTATGGGACCAGCCCATCTGTATGTTGAAATTCCTACATAAATGAACCCAGCTGAGGTGTGACGGCTGTCTCTTAGCCTGCGCTGCAGTCCTGGTGTTGCTCTAACCGCCTCTGATTCGCACACAGCATCTCGTCTGAGTGTCATGAATACTAAAAAATGTGTATTCCGTCGTTAGGCTTCTTTCAACATGAGTTTGACAAGGAGTTTGACTGAAATTGGTGGGAATGGGTATATGGTGCACTTTCCCTTATATTTGTGTGTCATTCTGTGCTCGACACATAGAAAGTGGATGTGTTTAAGATAGGGATGGAACGATATATTGAAATTCAATATACCGCTATACAAAAAAATGACGGTACGCATCGTGGGGCAGAATAATGAATCACGATATTAGATATGTTTTATTCTGCTGTAGTAATCACAAATGAGATGACTTTCCTGTCGCAATTGCACAAGCTCTCCATCCAAATTATATTATTTGCACTCTGTAATGACATTTTTAATTTGTTTGTTTGTTTTGTTTGTTTACATTCTAGCAAGCCAACGCCATTGCTAGAAAGATTTGTGCCTCAGAAATCAACATAATTCTGCACAGTCAGACTTTGCTGTCACTGAACTTTTATTTATTACATCGTGTCGTGGTTGTATTGAATCTTGAACCCCATATCATGTATCACATCGTATCGTGAGATAAGCATATCGTCCCATCCCTAGTATAAGACGCCACTGGTTCCATTCTTTGACCTTGAGTTTTTATTTTTTGCTTTGTCCACTCTTCCCGAATATATCATAAACATTTCCCCCCTTTCTCTCTTTTGTCCTCAAGGGGTGGAGGCTATGTTTTCCCAGCAGCCCCAGGACCTGGTGGTGGTGGCGGGCCAGCCGGTGACCTTACCCTGCTCCCTCCCTGGTTACCACGGCGTTGTCCTGTGGATCAAAGATGGCCTCGCGCTGGGGGTCGGCAGAGACCTTTCAGGTAAGGAACAGCAGTTCATCACCCGGGTCGTGTCACCCCTCCTCCATCATGCGCCTGTTTCCACCCTTCTCCATCTCCTTCAACTCCCTCTGCTACTTGCACTCTGTCATCTAGCTGTCACATTCAAATTTCTCCCAGCGCTGCTTTTTGTCATTTGAAGACCCTCACTTGTCAACATCCTACCCTCTCCCAAATATATCACTGAGCTGATATATAGAGAAAAGAG